>NW_026850548.1:1200000-1605651 GCF_030913465.1 Colletotrichum navitas | reverse complement strand
TAGTAATTACTATAATATTACTATACCTTCTATTTACTTTAGTAATATACTATCTAGTAAGATATTTTTACTTTAGGTAGAGGCCTTACCTATTATAATGTCTTTATTTAAGTTAGTTTATTAAAGAGGGATTTTTTAAGGGGTATTTAGTACCTACTTAGTTATATATCTTTCTAGTGTAACTAGGTTTTTTAATAACTAAAAGGTTTATAAGTTAGTATAGAATAATAAGATATCTATAGCTTTTATATAAAGCTATATATATAGGTCTAGATGCTCTCTTGTGTTCTTAATAATTCTTTTTACTGTCTAGATATTTAATTTTATCTAAAATAAATTAACTATATTACTACTATCTAGCTTAAACCCTTTTTACTAGTTTATTATCCTATAGAATAGCCTATTACTATTAAATTCTATAAATATAAGGGTGTATATATTATTATAAAGGCTCTATAGTAGAGAACAAGTGACTTTATAATTTAGATTTTACTAAAGCTATATATATATACGCTATATATTAGTAATTTAGCCTAGTTATACTAGCCTTAGTATACTATTTCTATAAGCTAATTTTTATTAAGGTAAAAGAGTATCTTTACTATATCTTAGTAAAAAAAAATTTTAAAAGTGTAGATTAAGATAGTTATACTACTACTTAATATAGCCTTCTTACTAGCTATTATAGATCTAACAGGAGGAGTAAGGCTATAATAAGTAATATAAAGTAATATAGTGTAAAAGTAAAGTATAATAGTAAAGTAGTAAAATAAGGTAAGTAATAATAAAAAGCTAAATAAATAATATAGGATAAGAGCTAGGTATTAGTATAGGTTATCTATTAAGGTTGCCTCTCCTTATAGGAAAAAATAGGCAATAGGATATATACCCCTAGGCATATGCCTAGACATATACTAACAGGGTAATCCTATGTCCTACCTATCTGTCTACTATATAAGGCACTTGTCCTATAATAAATAGCCTAACTATATTCTTAGAGCTATATAACTAGGTAACTACTTATACACTTACCTATAAGAACCTACTAGAGGAGCTATTACCTAATAAGACTATAAAAACTAATAAAATATTTATACTTAATAAGCACTATTTAGTAGTAACCTTTTATAGTATTATACTTAACACTAGTGTAGCTAAGAAATTAACTACTAGCTATAAGTAATACTTTGCCCTCTAGTACTACTTAGGCAAAAAGATACTTATAAATACTACCTAAGTAAGTAAAGTAAGTATTTACTTTAGTAATAGTAATTACTTTAAATTCCTAGGGGTAATTAATATACTTATACTACTTAGTAACCTTATTTTTTATATAATAACTACTAAGACTTTATTTCTCTTTTACTTAAGGGATATAGACTATTATAGTATAAAATTTAATAACTTTACTAACTAGCTAATCTAAGGTAATAACGTTATACTTATTATTTACTAATTTAACTACCTATAGATACTTCTATAACTACTAGAGAAAAGTATTACTAAGTAACACCTAATAGATAGTAAATTATACTAAATCTACTAGTAATTTAGCTACCTAACTATTTAATAACTTTATAAGTTACTTAAATATACTAAAGAAAACACCTCCTTATTATTAATTAAAGCTATTAATAAGTACTACTACTACTACTAATTATACTCTAAAGCCCCTAGTTACTTTAAGTTTATACTATATAATAATAATAAGTTTAACTATAAGATCTTTATTAATATAATATATCTTAATAGTAATAAACTAGTACTTTATATAGTTAATATAGTAATAGTGTTTAATATAGTAAGATTCTTATAATCTATTACTATAGAGTATATATAAGAGGCACTATAGATATACTAAATTAATATATATCTTAGCTTACCTAATTAGATAATAACTAATACTAGCCTAAATTTTTACTTTAGTAAGTTTAAATATACTACCTATAGGTTATCTATTAAAGTAAAAAAAGTACTTATTAAAGCCTATTATAGTATTAGTAAAGTTAAGTACTATTATATACCCTTTTACTACACCTATAAGATTATTTATAAAGAAACTAGCACTAAACCTAAAGTTACCTTTTAACTTACTATAAAAATAATTAATAATACTACTAACCTAGATAGCCTTATCTTAACTTTTCTTGTTTTTAGTATATACCCTTAAATAACTAATAAGTTACTACCTACTATAACTACTATATAGTGCACTAAAGTAATTAAGAAAGTAATAGCTATAGTATACTAAATCTATATAAAGTAATAGCTTTATAAAGCACTAGCTATATATAATAGCCTAGATTTAACTAATACTATTACTTTACCCCTTTAATCCTTTGTCTATATATAGTATAAAAAATATAGCTAGTAAGGCCTAATTTACCTTATTACTAATAATAGTACTACTTATACTATTAATTTACCTTATAGCCTATATAACTTTAGGATTACTGTAGTAAAACCTTACTATATAAAGGAAGATTAACTAGACCTCCCTGCGCTAGATAAGCCTACTAACTACTCTATATAAGTAAAAAATAGTCCTATATATACTATATAAGCGTAAGAAGACCTTATAGAGATACCTAACGCTAAAGAAGAAGTATATAATACTATTATTATTAATAATAAACTATTATAATAATACTATAGTTACCTATAAAAGAACCTAATACCTATATTCTTTATAGAGATATACTTTACTATAACTATAGTGTTCTTAACTATAAAGGAGAAAGTAAACTATATACTTACTATTAAGCTATATAAAAAAGGGATTATTACTATGCCTAGTAAACCTTTTAAAGAATTTAACAAGGTAAAGGTAAAAGCCCTTATAGACTACAGTATATTTTATATTATTACCTATAATAAGAAATCCTATAGTAATACCTATGTATTTAAATTATATATAGTCTATAAAGTAAAAAGTAAAAATAAGTAGCCTTATAAGAAATTATAGCTTATTATCTAAGGCTATATAGATAATAGTAAAAAAATAATTCTTATATAGTTACCTACTATCTAGTAAATAGCTTAGTAATTAATCTTTACCTTTGCCCTTTTACTACTTTAATATAGATTTCTCTTCTAGCTATATAATATTACCTAAGTATATACTTAATTAGTAACACTACTAAATTATATTATTTTTACTTACCTGCCTATATAAATTTACTATCTTTACTTAGTAAATATAATAATAATAGTAACTAAGCTATTATATAGTATTATAAAGGTAAAAACCTACTAGTAAGTAACTTATAACTACTATTATAAAGAGAATCTCTAGATAAATTTATTAACTTTTAACCTTTACTTATTAACATTATTATTTAATAACAGTAACTTTAGATTAATTAGTATATAAATAGATAATATAATTAGCCTTATAAATAGTAAATTCTCTGCCTATAAAGAAAAGGAGCTTAAGAAGGCTACTTTTATAGTAAAACCTAAGCAGTTGCTTATAGTTAATAACTTTATTACCTTTAATAGTAATATATTATCTATTACTACTAACAGTAAGCTTACCTTTTACTAAAAAGGCTAAAGTAAAAAGCTCTAACTTATTAACAAGAAATTACCTACTGCTTAGTAAGATTATATCTAGTAATATACCTATAGCGTATATATTACTTCTATCTATTAACCTAAAGCTTACTTTAACTATTTAGTTACTACTTAACACTAATTACCTATAGTAAAGGAGATTAAAGCTCTAAACTACTATATTAAATAGTAAATTAGTAACCTTAACTATAGCCTATAATTCTTACTAATTAACCTTATAACTACTAAGCTCTTTATATTTATTAATAGCTTATTTATAAATAACTATAACCTTACCTTTTAACTTAGCTTTATTATAGTTCTTACTAATAAATAAATTATTAAGTAACCTACTACTAACAGTAAAAGCTTTAAGTTAACTAGTAATATTATCTACTTTAGTTTAATAAAGTATAAAAGAGTTATATATAGTATACTTACCTCTAAGGTCTATAGGATAGTTACTAGTGCTAATATTGCCTACGTAATTAGTACTACTCTTATAATAATTACTAACTACCTTAAACTACTATAAATACCTATAATACTCTACACTAACTTATACTTACTTTATAAGTGCCTTATAAAGCTTAGCACTATAAAGAAGAAGTAACTTATAATAAATATTATAGCCTTTTACTAGTTATATAAACACTATAAGATTTTTAAAATATAGTAGATTTATAGTAGTAATAACCTAGTAGATAAGTTTATAAAGTTATTACTAAATAATATATTAAAAAAGCTAGTTAATAATAAGTAGTTAAAGATATAAATAAATAAATAAGTTTCTTATATATAATAGACTATATAAGTAAAAAGTATTAAATACTTTTTAGCTTCTTGTTTTTATTATGTTTTTTAGCTATTCTTTTAGATATAAATAATAGGGGATTTCTAGTACTATAGAAAGTTGCTAGTGTTATAATATTAACTATTACAGATAAATATTAGAGTTATTAGGTTAACCCTAATAACTTATTACTAGTAAATCCTTAGATATTTAGCTATAGATTCTCTAAGGATTTATAGGTAATAAGTTAGTTATTTAACTAACTAACCTATAATAATTATCCTTCTTTTCTTTATATATAATAAAGAACTATAGTTACCCCTATTATTTATTAATTACTACTAATATATATAGTTAACTATATTAACCTATCCCTTAGTGTTACTAATATACTCCTTATATATAATTTTATAGGCCTATTAGAGCACTATATAGTATTATTCAACCTTTTTAATACTATAGTATACCTTAATAAAGATAATCTTAACTTTAACGCCTATTATATAGGCTTTATATAAAAATTTAGTTATAGTAAAGTTTTTGCCTATATTAGTAATAATTTAGTCTAGAGGTCTTTAGTAGACGTTAATCTAGTAGTAATAAAGTGCCTTTTATATAGTCTTTATAGAAATATTATAAAAAAAGTATACTATATTAAAGGTAGTTATAGTATTAATAATATAAAGAACTAGTTAGTTACCTTTAAAGTATATAATATTAATAATAACCTTATAGTTAAAAGAATAGTTATTATATAAAGTAAATTTAAATTATAAAGGTACTTTTCTATAGAGCTAATAGTAATAGTAGTATTTAGTTAAGTGCTTAATAGCCTTAACCTTAACCTTATAACTAGCCTTATAAAAAACCTTATAAAGACAGTAGACTAATAGGTACCTAAATTATTAGTAAAATTATTATAACTCTATATTAGTTAAGTAGTAACTAGTAAGGCTATATTTAGGTAGGCTAAGGAGTATTTATAGATGCCTTTATTTTTATATAACTAGTACTATAATATTACCTTATTAAAAGGTATTTATAAGGTTATTAAAGTAAATAAGTAGTTAATTTATATCTACTAAGTAAAGTAAAAAAGGTATATTTATAAGTATTATATAAAAAGTAATAGGCCTAAATAGTATACTAACTATAATAGTACTCTTTAAGTAAATAGTATTACTACTACTAAACTAGATCTTTACTTAGCTAGTAGTAGCTATATTAATAGTTACTAATAGTTAGATTTACTATAATATAGTTACTTATAGGTAACTAGTAGTAAAGAAAGTTACTATACCTATATTAGGTAAAATACCTTAAAAGGTACCTAATAAGTAATAATCTAATATAAAAGAGGTAGCTAGATCTAATAATACTATACTAAGGTTATCCTTTATTAACTAGTAATAAATAGCTTAGTCTACTAGGCTAAAGGTAAGCTTATTACTACTAAAGGTAGTACTACTAAAGAATATAGTAGAAGTATAAAAGGTATTACCTTTTAGTTTATTTTTACTACTTTTAAGAGTATAGTTACTTAAAGATAGTAACTAAGGTCTTTATTATCTTTATTATCTTCTTTTTCTTATAGGTAACTATCTTTATAGCTAGTAAAAAAGGTTTAATATATAGTTAATAAAAAGTCTTTTACTTAGTAGTTATTTTTAAATTATTAATATACCTTATATTACTTATTAGTAGTATATTTTATTAACTAATAACTAGGCTTATAGTAAATATAGTACTTCTTAGTATTATAGTTACTATTATTATTACTATAATAGTTACTATTACTATAGTTATTACTAAACTACTAGTTATACTCTTAGCTATAGTAAGTATAGTTAACCTAGTATTAATTATTAAAGTCTACTTAGTACTAGTTAACCTTATTATTATATTTTATTATAGTACTTACTAATAACTATAGTTAGTTATAGACTTCTTTAATATAGGCACTAGATTAAATAAGTATAATTTATACTTATAAACTCTAGAGTAAGTATTTAATAGCTAGAATTAAAGGACTTTATTATTATAGTAGCTATTAAGTAATACTTACTAAATAAAGTTAAGTTTATTAATAAGTTTCTTAAGTACTTTAAGCTTACTTTTCTTAGGGTTATTATATATAATATAGTAAAAGGTAGTATTTTACTACTTAGTAAAGTATATTTAAATAGCTTTAAGGCTCTTAAAGTAAGCTTTTATTTAGGTAACTATAGTAGTAAAGTCTTAAATATTCTTACTACTAATTTAGGTAAAATAAAAAGTAAAAGCCTTACTTTTAAGTATTAATAAGAAGGCTAATACTATTTAGTGTCTTTTAATACTAATTTTACTATAGTTATTATAAAATAAGTTTAACTTAATATTAAGTATATTATATATTTTACTAGTATACTTAGATTTATTAGTAATAATCTTAGTTAAGGTACCTAATTACTAAGGAGAAAGATAGTTACTAATAGTATTATTTTTAATTAGTAGTAGTTATCTTATACCTTAGGGTTCTATAGGATTAGTATATAAGTAAGTAAAAAGTCCTTACTATAATTAATAATAAGTAAAAAAGAATAATAGACTATTACTTTATTAAAATAGTCCTTATATTATATTATATAAAGAAAATAGTAAATCTTATATAGATTAAGTTTACTATAGTAATACTAAGGTTTACTACTTTTACTACTATAACTTTTATACTTATTTATTAAGTTAAGCCTATATTATTACTAGTTATTACTTAAGGTTTATAAATATTACTAGGCTTTATTTAGTTATATAGGTAATAGGTTACTATTACTATTTTTACTTATACTACTCTAGGCTAATATAACTAAATTAAATATTATTTAAGAAGCTATTATATATTTTAATAAGCCTATTAAATATTATTAACTTATATTATACCTTTTTAACTTTTTATTTATTTATATATAAAACTTATTATTATTAATAATAGTAATAAAGTATAAAGTAATTTATTAATAGTCTTTAGGTATAAAGACACCTTAGTTAAGAAAAAAGTTATAAAAAATTAATAGTAGTACTTTACTAGTAGTACTAAAGAGGGCTTTATCTTATCTATTAAAGTAATATTAAAAGTCTTTCTAAAGCTTATAATCTATAAGAGTATATTTAGCCTATTTAGCTATATAATAAGTAAAGTAAAAGTAAATAGTAAAAGAGTTTTACTTATTAAGAAAGATTTCTTAGCTATACTTCTTATAGTTAATATATTTTACTATAAAAGTAGGCACCTTAGAGTATAAGGTACTACTAAATTAACTTATTATAAGGTTAATTATTAAGGTTAATTAGTAGTAATTACTATATAACTTTTATAGTAGTAATTAAGTAGTAATTTTCTTTTTAATATAACTTATACTTATAATTCTAGATAGTACTAGGTTAGTTTTATATATATAAGGTAAATAAAGATAAGTTTTTTAAAGAGGTAAATATAAAGATAAAAAAAAAGTTAAATAAAGTAGTAATTATTACTACTTAAGTATCTTTTCTTAATAGTACTATAGTTAGTATAAAAGAGATTCTTACTTATTAAAGGGGTTCTAATAGTATAATAGACACTATAGTGTTTCTTATAAAGGTAAAGTAGCCTTAATAATACTTAACTTAGTTAGTAGTCTACTAGGTTATAGTAGGCTAAGTAAACTTTTATAATAGTAAGCCTTATTAATTACTAGTTATTAGTAATAATTAACTATTAATTAATATTAGTTTTTACTAGTTAATTAATAGGATCCTATATCTTGTAATATTACAAAGGTTAAGAAAAGGTGGTTAAATTTGTGGTTATTAATAGTTAACTAGTTAACAAGGTAAAGTAGGAGCATAAGTGTGGCAGCACCCTTACGTATGGGCAAGAGTGGGGATTCTGCCAGTAGGCGGTGTGTCACGTGACCCACCGCCTCCGGCCGCATTACCCATATGCCAACAGACATGTATAAAACAACGGGTTTCCTAGTGGGTTAACTGGACAGTGGCAGTTCCCAGACGATGCTTTTTGCTCAGACAGTTCGGCGCCGGTTGTATTCCGTGAGGAGAACTTCGCGTCGGCGAAACGACGTTCGACATGCAGCCTGAAGACTCGATACGCAGCGAGCGGTCCATGGTATCCATCCGTATCGGGGTAAGCCCGCGGATCTCTGCCGGTCTCTCCCGGAGCCAGTCAGGACGCCTGTTGTCTGGAAACTCCTTCCCGCTCTGGCTCGACGCAATCCCACCCAACGATAAGACTAGCTCCGAGGTGCTATTGGTTGGGAAAATGGAAACTTCGATGCGCCGAGTCGCCGGCTTGCCCGGCTTTCCGGCTGTTAGTTTCGTATCGGTAAGGGAGGATGCGCTGCCTGCCAAGCTCGCTTCAGACTTCCTCCCTTCCAACAAAAGGCCTTTTAAGGTCTCAGCTTGTCGTGGGTGGGGAAATCGGTTGCGCAGGCCACGCTTAGACGCTTGGTGAGAGGCTTGGCGAAGACCTCCCTGTGCATGCTTCGAGCGAGTCCCCAGGAGATCTGTCAAAGGCAGCGCTGAGAGTCCGGCAGCCGTTGGTTGATGAACGGTAGGCACGAACGCGGCCAGTGTGGTTGAAGGGAGCGCTGGCCTGAGAGGAAATTGCCTCTCGCAAACCTGGCAGCTTGTGTTATCTGAAATGCCATCTCGGAAGGAAAACAAAGACAACCCGCTCTGTCCGGAGTCCTTTGACATATGCAGCCGGATATTCTCTCATCCGGATGTGATTAGGAAACTAGCGGAAGAGTGCCCTCATCTGCTCGCTTACGGCATCGAAGGCATAGCTAGCTGTAAGAAGGAAAACTGGGCGTTGAAGAAGTCATGACTCGTCCTCGAAGAATTAAGGCATTCCCATTCCATGGAAACAACAAGGTAGCGCTGGGGCTCGAACCATCGTTGCACATAGCAGTGTAGCCCCTGTTCTGCTCGAGGCGACACGCAGACACATTTCCTCGGCGGGGATTTTGTTTTTAAAATTAGGACAATTCCTGGAGCCGAATTGGCTTTCTTGGATGGCTCGTCGTTGGAACGTGGCGCTTGACCACGGTGGCATGGTTAGTTTAGCATGTCGCAGTCACAGGAAGCCTGCCGGAATTCGCCGCAGCGATGCATGTTCGGAGATCGTTCGTCAAGTGGAGAGGAGGCAAGACTGCCATGCCCTACTATGCTGCGGTTTCATGTGGTGGTGATGATGTGAAGGAGAGAAGTACCTAAATGCTCGTGCAAATCTTCTATGCATTAGGTGACGATGATGTAGTTATCCGATAGTCGGCCCAATTGGATTTCTTCCACTGCAGGGAACCCCACCGCGGGGTAGCTGAGTGACTAAAGCTATCTGTCTGAGCTTCCTCTGTGAGTGCCAACATAACTGTTTGCAGATCAAGACCGATACATACATTGTTTCCCGCCGCAAATAACGCAGAAAAACATACAAAGTGACCGCCCTGGATATTTGAACATGACGGGAAAGGAAGTTGTCGTCACCGGAGCCACCGGTCTTCTCGGAAGACAGGTCGCCAGGGCCTTTGACCTCCGGGGTTGGAACGTTAAGGGCACCGGCTACTCCCGCGCCGACGGGGTCTCCGTCTTCAAAGTCGATCTGGGTGACACTGCCGAGGTCGAGAAATTTCTCGATGAGTCCAAGTAAGCCGGCTTCTCGTCTTCAACATCAATCTAGCAGCAAGCAGGACTAACCGATCATGGTAGGCCCCAAGTAGTCGTACACTGTGTGTCTCAGCCGTCCATGTGTCTATTTCCTCTTCACAAACCATTGACTCAACGGTGATGATCAACAGGCGCCGCTCAGAGGTTTCCAGACAAGGTGGACAGCGACCCGGATGCCGCTAGAGCTCTCAACGTCGCAGCCACCAAGTCGCTCGCCAAGCTCTGTGCTGCTCGCTCTACCCTGCTCATCTACATCTCGACCGACTACGTCTTCTCTGGCAAGCCCGGAGAAGCCCCCTATGAGGCAGACGCTCCAACCGGACCGACAAATCTTTATGGCCAGACCAAGCTGGACGGAGAGCTCGCCGTTCTGGAGGAGTACAAGGCTGCCGGCCGTGAAGGCCTCGGCCTCGTCCTCCGGGTTCCTGTTCTTTACGGAAAGGCTGACACGCCGGCAGAGAGCGCCACCAACATCCTCATGGAAACCTTGTGGAAGACCCAGGACGGCCAGTCCAAGGTGAAGATGGACCATTGGGCCATTCGATACCCTACGAACACGGAGGATGTTGGTCGTGTGTGCCACGGTAGGCACACTTCTTTCAGCTTTCGGACAGGATGACTGACCGGCGAGCCTAGATATCGCCGTCAAATACCTCGAGGCTGGCGATCGTAGTTCGATGCCCAAGGCTCTCCAGTTCTCCAGCGAGGACAAGATGACCAAGTATGAGATCTGCCAGAAATTCGCAGAGATCATGAGCCTCTCTATGGACGGCATCATTGCCAACACCGAGGGCAACGACCCGAACGCGAGCGTCCAGCGACCATACGACTGCCACCTGAGCACGCGTGCGCTGAAGGAACTGGGCATCGACGTGTCGACAAGCGACTTCATCGGCTGGTGGAGACGTGAGGTGCACGCTTTCCGACATTAATCTAGATCAGTACCAGCGCACGCATCTGCATCGACGATTTAGCGGTCCGGGGAAAGCTGAAACGCGGCATGTGCAGAGGATGACTCATTGAGAACCGAGAAAGTGCTATCCTGCTGGCGGGTATGATGTGCTCTCGGTCTTTGTTCCTGGAGGCATTGTACATATTCACACGCTCCTGGGCGTTGTGCGGTAGCGATGGACCCTCCCCATATGGAGTTGCAAAAATCGTTCCTGTAGGGGCAAGCTCTCTTCGATTGAATGGGTGACCAGAGTTGGCGGGGAAGTCAGAGACAAACAGGGCTACGGTGCCAATAACGGGCGAATTCCAGATTACGAGTCCATCCCAGGAGCTGAAATGCGGCCCATGACACGTCGATTGCCTCTGTGAGTGCCAACTGGTGTCGCGTTGCTCGTTGTAGAGAGTGTAAACACGATGATGGGCCGGTCCTAGACGGAGCACGGAGCCAGGTTGGAATGCAGCTTCGAGGGGTGCGCGATGACACAATCGACGGGTGCAAATTAAACATGGCAGACTGGCATTCTATATGCGACGTGGGCGCGTGCCTCATTGCATTGTGTCGCATACCTCGCCAGCCGACGGGCCCAAACTGACGCGTTCCGAATGTGTGGCCCTTCTCATGGCAGAGAAAGGGGATGCGAGTTGGAGAGATGTAAAAAGTCTCCCTTGTCGTCCGTCCTGGCGGACGCCGACTTATGGAAAGAGGTCTCGCCACTTGTTCCTTTTTTTTTCGCCCTCTTCCTTTCGGCATCCATACCAGTTGCACCGAAGTCGACTTTGGTGTGACACGACGACTTTTCCAATCATTAATTTTGTTGCTTGTTGTTGGATTGTTAGTGCTACTATTGTGGCCATCTAATCTAATCAGTGGCTTCTTGTTTAATCCCCCTTGTCGAGGTCACCTAGCCGGGGACCGAAAGACACGAATTGGATCGGACGCCCCATCTCAACGTCGTTATCTGTCACCTGCATGATCTGCAGGGTCGACGCAAAAAATAACGTTAACCTTCTAGGCAGTGCGTTGGGGGATCAGCTCGAGGGGTTCCAGCGGACTGGGCCGCTGCCGCCGCCTGCATCGCTTATTACCATCGAGGATCCGGGGGAACCGCCCCGTCTCGTATTATCCCGCCGGTCAACGACTGGGTGCGGCGCAGCGTCGAAGGAATCGGTACCGAGTCGCTTGCCCAGCCGGTTGCAGCAGCAGGATTCGCGTCGCTGCCCAGGCGGAAGTTCGGAAACACACGCAATCGCACACGCAATCGAACACGCACGCAGAAACGGAAGTAGAGAGAGAGAGAGAGAGAGAGAGGAGGAATAATATCGCGCAAATGGAAGGGTTTCCGCGAATGAGTCGAACCATGTCGGCGGGCCCTGGGCCACCGAAATCTCCTGCGCCGCATCCACCTCGACGGGGCCACAGCGTCACCGCCGGGCAATTGACGCGGTACAGGAGCGTACGAGGCGTACGGGAGCACAGGAGCGTGCTGGACTTTGGCCAAGACTGGCGGGACTGGGATGTGAACATTTTCCGGGACGATGAGACGGCGTCGAATGCCACGACGGATACGGGCACGGCGACAAGCATTGGCATTTGTATCGGCGTTGCCGTCGATGAGGAAACGATGCTCGACGAAACGCAGGCTGCACAAACATCGGCATCGGCATCGGCATCGGCATCGACGCAGCAGCAGCAGCAGCAGCAGCAGGAAAGGCCAGCATCGGCGGCGAGGCGACGCACTGCGCCGTTGCTGACGTCGTTTTCTCCGACGCCGCAAACACCGACCGGGGCACCGCAGTTGACGTTGCATTGGCAGTGGCAAGATCTCATGTCTGCGAGCGCTGGCAGCAGAGACGAGAACGGCGACAGCAATGACATAATTATGAATAAGTTTGGTTTCGACGGAGAGTCGCCCGTCAACCGAGGAAACGGCGCCGGCACTGGCAAACGTATCCCAGTGCGGCCCGATTCCCCTGTGCGGTTCAGCTACCCCAACCGAAGACGGCCCAAGACGGCTCCCAATGGGGTCGACAGCCCCTTGCATGGAGCAGCGTCTTTCTCGCCCCCTTATTTTCCTTCTTCGCCGTCTTCTTTCGCGTCCCGGTCGCCTGCGGGTCCCTATTATCCTAACGCAGGTGGCCTCAGCCCCAGCCCCAGACCAAGACCCCCCAGCGAGCCCGGTTCCCTTTTTTCCCTAGCGCGGTCCCGTTCTGGGTCCAGGTCCCCCGCCCCAGGGGCTTCCTCCACTCAGAACCCTTTGTACCCTCTTGGCCCTTGTCCGCCCGTTCCACCTGCAGGATCAGCGTTATTACAACAACAAGCCGCTGGAACGTCACCTGCTGCTGATGCGGCAACGAGAGATGCACTCGTGCTTGCGCCGGCGCCAGGAACCGTACCACCACCGCCGCCGCTACCACTACTACCACCACCACCACGCCCTCCTCCTCCTCCACCACTTGAACCACCACCGCCCATCCCAACCCGAGCACGAGACCAGTTTCCCCTCCCGCTCCCCGGCCCTCATCTTCGGCCTCGTTCGCACAACCCCACCTCTCTCTCCTCCAAATCATGCGCCGACCTTAAGCTCTCTGCCAGAGCCGACTACGCTCGTTCCCAGATCATCACCAAGCTCGCCCTTCAGCCCGTGCCTGACGAGGAAAACACCCCCCCTGCCCAGTGTGACCATCATCTTGCCCAAGAGGACGAACAACGCCAGCGCCAGCAAGCCGAGCAGGAGGAAGAAGATCGCCGTCGCAAGGAACAGGAAGAGGAAGACGCCGCCCGTTGGGCTGCAGAGGTTGCCCGTCTCGAAGAGGAGACCGATCGCATCTTGGCAGACCAAAAGGCAAAGGATCTCGCTCGACTACAGGCTCAATTGGATGCCATACCCGACGCCCCGCCCCGAGTGCGAAGCCCCATAGTCGACAAGTTCGCTTCCTTTCTAAGAAAAGGTCGCAGGTCCGATCCTCCTAACACTCTCACCAAGGCCTCTTCGACATACTTTCAACCCCTCACCTTCGATTTCAGTCCAGTAAGCGACATGGACCCTTCTCGCTTCATCCAAGCTGGCGGCGGCGGCATTGTTCCCCAGACCGACGCCCCGGCCTCGGCCAGCAACGCCGGAGAACGCGTGAGTCGCCCTCGTCTGACCCATCAGTCTTTTTTTTTTTTATTCCTTTCTTTTTTTTTAAAAAAAAAAATTCTTTTAAGGTGAGCCGTTGCTGACTTGGTCTTCAGCGGGTGACTGTACGCTGCTTGCAGTCATCTATCAGCTTGCCCGTGACGCCCGATACAACTCCTATCGACATCCTGTACTCGGCTGCTAATCTCATGACCCACAACATCAACCCGAAAACCAGCATCGTGATAGAGTGCTACTTTTCCTACGGCCTGGAACGTCATTTGAGACGCTACGAGCGTGTGAGAGACGTCATGAACTCCTGGGACCGCGACAGTCAGCATTGCCTTCTCATCGTCCCAGGTGACTCGGTAGACAAAAACCCCGAACTGAACCTCGAGCGGGTGCCGCGCACTTTTGATCCGCCACCAGGCCTCGTCAACTTCGCCCTCTATCACTGTAACCGTCCCGGCAAGTGGAACAAGCGGTACATCACGCTTCTGGATAGCGGCCAGATATTTTCTGCTAAAAAGAAGGATGCCAAGATGTCAGACAAGGACGCTGTCTCGCTCTGCCATCTTTCCGACTTCGACATCTACGCGGTCACTGAGAAAGACATGTTGAAACGTGTCAAGTCACCAAAGAAGAATTGTATCGTAGTCAAGAGCCAGCAGAAAAACAGCGTTTTCCAGAATACCGAAAACTTTATCCACTTTTTCGCCACGGACGACGCCAGGCTTGCCAATGACTTCCAGAGCATCGTTCACGGGTGGCGCAGTTGGTACTTGGTCAACAAGAAGGTCGACCTGACCAAGAAGACAAAGTCTCATCAAAGTGGTGCCGAGAAAGCTGGCGGTCTTGCTAGAAGCGGAACCGTGCACCGGGCCAAGGCGTCAGTCGACGAGACACCCTACACGATCGGAACATTCTCTCCGCTGCTCGACATGGACAAGTTCGAGAAGCCAATTGATGACTACAGCAAGGACACGGACAGACCTGCAGCGCGACCGGCAGAGCAGCTCTCCACCCCTAGGAACACCCACAACGTTGTCTCGCGGTCAAGGACGACGCCCCACGTATCCCCGCCTACCGGGAAGGGGCTTATTGACCCCTTCGCTAGGGATCAGGAGTTCAGGTCTGCTGGTCTGCTAGGCCGCGGCTACGAGGGACGGAAACATCAGGCGGAGAAGGCCGCCACCGAGGAACAGCAGTACACATCCGACAGTCCCTTCATCGGGGGCAACTCGCTTTTGAATCAGGTTCCGGAGTCCGACAGACCACTAGAGAGAAGAGGCACTGTGCGGTCCTCTCGTCCCACAGCGGCGGACCCGAACCCTCTGCCGCGGACCCGATCCCGCCCTCCTACAACACGTTTGCCCGCCTCTTCGCGCCCGAGGACGTCGGACGGTGGGTCGTCTTCAGGGAGGCGAGAGATGCCGCAGCCTCTTGTTGACTTGACGCCCAAGGTACCCCACCTGCCCTCGACCTGGCGAGACGCTCAGGGCCGCGGTGTCAGGGTCCCTAACGGCAAGCCTCTGATCGAGATGGCCACGGGATGGGACCAGCCAGACGCAGCCCTGGGGCCGCAACTGCAAACCGTCACGCGTATGGCCACCGCGAAGGCCTACCCTCCCCAGCGTATGGCGTCTCAGTCCGCCGGCTCAAGACCGCGAAGTCGCTCGACGGCAGGCGGTGCTGCTATGCGTCGTGTCGTCTCCAGCGAGCAGCCTCCCGTGCCGTCGATGCCGAGACGGTCGAGACGAGACGACGAGGACCTGCCGCTCATCAACTTTGTGGAGCGTGACAGAGGCCGTGATACGAAGCCCCGCATGTCACAAGGTCTAGGCCGGAGCGGTACCGTCAGGCACTAAGTTTTGTCATTTGATGCGGCGGGCAGCGACTTGGCGTCGTTGCAGACATTCTGGGAAAGCGCTGAGCGACAGGCCCGACAAGAAAGAAATACGCGCATGAAGGAAAGGCGGCGTACTTGTGATACTAACAAAAAATTGATGCGCAGAGACGGCGCTCGCGAACTAGGTGTAATGGGGGGGTCATTTAACATGGAAGATACCCGGGTGTCGACGATTATGTCAGACACAGAACCAACTTTGAGGAACAAGAGAGAAGGGGAGGCTTGGAGAGAAGAAAATAAAACAACGGAAAAGAAGGAGAAAAAAAGGTCTCTCAAGATACAGTCGGAGAAATTTTCCTTTGTCTACTTTAAAAAATAATGGATATGCTTGATTCTAACGGTCTATTGTCGTTGTCAATCAGCATCAAAATAATCGATCGGAGCTAGGTATCTTTTCCTTTTCCTCTTCCCTTTCCTTTTTCCTGGCCTCCTGTGCCCCCGCGCTTGCAAACCCCAAGCTGCCTCGCTGGCTGGGAGGGGGCGGAAGGGGACCGCATTAAGTGATGGTCAAGTGTGAAAAGAAAAAAAAAAGAAAAGGGAAAAAAAAAAAGCAAAAAAGTGCACGGGTATGTCTATTTGCTGCGCTTGTAGATCTTGGCAAGGAAGGCATCAAAAATGCCCTTCTTGAGGCCCTCGCTCTCGTCAACGTTGTTGATCATTTCCTTGATCTCGTTGGCGCGCTTCTCCTCAAATGCCTCGAAGCGCTCCTTGAGCTTCAGGTCGTCGAAGAGCTTCTTGACGACGGCCTCCTTGGCCTTGTCTTTCTGGCCGTAGTTCTCCTCGAGGATCCGGCGCTGCTCGGGGGTGGCGATCTGCAGGGCCTGGTTGACGAGCCAGCTGCACTTGTTGTCCATGATGTCGGTGCCGATCTTACCAATGTGCTCGGGCAGGCCAAAGTTGTCGAGGTAGTCGTCCTGGATCTGGAAGTACTCGCCGAGCGGGATGAGGATGTCCTCGGCCTGCTTGAGGTTCTTGGGGGTGGCGATGTTGAGGCAGTGGAGGGCGAGGGCGACGGGCAGGTAGAAGGAGTAGTAGGCCGTCTTGTAGATGACGATGAAGCTGTACTTCTCCATGCTGAAGTTGTCGAGGTTGACCTTGTCCTCGGGGGCAGTCAGGAGGTCGCAGAGCTGGCCGAGCTCGGTCTGGAAGGTGACCTCGTGGAAGAGCTCGAGCAGGTCGACGTAGCTGGCGTGCTCGCGGAAGAACTTGCGCAGCAGCGTGTAGATGGCGGCCTCGAGCATGAAGGCGTCGTTGATGGCGACCATGCCGACGCCCTCTTGGCGGTACCAGCAGGGCTTGCCGCGGCGGGTGATGCTCGTGTCCATGATGTCGTCCGACACGAGGAAGAAGGCCTGCAGGAGCTCCGTCATCCAGCCGAGCGTCGCCGCCTGGAAGTACTCCTCCTCGTTAAGGGGCTTGCCGAGCAGATAGGAGACCGAGTCGGGGACCGACATGCCGCGGTTGCATTTTCCGCCGAGGGTGTTGATCTCGAGACTCTGTTGGGGTGCAAGAAAAAACGGAAACAGTCAACCTTCATTGTTCTTCGTGCCTTGTGCTCTTGCCTCATCACCATCACCACCGAACATCACGGCACGCGCCTACAACGGCGACCCTGCTTGGTCGTCGTCGTGTCGGCGATGGTAGTGTTGGTGGTGGTGGTGGTGGTGGCTGTAGCGGAGCTTCTCGGGCCGGTGTGGCTATATGCTTGCCTTCTTGTACCATGCCAACTCCTCCTTGGGAAGCTTGTACTTTTGCGCGTGCTCTAGGAGGACCTCCTCGAGCTTGGGGAAGACGGACTCGAACTCGGCGAGGGTCGTTTTCTTGGCCATCTTGTCTGATGCGGTTTAGTCTGATTGCCGGCTCGGCGGGGTATAACGATCGAGTGGTCTTTCAAGGGGCGTGATTGTTAGCAAGACGGAAACCAAACCAAAAAAAAACACAAGACCAGACAATTATAAAAGAAGGCGACACGCCGCTTTCTCTGGTAATAGCGCAAGGAAAACGAGGGTGACAAACTTTTAGGGGCAAAGGGGGATGATTGCTGACTATATCTACGCAGCTTGTTGTCGCAACAGAAATTAAATTATGCCAGCATCAAAATTGGGTTTACGGTTTACACCGATAGTGCGCCTATGACTTAGTGAGGGTACCCATCATCCGATATTCAGGCACCGTTATGGCAGGCGGTGGCAGGACCATCCCAAAGGCCCCGCTGTCTCTCCGATAACCCCCCAGCGGAACAGGTGGGGATTCGGGATGGTGCTGACGGTGACGCCCAATTGACTTCTCGGGTCGGAACCCTTTTAGTGGCCGCGCTCTGAGGGGCACGCCACACGGCTGGCGGTCAGGCACGCCGTCAGTTGTCACTTTAGCGCCGTCGCGCCGAGCGCGTGCTGGGGGTCCCCCGGTGGATTGTTTTCTGCCGTCGGCTTAACTATGTCAGGTAAAAGAAACACAACACTTACATCGCCAACCTCAGCAACCCTGCAACTCTGGCAGCTTCTGCTCTTCCGGTCCTTCCTCTCATTTGCGTCACAGGCAACCGATTTCTGTAGGGCGTAGTCGTCATTCTTCAACTCGGACCGATTGACCGTTGCCCGCGGTTGCCTACCGTCCACGAACGCGCGCGACAAGTAACAGACGACCGACCTACCGACTTTTATTAGCGTCTCGGCCAAGGATGCGAAGCGATGTCGCTCAACGAGAATGAGCTGTCGCAGCTCCGCGAGTCCCTGCAGGATGCAGTTGTGAAGTGTTCCGAGCGGTGCCTGTACTCATCCGCAAAATGGCAAGCTCCCCGACCCGTCGTAAAAGACCCTTGCACGCGACGGCTGCTGACCTGATCCCAGGGCAGCAGAGCTCCTCAATGCGATCCCCGAACCCTCGATCGATGCCGCCGCGGCCGATACCGACGCCCAGTATGTCCCGACCGTCTTCACAGCGAACGCCGACCCCGAAGAGGGCCTGATGGAGGCCAAGGAAATCAACAAGTACCTGCTGGCGAAAGCCCTCTTCGACTCAAGGGAGTTCGATCGCTGCGCCGCCGTCTTCTTGCCGGATTCTGTCCTGTCAGGTGTACTGAACTCCAACACCGAAGGATCGTCAGGGACGTTGAGGGCATCCAAGGGGAAGGGGAAGACAAAAGTGGAGGCCGAGACGAGGACTGTGGGCAGCAGCACGGAACTGCCCCGGCTCAGCCAGAAGAGCTTGTTCCTGGCCTTGTACGCCAAGTTTATGTCCGGGGAGAAGCGCAAGGATGAAGATTCGGAGATGGTCATGGGCCCCCAAGACCTCGGAAACGTAGTCAACAAGCAGCTGAATGTTGTCAGCCGGTTCCTCAGCAACTGGTTCGACGAGCGCACGACGGACGACGGCGAGGTCCTCGGCAGTCAGGGCTGGCTGGAGTACCTGTGAGATTTCATCCGGCTCCTTACACATGCGCACAGCTACTGACGAAGACTTAGGTACGGCATGGTCCTCGCAAAGGAGAAGAATGAGGACAAGGCAATGGACTACTTTGTGCGAAGCGTCCACTTGTACCCGATGAACTGGGGCTGCTGGCTGGAAATGACCCAGCTCATTTCCCGAGTAGACGATGTAAGTCTTCGGCCGGCCACATGTGTCCAAGAGCCGCGGAAAGCTAACGTTGTCCAGCTGAGCCGCATAGCGGAGCATCTCCCGCAAAACATCGTCTCCTTCATCTGGCATCTCTACACGTCACTAGAGCTCTACCAGGCGACCCCCGAACTCGCCAACTCATTGGACTCGTTGATGGGCATATTCCCCAACTCGTCTTTTCTCCTCACATGCAACGCCATGCTGTCGTACCACTCGAAAGACCTCGTCGCCGCCGAACAGAACTTTAGTCGACTTCTATCACTGCACCCTCACAGGCTCGACTCGCTGGACCATTACTCCAACATCCTTTACGTCATGAACCTGAGGCCGAAGCTTGCGTTCCTCGCGCACTTGTGCTCGAGCATAGACAAGTTCCGCCCCGAGTCTTGTGTCGTGGTGGGCAACTACTACTCCCTTCTCTCCATGCACGAGAAGGCGGTGCAGTACTTCCGCCGGGCCTTGACCCTTGACCGGACCTGCCTGTCGGCATGGACGCTCATGGGCCACGAGTACGTGGAGCTGAAGAACACCCATGCGGCAATCGAATCGTACCGTCGCGCAGTCGACGTCAATCGCCGGGATTACCGAGCCTGGTACGGTCTTGGTCAGACGTACGAGATGCTGGAGATGCACACCTACAGTCTTTGGTACTACAAAAAGGCAGCCGGCTTGCGGCCCTGGGACGGCAAGATGTGGCTTGCCGTCGGTTCGTGCTTGCAAAAGATGGGCCGCGACCAGGACGGCATCAAGGCACTGAAGCGGGCCCTGTTGGCAGACGCGTACTACGATACTGGGAGCAGCTTCGGAAACGGCGGAGACTTCCTCAACGGTCGGGGCGCCACGGGACACCTGGACCCGGAGCTGCTCTTCCAGATCGCCAGCATGTACGACCACCTCGGCGAGGAGGAAGAGGGAAAGGCATACATGGAGCTTTGCCTCGCGCAGGAGGGCGGAGAAGCCCCCGACGCCGCGCTGAACGAATCGATTGCGATACATAATGATTCCCCGGGCGCGTCCGACGACGAAGGTAACGGAGACGGCCGCAAGGAGGGCGCGAGCGAGGGCACCGGTGTGACTGCGTCAACAAGCAAGGCCCGCATGTGGCTCGCGAAGTATGCCATGCGGACAGCGGACTACGCCACAGCCAACCGGCTGGGGACCGAACTGACGCAGGACGGCTTCGAGGTGGAGGAGGCCAAGGCCCTGGTGAGGGAAGCCAGGGCGCGCATAAGGAACGCGGAAATAGGCCTCACTCCCTGATCCGGCTTGGATGGTCAGGAGATTGGGTTGCGGAGGCTTTGGGCGTCGTGGACAATAAGAACTCTCCATGGCGTCCTTGCGTCGACACGATCGTTCAGGTCGCCGACGGGCGCCCTCGAAGCGGAAAAGGACGAGCTGGGCTGTGGGGGGGGGGGGGGGGCTTACAGCGCGGGTGTATGTCGACAAAGCATCGGGTTGTCCACGCGAAAGGAACTTATTGTATTGATTTGGCACGAAAGGACGGGCGCATGTCTTGCAGGGTGTTCTTGCACCCAACGAAGCATTTTTCGTATGGCGCATCCCCCTCCCCCCCAAGAAAACCAATCAAATGGATGGTGTTGGAGGAAAAGCCATGCTGCCATAGTTCGGCGCGGGATCGCATGGCCCTTCGCATCGGATCATGATGTTAGGCGTCCGGGGAAGCAAAAGAGAGCGCAAGCTACCACGACACTGAGTAACTTTCTAGAGGTAGAAGCGCGGGTCGTTGGAGCATCCGGGGCATATAGTAATGAGATACCATAACGTGAACACGCTCTCCAGATACACGCACCCCGCGTGACGGGTGGTCGGCCGTGCTGACAGCGGCCTCATCCCATCAGTCGGGACCCGTCGTTGGCTTACACGTTGCGCTTCCCAGGCAGGACAGACCCCACGCACGTCCATCTTTACGGGGAGGGGACCAGATAACGGGGCACCAGATCCGGCAGGTTCCCCGGCGGCAGTGTCACGATCCACGAGCACCTGGGCGGCACCGCCTTTTTTCTGTCTTTTTTTCTTCGTTTTCCAGAAGCTCGTACCACGTTTCCAGATAAGCTCACGATCGGTTAACCAACCATCCCACCCTCCCTTCTGACGATACTAGAAGGCGCAACGTTTCTGCGAACGCCTCTTCTCTCGCTGTTGCAGACCTGGGATGCAGGAAAAGAGGGAGGCGGGATACGTCGACGGAGGGCTAGGCCGGGTACGGCGTGCTTATGGCGCATGATGACCAGATACGAGGTTTTCGGCACCGCCATTTTCCATTCTTGCTCTCTCTCTATATCCCGACCGTTCCTTCTCGGACCCCTCCATCACGCCAGCCAGCAATCCCTGTTCGAATGTGCCTCCCGCCGCCTTCCTCGTACAGATCCACGAACCATGCGCTTGGCTCGTGGTCGAGCCCGTCCGCCCAACGCCCAACTCACTGAACTGGCAAGACACGGGAAGAAGGTGTGAGGGCCATGCGGACCGCGTTTTCATGGAGACAATAGACGAAAGTAAAAGGGATTTTTTTTTAAAAAAAAATCTTAGCTTGGCGTGGTAAACTTGGAAGGGGAGTGAGGGGACTTCCGTTTCCCCGACCTCTCGAGCGGAAGTGCGTGCAGGTCAGCGGGCTGAGGATACGAAGAGGCGCATTAGTCCCTGCCCTCTTATTATCCGGTGGCCTGGGGATGGGCCATCGCTCGGCTCCGTCGGGCGACGAATAGCCTTCTTGTGGCCCCTAGAGGGCGGAATTGATTTGCTGCGTGGTTCGTCCGGGTTCGTTGGATGGTTCGAACAGAAAGGCCGGAGGTGATTATGCGGTCAGCCTGCAAGAGAACAATATTTGGCCCCGGCGGTCATTTTGGTAAATAACGTTGCATGACAAGTCTCGACGGGTTCCTATTCGCCGACCATCATCACTAACACCACCGCTACCGCTCAAAGAGTTCGGGGACAACCTGATATCCTATAGATCTTTCTTCTTTCTCTTTTTTCAAAGGATCGTTTTGGCGAAGCTCGCTCCCCCGCGAGCACCCCGTTTGTATTATCATTACTTCGTAAGGACTGTGTGCGTATAATATCCCCCCTCCTTGTGGCAGAATCCCGAATCCTTGTCTCTCCCAGTACTCCAAAAGATGACCGCGGTGCTTCCTTTTCCCCTCTAAAATGTCCAATGTACCACATGGTATCAAATAATGCTCATCCGGGTTTACCCTCCCACTTTTGCCGGCCATAAAGGAAGGTCTAGAATAGAAATGGAAAATGTAAAAGGAAAAAAAGTGATCCGCTACAATATCGCGTCCCTTGATAGTAATTCTTGCCAGGCTTAACAGAAAGACGCCCAAGGACTCCAGATTAGAAATTAGAATTAGAAGAGCAGCGCAAAGGTTCCGGCCAGGATAAGGGCGCCGGTATTCGCGGTGAGCGACCCAGCACCGCTCCCTGGGACGGTGACGGGTCTCGAGGTGGACGGTCCGACAGGGGTGTTGGTTGGGAGGTCAGTGGCGGGGGTGGTGGGCACGATAACCACGATGGTCGAGGTGAGGTCGGGGCGGTGGCTCGGCTTGGTTGGCTTAGGGGTGTGCTCGACCACGGCGGAGGTGTTGTGGTAGTAGGTAGGCTTGGGCGGCGGGGTCGTGGTCTCGATGACCGGCGGGTGCGTGACGGTGGTGTTCCATCCCGACGGCGGACGCACGGAGGTGTTGTTCCACGACGGCATCGGGTGGACCGTCACAGTCGGGATGTGCTGGGGCGGCTTGTCGGTAGTGATGGTGCAGGGGCAGTCTGTCCCGTGTTAGTCTTGTTAGGTACAAGTGTGTAGATAGATGAGAGCGTCGTACTCGTGATGGTAAGAGTGGTGGCCGTGGTGGCGGTATAAGTGACGTTTTGGTGGACGAAAGTTGTGGGCGACTGCGGGCAGGGTTAGTCTCGTTCATCACGCCTCTCGGTCCGCCACATCGAGACTCACAGGACAGTACGTCTCGTAGGCGGTGGTCACGACTGTGGTGTAGAAGGTGTGGACATCGGTCCCCCAAGCCTGTGTGGAGGCCACGAGTCCGGCTGCGGACAATAACTGCGAAACCTTCATTGCGGAGTGGGATCAAGTGTTCTCTGATATAAGCGAGAGTCGTTTGCCAAAGGCACGCTATAAAGCAACTAAGTGGAATGAGGTAGAGGTAGGTTGAGGCGACTGCTTGTCGATGACTTTGGGGAGAACAGGAACCATCCAGGCCAGGCACCGCTCGCCTTATGTATCACGAAGGCGGGGCCGTCATGCGCGGAGAGGCCCTTCGTGCAGAAGGGTTTGGGACCAAATGCTTACACAGCTTAAAGTTGTGTGCTGCCTTGGAGGCGATCTTGTCGGGCGGGCGTGCCGTTGTCCTCCATGCCAGATTCGACCATCAATGGCCTCGGTAACGATACGCAACGGGTACCGATGACTGTATGCGCCTGCGCAGGTGGTACGCACTATCGCGCCAGATGGGGCTAAGAGACGGGTGTATGACTCTGTTCCCAACGGGGTCGAGGACAAATGATACGAGGCGGCCTTTGTCCTGCCAGGCTGGTGCGGAATGGTGCCATTGCTTCTCCTGGCACGATGTTGCGTATATCACGCAGCTTCTCATTGGACCGGTCACTTTATTGGTTTCGTTTTGGGCAAGTGACTATGCGATAGCAGGGGTCGAGAGCTGACAGCTCGTGTTGTCAACCATAGTGCCACCAGATTTGGGTAGACATCGTGTAAAACTGAGCAGAGTCGATTCTCAACGAAAATCATCGAGAGTCTGCTGCATTCCAACGCTCTTGGTAAAAAAAGCCGCCATCGTCAAAGGCCAGGCTGCGTGTCGCAGGGTGACGGCCTGCGAAACCACTTCACCCGGCCGTGGAGCGCCGGTCAACTCCAGTACGGATAAACAGGAAGACTTAGACGGAAAAACGAGAGACACCCGGGCTCTGGCATGCGAGGCTCGTGTTCGGCGCTTTTTGACTCTTTGCGGAATTCTACAGGATGATGCGACCATACGCCGCAACTATACGGCTTGGAATCGAAGTGGCGGGGCAGCGGCGCAGCAGATGGCGCCGTCAGCACTCGCAGACAATGTTAGCAACTGTGACCGATTCTCATGAGGCCTTTCCGGTTGAGTGGCATAAACCCTGACTACCAGGGCAAAAAATGATTTATCCCTCACGAGTGCTGACACCCCATTGCAGAGACCTGGCCCCCGCGCATATGCAACCGAGTTGCGACGGCCTCACGAGCAACACCCAAGAAAATTTCGTCCTTCCGCGCGACTGTTTGGTCATTTCAAGGAGCAGAAACTACACACTACGGCAGTAGCCTCAGAAGCAATGCGGCTTGGCATGTTGTATCGCACGACGGCGTCGTCTTCCCACGTAAAAT
This sequence comes from Colletotrichum navitas, assembly GCF_030913465.1. NCBI lineage: Eukaryota > Fungi > Ascomycota > Sordariomycetes > Glomerellales > Glomerellaceae > Colletotrichum > Colletotrichum navitas. The sequence goes on along the minus strand of NW_026850548.1, from coordinate 1,580,602 downwards.
TAGCGAGGGCTGATTCCCGGCGATGAAATCTTCCGCGGAAGCAGGACCTCAAACTGTGCAAGTCCAGATCACACGAGTAACCACACCAGCGAGGCAAGTTTTCATCGACAAAGTATTCAGGCATCCTGGTTGTCCAGTGTTGGCCTCAGGATGTATCCTAAACCTTTGTTAGCTCGATCGATTGGTCGGTCATCGGGAACCAGGCAATGCCCGGCACCCACAGCTAGTATGAGATCTCGAGGAGTCCTGTTTCCCAGGGCCGTGGGCAACAGCGTCCGTTCGCGCCACGAGGTTAAAGGTGTCTGGGTTAGATAAAAGTCTTCAGACCCAGTTTCTTTTCGCCCGTATGCCACGGCTTCTGACTAGACGGGACGCCTTCGGACAGACATTGGTGGAGAAACCTTCGCGGTGGGCGAGAGGCGAATTCAACACAACCAAGAGGACCAAGAGGCTAAGCTAAGTCCGAAAGAATTTCAATTCCCGTTCACCCAGTTGAAAGGGAAAAAAAAACTCTCAACAACCAGGCTGGTTCGACGACGATTGGGGGGCCCGGTGTACCGTGTGAGCACGCCTTGCGGGGGAAGAGGAGACACTCGCACGAGATGACGGAACCGTAAGGCATCTGGAGGGGTAGTCGATGGGTGCGATGAGGTCAGAGTCGGTCACGGGTTTTTCGTCGGTCAGGCAGTTGGCCGAGCCCGTCATGGACGCTTCCAAGGCTGATGGACGGACGGACGGCGACGCTGCGGGGGCAACCTGAAGCGGATATACAGACCGCGAGATCAGTATCCTACTGACCGAATGCAACGGGGCTGTAAACTGGTGGGGAACCGCCGCCAATGGTGATGGTGTGAGGGAATTATTAATGACGAACAAAGAGGGAAAAAAACCGTTTGGGGCAAAAGGGAGCAGAGTGTGTGGGACGAGTGTAAGTTGAAGCCTAGGTCTAGGCAGGTCCGTTTGCAGGACGGTTCCTGCATTGGACCAAAACTCACCTGAGAATGACCCGCAAAAGCCCCACTTTAACGGACCTTCTTTCCGTCCATGGCCAGATCAGTCCTTGACAGGTGTGTACACAAGTACACACGGTATCGGCCTGGATACGGAGTACGTATCCGTACCTGTTCCTTGAGAGGCAGCGGCGTCCCAACCCCAATGGTTACGTACTATATAACACGTATCTTATGATGTACCTACCTAGGTTGGCACTATGGCAATCACAAGCCGTAACTCGGCAGCAAACAGTCCCTTTCATCAAGGGGGGGGGGGGGGGGACGTACAATGTACACCGCAGCAGCCTTGGTACGTATTCGTACTGTCGGAGAGTGAGCGATGGTCAGTGGGACCCGGTTGCGGTCGAGAACGTCCCCGTCCCAATGTACACGTACAGCTGCTCAACGGGCCGCACAAGACATGTGACGGCTTGCTTCGCTTGCCTGCTGTGTGCCAACCCTGTCTGCTCACCACCGTTTAGTGGGATTCTAGGAGCAAGCATGTGAGCATGTGTGCTGGCGACCAAGTCGGGCAAGATATGCCCAGTGGATTGAGGAAACATGAGCAACCAGACTGACGGGTATTGCGATTTGCAGCACATCACCTACCTTAAACCATACCTTAAACGACTAGCCTACCTATTTCACAACCTTGTGGGAGAATACACTAATCTGCTCCAGCCGACGTGGGCCAGAAGCGCAGGATAACTCGGCGATATTGAGCACTCGCCCGCCGCAGTCTTGACTGACGGTCCGGTGGTGGCGTTGGGCTTGTGCCGTAAGCTACAGCGCATTGCCCTGCAGACACGGCACGGATGACTCAGGCAGCGAATTGGAAGAAATTTTTTCTTTGGAAAAAGGAAACAAAAAAAGATGTAAAAAAATATTCAGCACAAAAAGTCCCGCACCTAAGGATCCAGGCCACCCAACAGATATGCAGGCACAGACAGCATGGACGGGACTAGGCCGTCTGCGTGCATAAACTTGTTCCTGGGTAGACAGGCAGTGAGGGGAACGTTCGGACATTGGGGCAGTGCCCAGGGAACTCAGCTTGGTACCGGGTACGGAAATAGCCAAGGCAAATTGTTAGCAGAAACACAGCCATACCGCCTCTTCATCTATCTCTTCGTGACGCTCGGCTCAGGCACTGTACAGCCCTCCCTACAGTGCTCGGAGCACCACACACTCGGGCTGTGATCGACAGGCACAAGCCGGCCCTCCTTGTATGCCTCACACCCTCTACCAGGTCCTGGATTCGACTTCTCACCATCGTTCCAAGGTGACACCTCCCCGATTCGTCCACTGAAGTCCAAACCCCCAATTTTATCTCCTTCCCCCTTCTGCCCCCTCCCTCCCTTCCAACTCGCACATTGCCAAGTCCTTCCGGCCAGGGGAGATGAACTCTGCCAGGGAAACAATAGAGGGATCCCCCACGGTCGTGTCATTGCCTTCGTCACAGAAAGCCTGAAGGATGGCCAACCGAGATGGTTGTCCGTACTGTTGCCATACTCCCCTCGCACTAATGTGACGGCGATGTGTTTTTTCTTTCTTTTTTTTTCCTTCTCCCTTGCTGAAATGAGTTTTGGCCTGTCTCTCTCTCCCCTCCCTCTCCGTGTCCTAGAAGGTCGCCTTTCCTGCATCAGCACCCGATGCCCACCGTCGTCCAGTCTTTGCCAGCTTCGGTTCGAGCGAGTGCTGTCAGTGTCGTCTGGTTTTCTGGCCCGTCACCTGCATCTCGTCACATTGATCAGCCGATTCTCCCTAGTGCAGACGAACCGATGTGTTGGGAAGTGATGCCACGTACTGCGGCCCTCGGCGTTTACCCAAATGGCATAGCTGGCACTGCTCTCCCGCGCGCACCCTCCCAGCTTCCGTCCGGCAGCCTCGGTAGTGGCCGGCACATCTTTTCCTAATCGTCGTATCTGCGTGTCCTTGGCTAGGGCCACGGTGCTAAGGATGAGGGGGCCAGCCAAGTTGGCCCGCCAAAAGAGAGCCCGCCATGGTCCGTAATGGCCCCTGTCCCGCTACGAATTGTTAGCCGGCGCGCCGATTTGTCGTTGTTGGCCTGCCTCGAGTCCAGTTCCACGACTTGGTTCTGTCTGGCCTGTCAGGGTACGCCACGCGGAGTTGGTTGTTAGCGTCAGGTACCAGGCACATCCTGCAGCCAGTAGCCGCCCAATGACGACGCCGAACACGCATCTGCGGCTAAGAAAACTAACAAACGGCGCCAAGGGCTGACGTCCGTGTTGCTTTTTTCATCTTGTGCCAGCACGTCCTCGCAGCCTGCTGACGCCGAGCACCTCGATACCTGCGCCTTGTCCGTTACCTCTAGCCCTCTCCTCTCGGCCCCCTCGACTACCCGCCGCCCAGTCCGTGAGAGCCAATGCTTAACGCCGAGTACCTGTCCACGCTGCCGCGTTGCTCCCGTGTGCTCTCCTGAGGGAGGGAGTTCCTGGCGCCAGAAACTGAGAAGGAAGCTCAGACACAGCCTGGGTCTGTCCGAGAGTAGGGACCGACACCCCCAGAAACAAGCATGTTTAGAACAAGTGTTTACCGAGATGTTGTTTCTGAGATTGGGCTGTTTGCCCAAGTTTCTTTTCCAGTTCCAGTTCCAGTTCCAAACCCTCCATGACAACCTTGTCTAGTGCGGCCGAGCCACGGAGGATGGGAGGCCTGGGAGAACTGCTGGGCCAGACGCCAGACCGAAAACTCTGAACCTGGCGAGGCCATTAATTCACAGGCACATCCAATCACGACCGGCAAGTTACTACGACATGTACAAGTTACAAGAATCATGGCGCCCAAGCATGCGAACCCACTCTCCGAAGGAGGCGTTCCATGTAACTCTGGGAAACACCCTCGGGCTAATGTCTCCACTGTGGTATTCAGACGTGCCCACGTCCTCGACGCCCCCAGCTCCGCACCTCCACTGCAGCCATTTCATGAGCAGGAGAATCCTTTCTAGGCTGCCCCTCTCTTGACATGTGTATAAGTACGAAGCGGTTCCCATGAAGCCTTCCCTTCCCCGGTTTTGATATACCATCCCACAATCACTATCCTTCCAGTGGCCGAGCCTCTCACATTTGTCGATCCAGACAGACCCATTCTCTTCACAACCAGCTTCTCACTCTTTTTTGAAAGCACCCAGACGGCCCCGGTCCGTTCAACTCCCATCTATCACAGCTAGAGCTCGAGTCCATCACCACACTACCCCATCCCTGGGCAATCATCATTTCTACCATCAGCTAGACGCTTTTGAAAGGACCACTACTTCTCAGCTGCCTTGATCCTTCACTACCGTTGACGACGTTTGCCGGACTCTTCAACCTCCAGTTTCAAATCACACAACTCTTTGGCACTTACACCATCACCACCATCAAAATGCAGTTCAGCATCCTCTCTCTCCTCGGCGCCGCCGCTGCTCTGGCCGCCGCCAACACCGTTACCTTCCAGTCTCTGGACGACGCCACCCGCACCGTCTACTTCACCCCCAACTCCGGCCTTGCTTCCATCGACTCTGTCGAGGTCCCCGGCAATGGTGAGGTCAAGGTTGAGATCCCTGAATCCTGGATCGGCAACTGGTACGCCGTCTCGGAGGGCGCCAAGAACGCCCCTGGCATGCTCGGCGAGGTCGCCTTCAACGGCTGGAACGGCTTGACCTACTTTGACGTCTCCGCCATTGTCAACCCCAACGACCACGACGGCGTCAAGAAGATGTGGCCCGCCAACGGCACTGAGCCCATCTCAGGCTGCGATTCGTTCCCCTGCAACAACGTTTACTACCTTGCCAACGACGTCCAGACCAAGGTCACCTCCGAGACCGACCTCATTTGCACCCTCGGCAAGAACGGCGCTGTCTCCCGCCGTGACGTTGATGACCACCACGAGTCCCCCAGCTACAAGCGCGACTTCGTCCAGGGCAAGTACTCCAACTAAGCTTCGGGAGCACAACCTCTTTTTCTTCCTTCGTTGGTTTTCCTCTCTCATGTCTTTTTGCGTGAGGAATGAGAGGGAAAAAAAAAACACCAAAAAGCGGCCGCGGCGGGTCTGAACACCACCAGTCCCGCCGCCGCCCCCGCGCTGTGCGCTACGACTTGATGACCCCTTCTTCACGATGATGACGGACCATCAAAAAGTTCAGCATCGTTTCGCCTATTTTTTCCCCCTTGACAAAAAGATACCCATCACACGCCAAGAGCGCGGGTACGCGTGAGCTTAACGGGGAAAGAAACCTTTTTTTTTTTTTTTCTCTCCGGGATTGAGAGCCATTTTTTTTCCATATATATATTTTGGACGCACTTTTTGGTATTCAAACCGGGGCATACGCAATTCAGTGGGACCGGAGCAATTGGACCGATCTAGGCGTTTCTCCCCCCTCATACCCCGTGAGGGAGCCCATGTGTTGTTGTCTCCGCACACAAAGCACGCCGAGAGATCTTCGATTGATCCAGGAAACGGGCCTCGTTTTCTTGTTGGCCTTCACGGGTCGGGAGGTTATCTGATCTTGTTGTGGATAACCACCCAACAGCGCGGAGGGAGCTTCTTGTTTTTTTTTCTCTCTTAGACTTGTGAAGGGAACTTTGATAGTTTGAACAAACTTCTTGTACTTAGTAGGGTCAAGCTTTTCCCTCCAACTCATCCCGGAAGATAGAGACAACCGTTTCCCACGTCAAATTACCTGTCCAGTCCGTGCTCTCGCTGTTGTTATTGTTGTTAATGTTGTTGTTGACTTGTAAACTTGCTGTTGATCCTCGTCGTTGGCCCGGTCCGCCCCATCTCGTGTGGGAGATGGCGAAATTGAAAGGGGGTAGATTTTTGGTCCGGGTTCCTTCCCCGTGATGGCATGTTCAGCAACCCTTGTGCCGCGGGGGAGCCGGCGCTTTGGTCTTCTCTCTCTCGCTCGCTGACAGGGAAAGTGATGATAAAAAAATAAAAATAAAAAGCGCGAGCGGCCTGGGCGTGGCCCTCGAACTGGGAAACGCCCACCCCCTATCCGTAGTCCTCCCGTCCTTAGCCATGGATAGACATTTCTACCAGCACCGTAATTACTACCACTGCTAATACTACTACGTAGGCTCCCGGGCTTCTGATCCATACTTAGGAATGCAACGTCCGTCCCCCGCCCCACACGAGATTGATTGCCTTTCTGTCCGTTTCCTTGTTTTCCGGCGTCCCTTCTCTTGGGACGAACCAGCGAACGTAGTGTTAGGGGAAGGGGGGGTGGCAGGGGCCCGTCTTCCCGGCGTTTCAAGTCGTTCGGCACTATCCCCACCTGCTGACGAACGACCCCCCCGGTCGCTCGCTCTACATACCTAGGTAGTACAGGTGGGGTCGGAGGGGAGACAACGTGGCCAGGGGGCGAGGAAACAAAGGACAAACATTCCCGTCCGCGACTAAAAGGCAACGTCAGCAAAGCCAAAGCCACAATCCTAGCAGTCGTCACCCTCCGCCAAGGGGGGGAGGGGGCGCGTTTTGCACGTATGTATGTGTAATCGCGCGGGCTTCGTACTCATCCGTGCCATCAACGGCCGGAAAAGGGGGGGGAGGGGGGGGAGGTAAGCATTTAGTGCTCTCTCGGCTGCAAGCGGCCGCCGGGGACCCGAACGTGTGGATTTGATCAGAGCCGAATCATACCTCTCGTCTACGTTCCGGTATGCGGAAATTCCGCATCGGCAACCACCCGCGCGCCTGTTGGTTCCCAGGCGGCAGCTCAACGGTTTTGTGGTCCTGCACCTTGGCGCGTCGCCGGGCTCACTCGTATCTCGGGGCGTGCGACTCGGGGCGAACAGGCTCTGACCGAACAGGTGCTGACGGTAGGAGGCATGTGGAAACCTCTCCAAAGACGTACACAACTTTACTCGACGGTATTTCTCCCCATCTTTGGTATGCTAGTGAATTCCAAGTGAGAGGCTCGCTTTGCCTCCGCTCTAAATTACATCATGATGCCTGCTTGGGCTCCTCGACGGCAGGCGGCGACTCTGCCTGTGCCGACCCCTCCGCGCTCTGTCTGCTTCCCGGCCCGGCTGTTGAGTTTCTGCCTGAGGCTGTTGTCTCCGATCCACCATCCGCCTGTTTTTCAGACGGCGGCGGCGGCGGCGATGCGGCTGCCTTGATCTCTTTCGAGTTGATGATGCTCCTCAAGTAATCGCCCGTGTCCCGAAACCCATCAAGCTTGCCGAGCTTGGCGGTGAAGAAATCCACGTCACGAAGCATGCTGTATGCACGTTAGCTCGATGCCCAGGGGCTTCCCAGACGGAGCGCGGCTTACCTGTCACGACCAGTACCCGTCTTTGTGTTTGCGGCCTGGAACACCTTGCCGAACTGGTCCTTGTAGCTTGCGAAAACGGGGCCCATGATCAACTGCACCGAGGTTTCCGGCAGGTGCTTGGTCAGTACCCTGTGTAGAGTGGTCGTTTCCTTGGCCAGCGTCTCCATGTAGGCGTGGGCCGACTGGCTATTGTCATGGTCCCAGTCGATCGTCTTCATGGATTTTGAGTGCTGTGACGCGCGTCCGCTCATAATGTCCACCAGCTTGTCGTAGATGCTGTTCTGGTGTTCCTGGAATAGGCGCCTGACCTTGTCGAACTCACCCATCAGGCTAGACACGCCGGCTCCCGAGCCGGTGTGTCGGCGAACAAACTCTCGAATGTGAGGGATCAATGTTGCGATGAATGACAACGCTTGAGATGCCAAAGCCAGATGTCTTGTTGTGATGTTCTTGAGACCAGCAGACCGGGTGGCACCCGCGCCAAGGATGAGCTGGGTGCAGCGGGAGTTGAAGAGCTGCAGGTATGTGATGAGGGAGGTAGCGACGTCGGCGGCCATGGACGGGATGCCGCTGATGAGGTGGAGGAAATGCGAGATGCCCTCCAGGCACAGTATGGCCGAGTTGGGCAGGAGGAACGTTTCGCTCTCAATCTCGGCCGTCCGCGCCTTTTCTTTCCCGCCAGTGCCATTGGTCTCGGCCGGCGTTGCGGTCGTTCCGTTCGAGACCTCGTCGTCTTGGTTTTCTTCCCAGATCTTACTTCCGTTTGACCACGATGCAGCATCCTTAGTACTGCTCTCGAGCACTTGATCTAGGAGAGCCTTGTCTTTCTCATTAAAGTCTTTCGCGCTCCACTGGTCGGATTCCATGCCTTGGGCCAGCTTTTGTTTCTCCGCATCGCCGTGATGCTGCACGAAGTCCTTGATGTGGCCGTTGACCAGGGTCTTTAAAGCCGTGCCGCTGCGCCCGGAGATCGCTTCGCACTCATTGGCGAAGAAGAGGTTGAGAGTGAAGTAGCGGAGGAACCAAGACAGGCTCAGGTGCGTGCTTTGCTCTGACCGTACCTTCAACACTTTTACTATCTTGTCCTGAGCGACGTCGACAGCTTGCCCAACCAGATTGGCGATATCCATGGCCTTGTGGATCTCTTCTTGAACCTCGAAGCTGGGAGAGTCGTCAAATCTAGGGAATTCTCGGTCAAAAGGTGTCGGGCTAGCAAGAGGAGAACGGGCTGGCGGGGACTTGAGGCCGGCAGCGGAGGCTTCTTCCGTCAAGGAGCTCGCAATGTCGAGAAGCACCTTGACCTGTGTCGTCAACCGTCGGAGGGTCTCTGTGACACCAATGTATACCGTCTTTAGCAGGTCTTCGGTATCCTTAGGGTCGAGTGCTCGAAGGTTCCTCGCCAAAATGGACGACTTCTCCTGGTTGGAGCGGTTTCTTCCGCCACTCATAGTCGAAGCAGACATCATGGACTCGTTGTCGTCATCGTTGGAGCTTGGCAACGGTCTTCGAATTATATTGCGAATCTCGCGTAGCACCGCCTCCCGGTAGGCTGCAATCGCAGTTGAGATGTGCTGAGCCCGGTGGAGGCCAAGCAGGTTCGGCATGATGGCTTTACGCAGTTCTTGTGTAGAGGTAAGGTAGGCTGGCGGGCCAGCCGACTCTCTTGCGGTGCCGCCCCCCCTCGCCCGCAATGACGAGCTGCCCCAACGGAGGAGAACCTCGCGGCTTTGTACGGTCTCTACGTGTCTACGCAGATCGGCCAGTAACAGGCTCTGGACTTTGGACTCGTAAGCTTTTCCGATACGGAACCGCAACTGCTGCAGGTCGTCATTGACGCTCCGAAGAGCTGTTGCCCCCCTCAAGTCCCTCAACCGCGACAAAGGTAGCACAGGAGGTCCCGCATCGGGAGACTCGTCATGCTCACCGGCTATGAGATGCTCTAGGCTGTCAATGCGGCTCAAAGCCTCGTCCACTTCCCCAGCCTCTACTAGCGACTCGCATGACGCAACGCCCTCGACCACATGCCGAAGTTGCAGGACCGCGTCGTTGAGGGCCTGCACGTTCTCTCTACGTCGGCGCTTCTGCACTATATTCAGGCCTCGGGTGGCGATTTCTTCATCGAGGGCCTCGAGCTCCTTTCTGAGTGCTCTAATACGATCCACGGACTCTGCAGCCTCGGAATGTAATTCTCGCAGCGAGCCGAGTGCAGTGAAGAAGGTGGTTGACGCAGTTGATATAGAGTTGATTAGGTGAACCTCAATAGTGTCCATGTACCACGAGAGCTTCTCTTGAAGTATGGCATTGGTAGCCAGAGCCTTCCGGGGAGCCACGGCATCTCCATTGTTACCGGCCTTGTCGTCTGCACGTCCTGGTGCAGGTGGTACGACCTCCGACCTCTCGCTGACGACGTCAAAGGTTCTTGGGTTTTCTAGATGAAAGTCTTCGTCGAAGTAAACGTTGGGTATCGTCGACAACGGAGGCGGGCCTTGCCCGCCCTTTCGGCCGAATCCGGAGCTAGAGCGTCGCAATGGCCCCGGGCCATCAATGGAAGTGATCGATGTTATTGACGCAATCGACGATTTCCGCCTAGCAGGCAGTCGACCAGCGGGCTTCAGGTGGCTCTCGTCGAGGGATTCTGCGAAATCGTCGTGTCTGCTCGACCGGTGGCCCGAGGAGCTGGGACGTTCATCTTCTTGTTCTTTAACTCGTCGAAGCTGCTCGTAGAGGGCGCCCACTTGCGACAAGTACGGTTTAAACTCGGCCGGGTCGATGCGAGGAATGTTCGTCAGGGTCACAGGAGGGATATCGCGTGCGGTCGGCGGCTTATGTGCGCTGGAAGCAGGGGCAGAGGTATGGGGCTGCAGGCCAGTCCGCACAATGGGCGGTTGCAGTAAGGTAGAGATAGCTGGCGGCTTGTCAGCATGGAATCGACCCCTCCTTGAACTAATCGGTACCGTTTTGCCCAGATTCTAGCACCGAGTTCGCCCAGGTGCTGGACGAGGTATCGAGTGAGCCTCCTATTGAGTGTATCGAGCTCGCATTCGAGCCTCGTCTCGCGGAATGATTCGGGTAAGCTTGTCCTTGTCTATCAGCTGTTAGCGCAATCGTGGCCAACAGAGGTCAAAGGGCAGGAATACTGACTTGTAAAAAGGAAACTCAGTGCGCGTTGATGGGGGAGATAGCGACGATATCGTGTCTACCGACCTCCGCGCGCCTGGTGAGGAGTACATGGCGCGAATCAATGGCTCTGTGTGCGGGCCGATGCCTGGTGTTGAGTCTAGATGTCGATCGTTTGCTGAGAGTCGCTAGGAAAGCCGACAACAAGGTTGTTTGACGGCCACGTAGCCAGACTACAGGGGTATCATTGCTTGGAGAGACACATCAGGTTGGAGACTTCAGGAAGAATAGCTTGCAACAATCACGGTTGATTAAGAATAGCAATGAAGAAATGACAGATTAAGCTTGTTCCGCGCAGCTTTACCATGCTGAGCCACGTCCCTCATTCAGACACCACCGAAGGGGGCCGCCTGCACCAGCTAGTGCACTCTGGGGAATGCAGGATGAGGTAAGCCGCTTCACGTGAATATAGCATTTGGGACCTGTACCTTATCGCCATGCTTGGACGCGCTAAAGCTGCAACCACTTTACGCGAGCGTGTCGCGATTTCCAAAAAAAGGGGCGCGTCCTTAATTCGTTCCCCTGCGAACAGAGCAGCCCCTCCCTGCACCCACCTTTTCAGTCTGAATCCTCAGCACCGCTCCGTCAACAACCGCAACCGCAACCTCATTTATGGGCGCAATCGTAAAATATGGACAGACAATCGGTATACTCTGCTCACGTCTTCGAGCCGAGCTTCGGCCAGAACGAGGACACTCGGACCCAGATTCAGACGCAACTGGAAAACTTCGTCCTACACTTCAGACACGACAACGACTACATCTACAGGTGAGACAGACTGCTGAGGATCTCTCGCGCCTTGGCATGGCCTCTGACTGTGCCCAGAAACCAACTCAAGGAAAATGCGCTACTCAAGAAGTACTACTGTGATGTCGACGTTACCGATCTCATCAACTACAACGAGGAGCTGGCACACAGGCTGGTGACGGAGCCTGCAGAAATAATTCCCCTGGTACGTCTCGACCCGTGCAAACCCGCTCTCTTCGTTCTGTACTGACCTGAACGCCGCCAGTTTGAAGCTGCTCTCAAGAAATGCACCCACCGAATCGTTTTCCCCCAACTGACGAAGGTCGACTTGCCGGAACATCAGCTGCTGCTTCACTCCAGCGCTGAGGATGTGTCGATTCGCAACCTAGACTCTATGACGATTGCTCGTCTTGTCAGAGTACCAGGAATCGTTATTGGTGCTTCGGTCATGTCGTCAAAAGCCACTGAACTTGCCATTCAGTGCCGTAACTGCGCACACTCCTCTTCGATCCCAGTCCTTGGGGGCTTCACCGGCGTCACGCTCCCTAGACAGTGTGGTAGACAGAGAACGCCCAACGACCCCACCGCCAAGTGTCCTCTCGACCCATACTTCGTCGTCCACGAGAAGTCGAGATTTGTCGACCAGCAAATCATCAAGCTACAAGAGGCACCGGATCAGGTTCCCGTGGGCGAGCTTCCGCGGCACGTCCTCATTTCAGCTGATCGCTACCTGACCAACCGCGTGGTTCCGGGCTCGAGATGTACAGTTATGGGCATCTTCTCGATCTACCAGAACAAGGCCACCAAGAACTCCAGCACTGGCGGCGCGGTGGCCATTCGCACTCCCTACCTGCGAGCGGTGGGCATCCAAACAGACATTGACCAGACCGCTAGAGGCCAGGCGCTCTTCTCCGACGAAGAAGAACAAGAGTTCCTTGAAATGAGCAGGCGGCCGGATCTGTATAACATCATGGCGGACTGCATAGCTCCTTCCATCTACGGCAACCGAGACATCAAGAAGGCGATTCTGTGTCTCCTCCTCGGCGGTTCCAAGAAGATCTTGCCTGACGGCATGAAGCTTCGTGGAGACATCAATGTCCTGCTGCTTGGTGACCCCGGTACCGCCAAGTCCCAACTGTTGAAGTTTGTCGAAAAGTGTGCGCCCATTGCTATCTACACGTCTGGTAAGGGTTCTTCAGCAGCCGGTCTCACGGCCTCGGTACAACGCGACCAGTCGACCCGTGAATTCTACCTGGAGGGGGGTGCAATGGTTCTTGCAGACGGTGGTGTGGTCTGTATCGATGAGTTCGACAAAATGCGTGACGAGGACCGCGTAGCCATCCACGAGGCCATGGAACAACAGACCATCTCTATCGCCAAGGCTGGTATCACAACCATCCTCAACGCAAGAACATCGGTTCTGGCCGCCGCCAACCCGATCTTCGGTCGTTACGATGACATGAAGACCCCCGGCGAGAACATCGACTTCCAAACCACTATCCTTTCCCGTTTTGACATGATATTCATCGTCAAGGACGAGCACACGAGGGAAAAGGACGAAAGAATAGCGAGGCACGTCATGGGCATTCACATGGGTGGCCGGGGTGTTGAGGAGCAAGTCGAATCTGAGATCTCCGTCGACAAGATGAAGAGATACCTCAGCTACTGCAAATCGTAAGTCTTTCCACATTGTACCCCAAGCTTAGACCTAGACTAACAACTTCGTCCAGACGGATGGCTCCTCGCCTAAGCCCCGAAGCAGCCGAGAAGCTTTCATCTCACTTTGTGTCCATCCGCAGACAGGTTCATGCGGCTGAGATGGAGGCTAACACACGCTCCTCGATTCCGATTACCGTTCGTCAACTAGAGGCCATTGTCCGTATAACAGAGTCGTTGGCCAAGCTATCTTTGTCTCCCATCGCCACAGAGGAGCACGTGGACGAGGCCATCAGACTTTTCCTCTGTTCCACCATGGACGCCGTCAACCAGGGCAGCAACCAGGGTAGCAAGGAGCTCAACGAGGAAGTCAGCAGGTTAGAGACGGAGCTCAAGCGGCGTCTCGCGGTTGGATGGGGCACCAGTCTGGCAAGCCTGCGTCGCGAAATGTGCGAGCAGAAGGGTTACAGCGAGCAAGCGCTCAACAGAACGCTAATGATCATGCAAAGGAGGGATACCATCATGTTCCGGAACCAAGGAGCACAAGTGTACAGAAACGCAATCTGAGAGGGGTCGATGATTAAGCAGGCCATGAAAAGATGTTGGTGCACTAGCGGTGGTTATTTGGAGGATTACGGCGCAGCAATTCTGCTCATGAAAGAAATGATAATACCAGGTTTTTGCAACAGAACTTCCGTTTTCGGAGCCATGGACGTGGTTTATGGCGTCAATTGTACGTGATTAACAGAGCAAGGCTATATATGCGCGTCTTGACATCCAGTACATGCATAGAATCGCGGGCATCAGCTTATGACGACCACTCTGATCGGCGCCATAAACTTGTCATCTGTTTGGCTCCGTAATTCTTCAGGTGCCACTGGGTCACCATTGCGTCTGGCGAGATGCTCCTCGAGCATACTGTGTGGATCTGGACCTGGATGACGGGAAAACCGTTAGCCGGGGTGACATCGAAAGTTCGGCGCGCTTCCAAGGCCATCATAACAGAGCGATTCAGATATGCCACTTGTCAGCAAGCTCAACCTGGTCAAGAGCATTGGCTGGAGCCGCCGCACTCGCGGCTGAGCAATCGGTTTACCAGATGTATGGATGTCATCCCCGTCTCCGTATACTATGATCGATATGTGCCTTCATATATGCAGCGTACCTTGCGATATTGTAGTTTGATTAGGCCCGCCGACAGCACCAAGGACGCGACGCTGCCTACGTCAAATGCGGACCGCGGCGGTTGCTATGGCTAGCCTCATCTCACAGCAACAACAAAAACAAAAGCATCACTGCCTCCTCGTTGAAAGGCATGTCCAAACTTGCTTCAGGTGATCGTCGCATCATGGGAAGCCGCACGAGGGGCCCTCGCTGACGATTGTTTTAAACAAGGGCATTGAAAGAGTTAATCTCGACTCATCCCCCGGAATCGTCCAGCAGCGTGGAATGCGATGTGAAATCGAGGCAAGCTGGCGATGATTTGAATGGGAGGTCTTGGTTGTTGAAGAAGAAAAGAATAGTAGAAGTTAGTCGCGGCGCCGAGTTTAAAAATTGCAGGAGTCTGGCCCATCGTGTCCAGGTGGGGCTGTGTGAGACCACGTGACTGGGTGTCCCGTGGCTGCACCGAGGAGCGTGGTGGTTGGTGGTTGGTCAGTGTGTTTGTTGCCTGCCGACGTCCTAATCAAAGACAAGCCTCCCCTGCAGCGTTCCTCTATGCCTCGAGGCCCGTAGCCATGGACGGCTGTCTCTCCTCCTCCCAGCTAGCCAGCCGTCAGGTCCCGATGTTCGGGTGTCGGGTCTCGGGCACGGTCGCCATGGTTTCCTAGACGATTCAACTGGTGGAGTGCGCCCATTCGCCGTTAGGGGTTGGTGCCTGGCCTTCGCTGCGGTCCCAGAACAGCAGACTGGTCTGGCTCCCACTCCCCCTCCCTCATTTACTCTCGTACTTCCGCGGCAAACTGCCTTTCCCACCCTCCTACGCCTACCTTACGCCCACCCCGTCCTGCATCTCTCAGCGTTTTCATCTCCTACACTACGTCCCACGGTCCCCACCCACCCGCCGGGCTAAGCTTACCTCAGCCAGTGCCAGTGCCAGTGCCAGTGCCCGCCAGCGCTGCCCACGGTCCATTTGCCAGCCAACCCAGACGGCCACCCACCCCCGTTAAGCGAGCAAATTGCCTCGCTCATGTGTCCGCCCCCTTCGCTCTACCCAGCGCCATTCCGACTTCACTTCCTTCAACTCCACCACGACCTGACGGCTCAACCACAGCACGAACCGACAACCGACCCTCGACAGCCCTCTAACGCCGTCGGATTCCTTTCGCTACAAGTGCTCCTGCTGGATATTGGCATCAGGAAAAATTTTAACACACCGGAGAAGGCGCCAACGATCGACGATTAATCCCAAAGTGGTGCATGACGCTGCGTCGGGGGATTGAGAGCCGTCAGCGGTTTGGCGCGACTCGCCACAACAACCCCCTCATCCTCTGATCTCACCTAGAGCGACCCCTCTCATCGAGCGCATCGTGGATTCTGATCGACCAGGGCCTTGACGGTACTCAGAAGAGGTGGTAGTGTTTTTTTTTTCTTCGAGCCTTGGGATCCGGAGACGACGTGACAGCGGGCCCTCCATCCCTCGTATTCCGCCCTTCTCCTCTTCAGCCGACCAGAACCACCACGACACCACCGCGACCCAAGAATCGAGCCCTCAATTCAGCGGCGACGTCAACATGTCGTTCCACCCCCAAACCCCTCAGAGTCCTTCCCAGTTTTCTCCTGGCACTTCCGACCTCACGTCGAGTATGAACAGTACAGTTCCGTCCACAACCACGACTCTGCCGACTCCCGCACACAGCGTCAACGGTAGCGCATCGCAACCCTCCGATATGTCGCAGGACATCGTCATGGGCGACGATACGCCTCACAAGCGCAAGCGCCCACTCGAAGACTTGGGTGATAGAGAGCAGAAGAAAGTCCACATCGAGGATAGCAAAACTGGTATCGAGGCACTCCACCTGGATGTCGGAGAGAAATACCTACTTTGCCAAACTCGTAAGGCTCCCTTCACAGCCCCCCGTTCCCGTGGCAGGCTGTCTTGCCCAAGCCCCCTTCCTATGACGTATCTGGTATTTTGAGGCGGTTCAAGGTAGAACATGCTTGTTAACTCTGAGCCACTTAGCGCACCACGAGAGACTGCCGCGTATCACGGAAGATCTCTTCGAGATGTTCAACTTGACAGGCATCGCTGCAGAAGTGGCTCGCGAGAAGCCAAACGGTGAGAAGAACGCTCTTCGCAAGACCTACAAGGGCCAGATCAAGAAGCTCGGCATCCTCGGGCGCTTCGACTCGGTCGCTCAAGACTGGGATGCACCAAGAGAAAGTGATGGCGACAAGAAGAGGGAGGCATATCACGGCTTCAGAGAGTTGCTAGAGATTCCTGACGCAGAGTTTTGGGGCACACGGCAAGATCCGATCACCAACGGTCTGTCATCCGCTGTCAAGTTTAACTTGAGCAAGGCAACCGCGATGGCCAAGGGGCCCATTCCTGCCAAGGACTGGGACAGCTCTGTGCTGGGAGATATCCCCCCAGGCGGTATAGAAGCCTTGAAACAGGGTCTTGCTGGCAAGGCAACGGCGCCTGGCACGCCATCCGCAACTACGCCCAACCCGTTCATGCGGAAGCAGCAACAAGGGCCTCCTGGCGCGGTCCGCCCTCAACGAACGACGAAGAAGCGAGGCTATGGCGAGAACACTTATGAGGGCTATGGCGAGGGCTTCCCCGACGACGGCTACTCTACGGGAGACGGCGACGATAGGGGAGGCCAAAAACGTCGCAAGAAGGTTAGTAGTGCCGCAGCCCTGCCGTCCATGTGTCTGTCTGACCCATTACAGGATGGCGGTAACGGCCAAGTATTCCCCAACGCGATGCGCCCGCAGGGTTACGGCGCCGTAGGCGCTTAAAAGCCCTCCGCGTCTGCAAGGGCCAAGCAACGAAAGGCATGCGAATAGGGCTGAGCCGTATGTCACCCAAAGCCGGCCACTTTATAGTGCTATCTTCCACTCGGTCGCTCTGGGCAACGGCTTTGGGGACGTGTGTCGATGTTTCCTCACGAGAGTGATGAGCAGTACGGCGGGACCAAAAAAATTGGGGATTCAGCGGTTGACGCGCACATGTGTCAAAAGAAGCACCGCTCCGAGGGTTACTGGGGGGATAAAAGGGCGGATGGGCATTCTGCTCTTTTTTTTTTTTTTTGATGAATTTTCACTTACAGCACGGCGTTCGGGGGGTTATCTTCCAATTGGCCTTTGACCCGTTTTTCACTTACACACTTGTTGCTTGATCTTTACGCATTCGGTCAAGGTTGGCAATGAAAACATGACCGACTGAAGGATGGGAAAATACCACGCGGTTACGGGCATTCTAAAGGCTGCTACGAAAGGGGAGAGGAGAGGAAGGGATGACGGATGGATCACTTATTGTGTTTTATTTTTTTATTTTTCGCCACGACCGAACCAAACCATCGTCGCCGGGACACGCAGAACAGAAAGAGAGCAGCAACAAAAAAAAAATCACAATCCCCCAAACAAGGAGGAGGGGGAGAGACTTGAATCGATGTAGCACTAACCACACAAACACAGACACACAAAGTAATTCAATAGAAAGCAAGGCCGTGAGATGCCGATACATTAGTTGATTGTGTGTTGATGCTGCTGATGATGGTTCTGTCGATGTGATTGGTTGCCTAGGTTGGTAGTAGTACCTGGACTCGTGAGCCAAGCCGCTCGCCTGCCTTTTTCTTCTTCATTGAAACTTGCACTTTTCGTTTTATTTTTAATGTCTCTGACCCGTCTGGCAGAGCTCCATCTGCCGAGAGTGCCTCCTACGTAAGGAACTGCGCCCGTCCTCTCTGTTCCTCGCTTCCCTCCCAGCTTGTGCGTGTCCTCCGTCCGACTCATGACATGTCCAGTATCGCCCTGACGCTGAGGTCTTCCTGAACCCATCCCACGATGCGCGCGCCCACGTCACCGATGAGCCCATCGTAGTGCGGCCCGGGAAGGAACAGCCCGCAGTGGGCCCCGACCTCGTCCACGCCCTGCATGGTCACGGGCACCCAAGTCTCGTCTCGACGACCGTTGACCTTGCGAGGAAGCGTGCAGAACTTGCGTTCCTTCTTGGGTTTGCCCGGGTCCGCCGTTGCTGCTGGTGCCGCCGCCGCCGCCTTGGACCTCGAGGCGGAGGAGCTGGTGCCGCCGCCTGTCGATGAGGATGTCGCGGCGGCCGGCGGCCTGTCTGCCTGGGCCATGATCGAAGCCGGCGCTGCAACTGCGGCTGCGGCGATAACCGTTGCCGCAATGTGGGCTTCGGTCTTGGCGACACTTCCACTCTCGGGCTGCTTCTCGGCCTCGGCCTCGGCCTCGTGCTCGGGCTCAAGCGGCTCTCCTCTCAGTCTGCGGGCCTCCCTCTCCATCCGCCGGGTTTCCTCCGCCAGCCTGCGAGCCTCGCCCTCGGCCTGTGTCTCTTGTTTTTGGGCCTCTTTGGCCTCTTTCTTCTTGGCTGCCTCATCTTCCTGCATCCTCTTCTGCTCCTCCTTCTGCAGTCTCTGTTCCTCCTTCTCAATCCTCTGCGCCTCCTTTTGGGCTTCCTTTTCAGCCTTTTTACGGCGCTTCTCGACGAGCTTCTGGCGCTCCTTGATGGCCTTGTCCCGGTATTTGACGGCACTTTCGTAGGCCTTCTGCGCCCGCTTACCCTCCTTCTCGGCCTGCTTCCGGGCGTCCTTGTCCGTATACCTATCCAGATCAGGGGGCGTCGGTTGTTCAGGCAGGTCAGGAATGGGAGGAAGCTCCGGATCGTCGGTCACATCCGCCATAGGGGGTGCCTCTTGATCTTCTCCTGTCTCGGAAGCGGCCGCGTTGCTCTGTTCAGCTAGGGGGGAAGGTTCATGAGGAGTAGCATCATCGTCCAGCCTCTGCTTTTCCTTGCCCTTTGCTTCTGGCGCGTCTTGTGACTGGCCACGTCGAAGTGCATCCGTCGAATTTGAGGCTTCCGTGGATTCGTAACCAGACCTCGCCTGCTGTTCTTCATGGAGCGTTGAAAGCTTCTCGTCTACGTCCTCTATCGGGATGGGCGCTAGGAGTTCCATACTCTTCCCATCGTCGGAGTCTTCAACAGAAATTCTGGGCGTTGATACCGCGGCGGGCGATAGCTGAGACCCAACCTCGAGAGTATTGAAGGGGGCAGAGACGAACCTCTCCTCTGGAGACCCTGGAGATTCTGGCGACTTGGATGAGTCCGGCGTCTTTGGCTTCTTCGGCCTCCCCGTGCTGAGGGTGTAGTAGTTGACGAACCGCACCCTGGTGGGAGGTGGCTTGTTCACGTCGTTCCCGTAGTTAGCGCCGTCGCCCATGTGCTGCAGTGGGTCGACGCTCTCCATGGCGCGAAGTTTGTTGTATCGGGCGTTCAAGCCTGGGTAATCTGCCAGACAGCCGCCGTACTCGAGATGAGACATGACGTGGTTTTTGGTGGCGTCCCAGATTCCCTCGTGGCTGTGCTTCTTTGCGAAGTGGCCCAGACGCTTCATGAAGGAGCGGTCTTTTAAATTCAGGTCGTTGAAGAAAGGCGGATTGAAGTTGGGATCGGGCTGCTGCGGCGGTCCGTTCGAGGACAGAGATGGCGAGTTGCTTGGGTGAGAGGAGAGTTCTGCGCTCAGGGAGCTGTTCGTCTCCAGAGTGTACATGGACGGGTTGGGGCTGGTCAGAGTTGAGTTGTTGGAACCCAAGTAGTTTGACGAGGCATCCAATTGGTCGTGCTTTTCCTCGGCTGGTGATGCCGGCCTGAACAAGCTCGAGATACCAGCCACGATGATGCCGGGATGAAGCCCCAGGAACGGCGAATCAAGAGAAATAGTACCGAGGATGCGGTGCTTATACGGCTGGCGCCTATAGGGGTGCCGATTAGGCTGGGAACAAGATCAGTTTAGGTAGTCCGGGCATCATGGCCGGGTTGGGAATCGTACCATCATGGCAACCTCTCCTGCAAGCAAACCACCCATGGAGTGGCCGACGAGGATCACATCGGTAGAGTCGGACTCGTGGGGTTCCAGCCACTGGCTGAAGTTATCTCGAGCCACGTCGATGGCCTTGTAGGTCTTGTAACGGGGATAAATCTTGGAGTGGACAACGTGAGTCTCGGCCAGCGCCTCCTTCAGGTAATTGTGAACATGAGCCGGAAAGGAGCGGAACGACGACTCGTTGCCGTAAAAGCCGTGGATGTAGATGACGAGCAAGGTCCGGCGGGTGACACCATCGCGATCATTTACGGACGGGGCAAGTGAGTGAGCCGAAGACGACCTAGGATCGGCTAGGCGCCACTTGGCGTTCAAGATCTCGAGGTGGTCAGGCGATGACGAGGGGTAGCCCGAAGAAGGGCCGGCGTAAGACTCCCCGTGTGTGGCGTAGGCGGTAGTCGGGGGCGGCGCGAACAGGGACGAAGAGGTGGATCCAAAGTTGCCGGAGCCGGAAGCGGAAGCGGAAGCGGTCACGGAGTAGGGCGGTGGTGGTGCGGCCGAGGACGAGGAGCCGTCGTAGGAGTATCCCGCCATGACGTCAAATGTCAGAGGTCAAATTTCGAGGCGTACGAGGGGTGTGATGAGAGAGGGGTAAAGGTCGGGATGGGGGGGGGGGACGAGCAACTCCGCGTCGAGGTGACGAAGTATACTTAGAGCTGCAAGCCTTGGATGTGGTGCATTAGGGGTAACGAAAGGATAGGCTTGGGTTGGCCAGATATACAACGGACAGACAGGCCGTAAACGAAAACCGATCAGGCACGGGCCGTGGTCGACGGGGTATCGAGAAGGAAGCCTATGGGGTTTGACATTTGCTGGTTCGGCCTGCTGCGAGAATGAATCCACTGGTCCAGGCGAGTGTGATAAGCTAACCTTTTGCTGAGGTAGGGATAGAGCTATGGGATGCGTGGATGTAGCAAGCAAAGTCAAGCCTGGTGGTGTGGAGCTTGCCGTACCTACCGACACTAAAAGGGCGGGGTGTTGCGGCGCTACACGAGTGCAGAATACGCGGGAAAAGCGAAACGCGGGACACTAGCGCTTGGGTTGCGCAGCGCTGCTGCGCCCTGTTTTCTAGGGACGTACGCGTACCTACCTATGGGGGGTTATGTATGGATACTTTGGCTAGGAAAGGGAAAGAACCGCCCTCTGCCACTTCTTCGCCCACACGGCCATTCATCGTACTGTACCAGCCTCACAGGGACGCTCGCTCTGCACTTGCGTCAGTTAGCCACTACCGATTGGCAGCGGCGGCGGCTCAACGTGCCAAAGACAAGAAGCGCCGCGCTGCGGTTGGCTGGCGGGAGGGATATGACGACGCGCGCTCACACACACACACACACACACACACACACACACTCTCTCTCTCTCTCTCTCTCTCTCTCTCTCTCTCTCTCTCTCTCTAGAGTGTTCGAAACAGGCGGTCGTCGCGGCCTTTCCAGCGACTCTTGTTCTTTCTCAGCTGCCCACCAAGCACAAGACGTGTATTGGTCCTATTGCCACGACATGCTATTCGCAGGCCTTTGATTTTCTCAGAACCACAAAGCTAGGCACTGCCACGAGTCTCATCAAGGACCTTGGTCACTGACTCAGCCTGACGTAAACGCGACAGGGGTAGAGCCTGTCCCAGGCTGGGTTGGACGGGACTCTCAGCTGCGCCAGGCTCTGCAGACCTGGCGAGAGTTCTTCTTCCACAGATGGCCATCCGCCCCAGGTACGCTGTTGGTGGCTTTCGACCAGATACGAATTTGACCTTTGGGTCTCTTTAGCCCGCGGCTGCTAACAATTCGGCTCAAGTGCTGGGGGGGTGTGCTGTGCACGGCAAGCCACGGCAGCATGGCCGTACAGGCACCTCGAGCGCGCACTATCTCGGCCGTGCCGCGAAGGGATGCTCGTGCGTCGGTGCACGAACTCTATCCGTGCTCTGATAAAACTAATGCGAACAGGCAAAACAGGCAAAACAAACAAGCAAGCAAGCAAGCAAGCAAGAACAGACGAGCAAGGTGTTTCTTATGGTTGTTGCTCTGCGCCGGCACCGGCACTTGATCCCGCGCCCTGCATCAATCCAAGCCGTCTCTGCGCCCTGGAATAGAGCATCAATATCACGCTGTTTTGAGTTTGATTTTAAATGCATCTCCGACCCTGGGCGTTGGTTCCTCTGAAAATCCGGTTCGCTGACGTCGACTCCTGGTCGCGTCCTGTCGTCAATCGCGGCCCATTTCCCCAATCCTGGCAGAAGAGAGGGGAAGCCGGTGGGAGATTACAGGTTGGATTAGGGACCCCCGGTGCCGTCGTTCAGTGTCTCGTCGCGTTGCATCGCTTTGCCTTGCGGCGCTGAACGTCTAGCCCCGCCCACTCGAAAGACCTCCGAGATGTTTGTTCCCTGGTTACCCGTCGACCTTGTCTGCATCCTGCCAAGGAACACAGAGCCACGGAAGACAAGATGGCACCGGCAGTTCTGTATAGGCTTAGTCGCGCCGGTCCCTCTCGTCTCCTAAAGAGTCGATGGGGGGCGGGCCCGTCTCTGGAGAAAGCCCCGGAACTAGAGCGCGAGGGCATCGTGGAAGTGAGATGGCTAGCTGCCTGGCCTCGACAAGTACCACGCTAGGGGCTGGGACGGGGAGGGACGGCAGCCTTCCGTGTGCCTTGTGTTGATACGAGCCTTTCCCGCCCGCCCGGAGTCCGTCGTCTTGGGGACGAAGCCCAGGACTGGTCGGCCGTGACGGACCGCGCATGTAGGACGGACACCGTGCGATATGGACGGATACATCTGTCAATACGCTCGATAGATGATACCGATGCTGTACAGATACATGCCCAGCGCCTACACAGCAATCTTAGCAAAACGACATCTCTGTGCTCCCTCCTCCCCTAGACTGCCCAGGCTAGGTTGGCAGGCATCTGCTCAGTCCCGCTCCACTCTGCGTCGGTCGGGAATTAAAGGGAGAATTACGAATTACGTATAGTCGTGGAGCGACGCGAAACCTTGCCCCGTTTGACGAGTGTGTCCTTCTCCAACGCCCCAAGCAGGGTTGCTCGCTCCGAGCTTAATGTCCGTTGAGTTGTCGTTAACATTTGTAAACTGCTATAGGCATCCTGGGGTTTAGGAGCCTCCTGAGACACACTAAAACAGCGTACGCGCCTGCCGAGCTGCCATCGCTAGTTACATACTACGTATATGATAGTGCGCATTGTACGCGACGGCCCTGATTGGTGATGCGGACCTAGGGCCGACAGCTTATACCGCAGGCTCGTCTCCAAAAAAGACCCATTACTGGCGAAGCAGTGAACGCGGCGGCGGGGTTTGGAAAGAAGAGAATAGGAGATGGGTGTCATCAGTCTCTTGCGTCACGAGAAAGCTCCCCTGTGCGGGCCGGGGGAGGAAAAGAAAGGGGGGCACACGGAATGACAGAAGAACAGGACGGGGGTTCACAATGACGGGCAGGACAAGACAAGGGCTCCCCAGTGTTTGTTTTGATGGAAACAAAATTCGTCCCATGATCGCCGGGCCCGGCAAGCCTTCACCCTGCCCCCATCTACCGGTAGCAGGGCCCCCAACGGAGAGACAATGCGTGTGTGTCGGCCGCACGTACGCTAGGGTGGGTGACCTTGGAGAGGATTGGACGAGAGACTGCATGCAGCGACAGGCAATGTACAGTACACTGCTAATCTCGTGTAAGTGCGGGTGCGGGTACGTGCCCCTACGAGCGTTTCTCCTCGTCGTGGTATACACTCGCTGTGCCCTGGATACTTGCCTTAATGCATTGCAATGTCATGCGTTTGGGGAGAAGGGCCCGCCCGTTTCCCGTCTAGTCCAACACGTTTGAAGGAAGAGCCCCACGTCCCCACGTCGACGAAATGGGCCCCTCCTCTGGAGAGACCCGGCCCAGGGACATGCCATAGATAGGAAATATGTAGGCACGACGGACGCACTGTATGCTGCACGGCAGATGCGCTCTGCCACAAAGATATCAACAACCTCTGGCAGCTTGCAGAGGGTTCCAACGAACAACGTCAAAACAATTGAGCGTAGCTGGGCTAAAAATACGAGGTGCCCAAGTTTGGTGGCGCGAAACATTGAGGTGCTGCGTAACGCCATCTTTTCCGCCTAGTGTATAGTACTGCGGTGCAAACGCTTCGCTTCCCAGGCACAGGACAATATATTGTCTGTCGTTAAGACGGAGACCTGAGAGGGGGGGCAGACCTTGGCTTGGTCCGGGACGGCGACCCGTGGTACAGTTTAGCCAAGGGGAATAGTGAGCGGGAGCATGCAGACAGGCCGTTGCTGGCATGGCGAGACAACGCCAACTTGCTTCTGGCACCAAGTTGCTTATTTCTGTCTCTGGAGATGGGCGGCTCGTATAGTCTGGGACCGGCTCACAGCCCCCCATGCCTCGTGGGCTGTTTTATCGTTCGAGGAGACTTGAGCCCTCACCGAGGAAATCCCACGAATGGGCCATCGTGTGGTTTGTTGTTCTGGTAGCGTCGAGGAATCCCTTCATGGGTCGTAGGGCCGACGGTGATCATTTGGTCTGGACCTTTGCTAGACTGTTGGGTGAGCCAATACAGGACGTCAGTGTGCTGTGTATCCGTTTGAATTGGCTGCTCTTTAGCCAACAATGGAGGGGGGGCGGGGGAAGGGCGCAAAATGCATGCGCACTGAAGTATCCGTAGGTAGTGCGCAATGCAGGCCATTCCTGCCTGCCTACACGGGTCTCGCTGTGCTCGATGTTGCTTACTAGGTGTGCATGTACCTACCTACCTACCTACCTACCTACCTACCTACCTAGGTAGGGTGGCTCTTAATCAGACCGGTCGCGGTTTTTTCTCTCTCTTTCGTTTCTTCCTTTCGTCCCATGTATCATTTAATTTCGTCTCGTCTTGATTTAGTACTTCTCATTGTTCGAGATAGGTAGTATCCAGTTGGGCGCGGTTCGCTCGGGGGGGTTTGCTTGGCTTTCGAAACTGTTCGTCCTGGTCCAGTCGTTGGCTCCCCACTTCGGCACCTAGCAGCTGCAACCTTGACAATGGACTATGTAAACATTTCCCAGCCCAGCGCTAGGCGTCCGTATCCAGTGAGGCAAGGCAAGGAAAGGGAAGCGTTAGACCTCCAGCCCAGGCACAAGCACACAGGCACAGACAGACACAAGCACAAGCACAAGCACCAAGGAAAAAATAGATACCGTTCCAACGAGGTGGGCACCTCTCTAACCCCCCCCCCCCCCCCCCCCCCCCTTGGCCCCTGTCTTCGCCCGTGATAGTGGACAGTGGATCTGCTTACTACAACCTCTGCGGGACCCCCGTTGTCCAATAGGACATGGCGTCAGCCGGCTAACAGCCACTTGCCAACCTCAAGCGAGATTATCAAAATCTTGCCATCTGCGAGTAACTGCCAAATGCCCACCCGCTCTGGGGGGAAAAGTCGACTGAGAGTGTGTCGAAGCGCTCGTCCTGGTGGACCGAATTGCTTGTTTCCCCTGCACTCTGTACTAAACCTTGTCTCTCTGCTCTCGCTCTGCCGTTTCTAGAGCCGTTACCTTTTGGTCCCCGATGCTTATTATTATCGTCGAGCCTGCTCGCTCCGCCCGCCAAAGAGTCCTTGCCCTTCCTTCTCTTTTGCTTCCTCTTCCCCCCCTCCAACCACTGGCAAGCACACGCGCGCCGCCATGCCATCGTCCTGATCCATCGGCCATGAGAACTGGCAGATGCAAGGGAGACAGGATCTCGACACCATCGACGAGAAACGGCTGAAACGACGCATTACCGTCCGACTCCCTGGTTCGCCATTTTTATTCACTTTCCGCCCTTGGATCCAACAGACCAGCCCACCGCAGCCCAGCTTCCCACACCTACACCCACACGGGAATCCGAGACCACCGGGAAAAGTGCAGGAACCAACGAGAACGAGAGCGTGAGGGGTCTTCTTCGCATTCGCGGCCCGCTGCAGGACACATCACATCACACCACCCAGACGATGCCAGTTATCGACGCACCTACCTATGCTGTGAAGACGTCAAGAATGGAGTTCGAATAGATCGACAACTTTCCAACCAAACACACTCGCTACCTCACCACACTCGTTGATCCAGCATCAGTCACTCGCTTCCCTTGTTCTATCTTTATCTGCTTCGCACGTAGCGAGCACCACTACCAGCGGCTTGATTCGCCTCCCCCCCGGTTGATCCAACACGCGGAAAAGAAAGAAAAAAAAAACCACCAACCAGACGGAGCCGGTAGCTCAGCCTCCAGGCACTACGCCACCCCATCCACGCAATGACTAAATCACCGCGCGGGCCTTCACTCCCTCAGGCCCGCTCCTACCACCACAATCATTACCATCTACACAACAAACGCGCCGCCACCCCCGAGAATGCTCATCATCAGCATCGACAACTCGACGTTGCTGCCCCCGCCCCCACCGACGCCCAACCCTCCACCACCCAGGGCCCAAAAATAGTCGTCGAGACCGTCTCAGTCATCGAAATAGTAGATGCCTCTGGGCACCCCGTCGAAGTGCAAACTCTCTTACCAACGTCCGTCACCGTGGATGCCATCAGAGCCGCCCTTAACCCAGCTTCGGCGGTGCTTTCTCCATCGTCCACCGGCGACTCGGCCTCCCAGTCTCCCAGCATCTCGAGTGACGCAACTCTGTCGGCACCAGCCGCGACGACGCCTTCATCGACGAGCTCTTCCGCAAGTCAGGGCACTTCCCTGACGTCCGATCCTTTGTCCACTACACCCGCGCCCTCGGCGGCGGCCTCGTCACTCTACTCATCCTTGAGTGGCCGGTCGAACTCGACGATTTGTACGTTGTGTCCTTGTCTCGCCGTTGTTTTCCTCGCAGGACGAAGTGGCTGACCGACTCTAGCATTCCTTACCTCAACAAACTCCTCTTCAACGTCAGTCTCTACCACAACCACTTTATCGAGCCATCTTTCCTCTGGCACGACTAGCGTAACATCTTCAATACTTTCATCCCTCTCTTCAACATGGGGCTCGGGTTCGGACTCAACATGGTTGTCTAGCGGATTGAGCACCACTTCCACCCTGGCCACAAGTGCTTCGTCGACGCTGGATGCGACCGCCACGGGAACCGGAGCTGCTGGCATTATTGGCGGTGGAGAAGCCGACCAACCGACGTCACCACCGACCTCGTCAGGTGACTCCGGCAGCGACAACGAGACTGTGCCGACCGCAACTGTTGTAGGCAGCGTCGTTGGCAGTGTAGCCGGCGCAGCTTTTCTTTTGGTGTTGGTATTCCTTGCCCTTCGCTGGAAAAAGAGCACAGGCGGACGTCTCCGTCTGAGCGAGACCAGCATGGGCAAGCGCGGTATCCTCACCGGCTCCGGCGGTCCGGAAGGCGGCGGCGGCGGCGGCGGTGGAATGATCCAGCGGTCCCTATCATATGGCCGCAGTGCTGCTGCAGTCGGATTTGGCGCCGCAGCCGCAGCTCGGAAGCACTCGAGACGGGCCAGCGAACCCTCCGAAACAGGTGAACGGGGTTTCGTCCGCGTGTCTGGCAGGAAGTTGCCCTCGGTACTGCAATCCGGTGGTGACGGTTACACGGACCCCCGCGAGGGTATCGCGGGTGTCGCACCCTTCGGCGGTGCCGCAAACGATGACGAATCGATCTACTACCGCGACTCGCAAGCCTTCCTCGACCCCGGCGGCCCCGACGCACAATCCCCTCGCCTCGCACTCGGCTCGCCCATGAGACCGGTGAGCGGCGTTGTGGTCTTCAAGGAGTCTCCGGCCCGGACACCGGTGACGGAGTCGGCCCCGTTTGCGGACCCCAACGCCTCATTATCACCGTCTCCGCCTCCGGCGCGGGACCCCATTGGCCGGACTATGCCGTCTCAGGACGGTTCCAGGGATTCTCGGGGCTCCGCCTCGAAGTTTCAAGAACAAATGTGAAGCTCTTCTTCATCTTTTCTTCTTCTTCTTCTTCTTCTTTTTTTATTTTATTTTTTACAGCCGGCGCCACTGTTGGCTTGACGTACCTTGACGCGTATTGTACATTCTCAACATCTCGACGATAATTATTAGTACCTATTATGGAAAGGGAGGGGGGGCTTTTCTTCTTTACTCGTTTATCTCTGCGACTCTACGACGACATATGGATTGGCGTTGAGATTTTTTCCCCCTCTTTTCTTCTGACACGTCCGATATGAGCCTGCGATATGGTCGCGCGGAAGTGAGGCGAACCCTCACACTTAGGGGAAAGGGTCTGGGTTCAGATGTGGGCGTGACGGCTTTGGGCCGCAATGACATGGTCTGATGCGGCGAGGCATTGAGTCGGACGGGCGTTGGCTTGTATGTAGATAGGATTTGGCCTCGAAGGAGAGGGGGTTGATAAGAGGTAAATGCAGTCCAGACTAGCTCTGGCCACGGCCAAGAAGGACAAAAAAAGTCTATCCATCTTGCTGCTACGAACTATATTCTGGCCCAGTTCATGCGCAGGGCAAAACCGTTAACAGATTGGGCCCATGTGACGGAGCTTATTTCCTTCTGCCCATTGCCTGACCGTGTGCTGCGCCCCGTCCGATCCCTTGGGCTGAGCGAAGTTGATGTCCACGTTAGAGAAGGGTGTTGGCCTGGAAGCGCGTCTGCTGGTGGAATTGGGGGGGGGTCTATGGGATGTTGTGACGGCACGATCCAGGCAGACAAACCGGCCTTTGACCTTCTCGTGCCTACCACGTGTGGTTGACGGGCAGCCTCTTGCAGGAACTTGTGTGATTTCCGATATGCAACGCGATACCCTGGCGTTGGGAATCGCGGAGAAGAGGGGGGCGATGGTGCCACCGTGGGCAGAAAAAGGGAGAAAGAGAGCATCGCTACAGGAATAACAGTAAAAGTGCGCACGGACGAGCATGGGGAATCGAGGAGCAGGAGGAGGAGGGGCGCCAAGTCGGGCACGTCGACTCCCGTCCAGTCGCCTGTAATCTCCCTCCCCTCCACTCCCCTTGCCTTGCCTCGATCGAGAGAACGAGGCGGAGCGAAAACGGGAGAGAGATGGAGGGACTGGGCGCCGTGCCCGGCCGGGACCCGGGTAGGTAGTGAGCGAGTGATGATGATGACTTCTTGGGTATATCATGGTGTTGAGTTTCTTGAGACAGACATGAAACGGGGGTGGGTTGGTCCATCTTCCCTCTCTCCCAGGGTATTCTTCCCTTCGCCCCCCCCCTCTCATTCCCTCTCTGCTTGCTTGGTCGCTTGGACCCTTGCATGACAAATGTGCCCCCATTCCATGCGTGATGCTACGCTCAGTCGTCTTGAGTTGTGTCTTATGTGGGCTGTCGTCGCCGGCGTCTGCTCGTGTACGACTTCCCTAGGGTACGGCGACACGCGGGTTCCAATTAAACCGATCGCTTTCACCTTTTTGGCGGTAGTAAAAGCGGACACACTGGTATAGGCGAGGAGGCCCCCCCCCCCCTCGTACGACGACGGCATGTACTCCGTAGTCCAACTCACAAGCCAAAGCCAACCGAGGCCCCCCCGGGGGGGGGGGGGGGTTGCGCAGGCAGAGATGCCAGGTGTTTATCGTTTGTTTGGACCGTCCCATCCTGCCGGCCTCTCGCTAACGACACGGGATGAAACATCCTTCTCTTTTTTTTTTGCCTTTTTTTTCCCCCCCTCCTTGCTTTCTTTTTCCCCCTTTCATTTGCCGGTCTGAGTTGCGAAGTTTGCTCAACGACGGGATGGGCGCGATTAGGGTGCCGTTCCATCTCTAGTACCTAGGGCTGATACCCGAGATGGCAGCAGCAGCCCCCCTCCCCCAAATCACCCACCGTCTGCCGGTAGTTGTGGAATTTTTTCAGTTGGATAACGTGCCGACTTAGTTGGTGGAGGGTACCGTTACAGTCTTGGCATTTCACAGCTTCGCGGGTGAGCTCATCAGCCTGTCGCCGCGTGAAATCTTCTTTTCTTTTCCTTTGCTTATATGTTTATGAGATGATGAATCCGCCGTCCTGTCAGGCACCAGATGCGGTCACTGACGCCACCTGCTTCAGGGCGGGCGATGCGGGCCTCTCCTTGGCCAAAGCTCATTAGAGTCCGGCTGGCTGCGTGACACTGAGAGTAGGAAGAACCCCCCGTTTAAAGCCCCACCCTGCGGCGTGAGACGTGCGGCGTGCCTTTATTCACACACAACCCGATCCGTCCGAAAAAGGCGAACGAACACGCAGGCATTCGAAGGCTATCATCTCCTCCCTACCCTCTCATCCTAGCCAGGACCGCCCTGCCAAGCTCGAGTCTTCGGGAAGTTTTGTGTTCTATTTTATTTTATTTTTGTTTCCATTTTCCTTCTGTTCTGAGCGGCATCGCCGACCTCATCGAAATACAATGAAGCGGCCGCGGCGGAACTCAAAAGCCGGGGGGCGGCGCGATTCGAGGAGCTAAAGCCAGCTGTATGTCTAACCTCGCGAGGGAGAAAGTTATGGTTGAACGAGCTGTGAGATGCGCGAGCTGGCCGATCCGCTCGACGTTGTCGTTGACACCGCGGATCTGCAAGGAAGTGCTGGCGACGGCGGGTTGAGAGGTTTCTCCTTCGTCCAAAGTGGAGCGGGTTTGTGGGATGCAGGTTTGAGAAAGCCCCCCGCCTTGTCTCCCTCGTTTTCGCCCTGCTCCTTCCCTTTCCCCCCTCCGAGATATCCGTCTGCACCCGCATGCTCGGTTCCAACGGTCGAACCCCGTCTCCTCCCCCGGACGGGACGGCTGTTAGCCTCTCGCCGTGCTGTGCTGGACACGCAAAGAGCCCTCACGAATACGTCGTTGGGGGGGGGGAAGACGTGGTAATGAGCTTCTACCATAACTTCACACGGGGGTACCGCTGATGGGGCCATCACGTCAACAGCCAGCAATGCGTCCCACAAACTGAGATTGTTTCCAGACAGGCTCAGGCCGGCGAGTCGGCATGCGTTTCTGCAGGTACTCGTCGGCGTTTCTCGCCCCCGGCTGGTTCAGGGGGAGGACTAGGTACTCAAGTGGGCGAGTAAGAAAGAAGGGGGGGGGGGATTAGAGTGCGAGTGAAAAGATACGGACAGACGTTGAGCCTGCACCTGTGCCTCATAACATCACGCAACCCTTGTCCCAGGGTCATCCCGTGCTCCGTCCGTTGCGCGCGAAACCGTCCGAGCCCGCAAAGGTGCGGTCATCAGAAGGGATGCGCGCTATGGGAGATAGAGAAAGAGAGAGAGAAAGGGAGCCTTCATGTCAGGCGGTGCCAAGGTGTTCCCAGTGTAGATAGCCAAGTGTCTGTCTCGTGTTCCTGCAGGTCTGGATAACGACTCTCCTCAGCGTTGCGCGCTTGGCTGATGGACGATGACGCGCGACGGCGCGGATACGGATGTGGGGGAAGGAGTACGTTGGTGTAAAAGAAGGACCGGGGGATGAAGGGGAGATTGATTAAGGTACGCACGCATACTACTACGTACGGCCGGCCGTACATTATTACGTGTGCTGCAGAAAGAAGCCGCACGGCCGGGCAGATGGGGCCTGTCAAGCCGGTTTGGGTGATGTGATTCGCTGCGTGCCTCTCCCTCGCACAATGCTACCGCGCCAGGGTTGCAGACCTGACAGAGTGAGGGTGTCCAGGGCCGGCGTTGTATTGGGTGGCTAGGAGATGAGACAGGGAAAAAGTCCCGATATCAGGTAGACCGTACAGATGGACGACTGGTGAGCTGGCTAACCGATCCGGTAGGAAGGACCGGGCTCTTGCGGACACCGAAGGTCGGAGAGGGAAATGCGGATAGCTGTACGGCCGACATGGCAGCCCGAAGCTCTCTTTGCTGTAATTAAAGGGGAGAGGCAGAGTGTGAGAGCAGGAACGAATGGGTTGTCCACCCAGGAGCAGTGGTTCGCCGTGCCTGTTTCTGAGGGAGGAAAAAGAAAGCCCCCTGGCGGGAATCTAGATCTAGGATCTCACACCTCCTTCCCCCCCCCCCCCCCCAAATCCCCTTTACACCGCATGGTGGCTTTCGCGACGTCGTTCAAGTGCTGCCACATGATTCGTGATGAATCCCGTTGAGCAGCCACAAGAGGTACCCGGAAGCGGTCGAAAGCTGGGAGTTGAGATGAGAACCCCATTTATAGTGACGGGTGGGAAACGATCGTGACTGGACGGGGATCATATGACCTCGCACGCCAATGACACACTACCGCAACCAAAAAAACACAGGTGTAGAGGGGTGGATGGGGCCGAGGGGGGCGAGGGCGGTCGAGATGTGCCAACGGCGAGGGCATAGCATGGAGAGAGGGTAACGCGGTGCAGTTGAAGGAGGAGGGGGTAAAAGAAAGCCCCAAAATAGCAGCAACTGGCTTTTTGGGCAGACGGAAAACGTGGCAGAAGAAAAGCGAGCCGCAAGCTTATGCGGTAGTAGACGAGACGATGCGGCAGCGCATAGTGAAGGCTATCCGCATTCTGTTCAAGATTGCGAGCTTACTCGCTTCCCATCCTCATCATGCGCATGCTCTCTTTCTCTCTCTGCCTCTCACTCTCTCACTCTCACGGCACCATCCCTGTTTCTCTACACTGGTGTAGTGTGAATGTTGTGTCTTCGGTTTCTCTTTACGGTTTGCCTGTTGGCGGTGGAGCCTGCGCCCTCCACTCCGGCCCGGCGCAGCATCTAGGCCATGGGGTCCCCCTGTTATTCCCTCCCCTCCTGCTCCCCCGTTAGCCTTCCTTCAGTCCCTGTGTGAGTGCCCAAGCCCCCCCCCTCCCTCAGCTTGGTATAGTACCTTGCGCCCCCCGCTGACCAATGCTGCTCCTAAGTATCACTGCAAGCACACTGACGGATCAATCTGCAATTCTGTAACGTCTTCTGCCCCCCCACGTCGTAGTTGCGAGGAAATGCCCACCAGGGAAGGGGAGTGTGTGTGTGAGAGAGTGAGAGAGAGAAAGGCAAGGTACTTAACTTACCTACCTTAAATCTATTATGTGATACCGCCATGCTGCTACTGATGCTCTTTTGTCCATCGTCCTCCGTCCCAACAATTTTTTTTCTCTCTCCTTCCTTCTCTTCTTTTTTCTTTTCTTTTTTTTTCTTTCCACCTTTTCCCTCAAGATCTACCTCTCGGACGTCTGAACGTGATACTCCCCCCTCCCCTTCGCTTTTTCATCATCTCCAGGTTGGAATACGTCTCTCTCCGCCTACCTGCATCACCTCACTCGTACCAACGCGGCTCAACCCCACGTCGGCAGTTGGAAAGTCAACCACGATAAGATTGTCCGGAGCCGACCTTTCTCTCCCTCGCACACACTCTGTCATTCTGCCTAGCTACCTACGGCACCAGATTAGACGAGGTAGCTCCACCAGAAAGAGTCTAGACCAGATCCCAAAACGAAGAGCTTCGGGCTCTCGCGTATTCCTCGTTTGCCGCACTAGCTTACGGATATACATCCACACGCGGCGTTAAGAAGGCACCACAAGCCACCGCCTTTACCGAGCGAATGACAGCAGCCATCCCGCCGCCGCCACGCTAGCTGTCTTGCACTCACTACCAGCTCGCTCTGCTTGCAAATACAGTGACAGATCGACTTGTTTTAGGTCCCTCTTTTTTCATCTGTTTTGCAACCATCGCCGGCCTTTCCGCTTCCAATCTTTTCCCGGTCTCTGACCAAGCCCAACGCTCTATCGCCGCTCTCACGACCGAACCCTCCTGCGACGCAAAAACCCCTTGTCCGTGCGCTTCGGTCTTTCCTCGCCTTGTAGTGTGTTCCCACCGGCCAAACCACCGCCTGCCTCGGTCCCACGAGATCGATTCTCGGTCAGCACCGGACCAATCTGTCCAAAATGGATCATATGGGCTTTCAGATGCCTCACATGGCGGGCCCGCCCCCCATGATGAACCAGCCGCCGCAGATCTTTGGAGCCTATACCCCCGACGGCATGCCTGTTCAGCACATGCCCCCCGATCTCGCCGCCCACATGTTCGGGGACCCCTCAACGCTCCTTGACGATGCCAACGAGGCAAAGAGGAGAAGAATCGCGAGGGTAAGTGGCCACATAGACGTTCCCTGGCCTCTCTGGGCGGCTCCCGGCGAAAAGAGTAAAATGCTTACACCTCTTACGCGCAGGCTTGCGACATGTGTAGGAAGAAGAAGATCAAGTGCGACGGGAAGCTGCCCGCCTGCAGCCACTGCATAAACTACAAGACGGACTGTGTCTTCACTCAGGTAGAAAAGAAGCGCAACCCACCTAAAGGGTACGCCAGATTTGCAAATGCTCCGGCCGTTTCTGCGTCATCCGACTAACAGACTGCCAGCGCCAAATATATTGAAGGACTCGAGAACCGACTCGGGCGCATGGAAAATCTCCTGAGGCTCTCAGGTTTGTACTTCCGGCCTGTGTAACATCCCCGCTACGTTTGCTGACCCGTCGTGCAGGTCTCCTCAGTGAAGACGACGATGGTGACACGGATCTCGGTACCCTAGAGAAGCGCTTAGCGGAGAAGCAACAGCAGTCGAGACAGGCCTCTCAGGCTTTTTCTAACCCGACCTCACCGTCGCAGACAACGTCAGGGCAAAACGACCGCATGGCAACGCCGCATAGTGGCGCAGAATCGCCCGAATCAACCAAGGATTCCCACAAAGAAGCCAAGGACGGCGACAAGCACATGGCCACGGTGTCCGAAGAGAAGGGCAACGAGGAGGAGGTCGAGGCACTATCCGAGCTCATGTGCTCTCTGGTCACAAACCAGAGTGGCGAGACTCGCTACATCGGCTCCTCCTCTGGGTTTTCCATCTTTTCTCCCAAGGGAATCGAGTGGGTGAACGAGAAGACAGGCGACAACTCTTTCCAGCAGATGATTTCAGATGTCTCGCTTGACGATCACAAGTGGACTGCTTGGAAGCCCGAGGTCTTCAGTGATCTCTTCCGCCGGCCCATCTTCAGACCTCTGCCTCCCAAGGTCGAGGCGCTATCTCTGCTCAAGGATTTCTTCGAGAACTTCAACTGCATGTTCCCCTTGTTCCATCAACCGACCTTCATGCATCTGGTCGAGCGGCAATACTCGGACGACCCTTATGAGGGCACTGGATGGTGGGCGAGTTTGAACTGTGCCTTGGCCATTGCCCACCGCCTGCGCGTCATGAGCAACCTCGTGCCGCAAGAGGAGGACGACAAGGCTTGGGGATACATCAAGAACGCCCTGGGAACCTTTGCCGAGCTCACGATGCGCAACACTGACTTGCTAAGCGTGCAAGCCTTGCTCGGGATGGCGCTCTTCATGCAGGGAACCCCCAACCCCCAGCCCACCGTCCTGCTCGTCGCCACGGCCATCCGGCTCGCCCACACCATCGGCTTACACAAGCGAGGAACTGGTTTCAACCTCAACCCCATCGAAATCGAGCAGCGAAAGCGGGTTTTCTGGATCGCGTACATGCTGGACAAGGACCTGTGTCTTCGGGCGGGTAGGCCGCCGGCGCAGGACGACGACGACCTGAGCGTGGAACTGCCCGACGCCGACCCCGAAGATAATATTGGCAACATCCCGCTGGCTGACGGCAAGGGCAAGATGAACCTGTTTAGGGTCATGTGCGAATTTGCGACGATCGAGAGCAAGGTATACTCCCGACTCTACTCGACAAAGGCCACTAAGCAGTCGAACGGGGAGCTCCTGAACACCATCGGAGAGCTGGACCAGGAGCTCGAGGAATGGAAGGATAGGATTCCGATTGACTTCAGGCCGGAGCACGAGATCAAGGCGTCGCACACGCCCCTCATCTTGCACGTGGTCATGCTTCACCTGACCTACTACAACTGTCTGACGACGATCCACCGCATGTCGGTCCACCACGGCTACTGGACGAGTCGACTGTCCAACTATGCCATCCAGGGGCTTAACGCCAAGCCCCTGAACCCGCGTGTGTTCTCCTCTGCGGCTCTTTGTACGGCCGCCGCCAGAGCATCGATTTCGCTTCTGAAGTACATGCCGCAAGGGGACTCTCCGAGTGTGTGGTACGTGCATCACTCCCCCTTGCTCACTGAGAGAGGCCGAGGCTAACTTTACTCGACAGGTTGATCTTATACTTTCCGGTGTCGGCGTTGATGACGCTCTTCGGAAACATCCTACAAAACCCCCTGGACCCTAGGGCAAAATCCGACACGAGGTTGATGAATTTGGTCGTCAACTACTTGTCAATGCTGGGGCAGGAAGCCGAAACGGGTGGTGTTCATCGCATGCTGGGTGTTTGTTCAGAATTCGAGAGGATAGCCAAGCTCGTCATCGAGAAGGCGGAGAGGGAGCAGTCCTCGCGCAGGAAACGAAAGAGTGACGCCGGTACGAAGACAACAAGCCCAGCCGCGACGACTCACACCCCTCGACCGACTGCCGTTACAACGCCAAAACCTCACAACATGCACGTGGCGAGCACGCCTTCGGTGACAAATGGCCAGTTGTCACCGGATTTCAACGGCGACGTCAACCGTCGGAGGCACGCCTTCAGCCCCATGCAGACAACGTCGATGCGGGAACCATCACCCGCTCTGCCATCAGCCGGGTGGCCGCAGGAGTTCAACATTCCCGACCAGGTTGGCTTTGGCAACTTCGCAGAAATGCAAGGTATCACAGGATCCAACAACCCGCGTTCACCGCAAGTGCACATGGGTGCACCGTTCCAGCAACCCCTTTTGCCTCAAGACTTGTTCTCGCTTCCCATGACGCTAGACTGGGACTGGGCCGAGATGAGTGGTGGCGCGTACCCGACTGTGGAGAACGGCAACGTTGGTTGAGGCACGACTGTATCTACGAGTGTGAGGCGCGAGATGCTGGACAGATTCGGTGTCGGATGTCGCGATGCATTTATTGGACAGGGTCAAGGCTATATAATGTGCATATGAGACGAAATCACGACATTTTTCACGCATGTATGAGTAATTGGCCTGCTTGAGGCGGGAAGCTGGTATAACGGCCCTAGAGCCCAGAGACAGACGGATCGGCGCGCGATGTCAGGTACTGCTTGCCATAGAGTGGTGGGAATACGTGTACAACAGATTAAAATAAACATTGGGTGACTGGGTGGGGTCCTTTACTAAGTACCGCTTTTTATGACGCAAAGTGAGGAGCCGATATAACTGCAAAAGAGG
Source organism: Colletotrichum navitas (assembly GCF_030913465.1). Lineage (NCBI taxonomy): Eukaryota > Fungi > Ascomycota > Sordariomycetes > Glomerellales > Glomerellaceae > Colletotrichum > Colletotrichum navitas. Next base: position 1,543,617 of record NW_026850548.1, on the reverse strand, counting down.
ATGAACATTTGGAGTCGGTCGGATGAGTTTCTCAGCTGAGAGCAGATCCCACCAAGCTCGCCGTGGTGAGGGCGTACGTAAGACAGACAGCAGCCTAAAGCACGATGGAACACAGGTGGATACACCCCAGACTCTAGGTCGATTCGTGAAATACAAGTGTCATTCATTCGGAGTTTACGGAGCATTTGGGGGCGCAGAGCGGTAAGACCGTAAGGAGTGGGTGGAGTTCCATGCCTTACCTGTCATGGACTCTCTGGCAGAGTTTGGCGGTCACGTGCGCCCGCTAAAATCTCGGCCGGCGGCCATAGGGCCCGACATGAACTCATCACTATGGGAGCTTTTGCCATCGTCCCCGGGAAAGCCTGGTCCCATTACCAACCACAGTCTCTGTACGAACATTCCCACCACCAACCGCTGCAAACTCACCACGGCCGGTGCTCTTCATCGCTACCGGAACCCCATTGACTATCCCCCCCCCCCCAACCGTTTCCCGACCACCGTTCAAACAACCGGCAGGGCGCATCAATGAGATAGCACATCGCCACACGCGGTGAACACTACTCCTACTCGGCTCCGGTCGTCCCGCCTCGTCACCCCACGACGCACACAACACACACAATGGCGAGGTTCCTACGCCAATCGGCGCAGCTCTCGCGGGCCGTCAGGCTCGCGCAGCAGCCCATCACACGAATGCGATTCCAGCCGTCTAGAATAGCACGAGCCGGCACGCAAGCTCCGCTAGCTTGCTATCGATCGCAGTTCTACTCGACCAAAGGTCCCGAACCCCCGAAGAAGAATGAAAAAAATCCCAACGAGAAGAAGCCCAAGGGGGAGCAGGGCCCGGCCAAACCCCAGCTGTCAAAGGAGGAACAAATACGGAAGGACTGGCCGCTGCCCGAGGGATGGGTGTACCTCACCGAGGAGGAGCTCGGGATGTTGCTCAAGATGGCCCAGAACGACAAGCTGCCCAAGTTCCAGCAGGAGCTCTTCGTCAAGAGCGTGGAGCAGATCAAGCTGCTCGGGGCCCCTAAGGACCTGCGGGACCTCCTGGCGTCGCTCAAGGAGCGCAAGCTGAAGATGACGGTCGCCGACGTCACCAAGAGCATCCGCGTCGTGGCGCAGGTCGCAAAGAGGGCCTCCGATTACGATTCGACGGTGCTGATGCACGAGCACCAGGGCAAGGGGAAGCAGGACGGCGCCAAGGAGGAGCAGCAAGGCAAGGAGCAGCAGGGCAAGGAGCAGCAGGAGGGACGCAGCAATCAGGAGAGCGGCGAAGGCGGGGCCGGCGGGCCCGGTGGCAAGAAATGGCTCTTTGGCATATTCAGCACCGGCGACCTGGTAATGGCCGCCATCGTCTGGGTCGTCATCCTGCCGTTATTCGAGTCGATCATCTTCGGCAATGAGAAGGAGATCACATGGCAGGAGCTACGGAGGAACTTCTTGGACAAGGGCCTGGTCAACAAGCTCGTGGTCATCAAGAATCCCGGCCGCGTCCGCGTCGAGCTGAACCGTGAGGGGGTGCAGTCGGTTTACGGCGGAAACGAGGGCATCAACCCCAACGTCCAGTACTACTTCTCAATCGGTTCGGTCGAGATGTTCGAGAAGCAGCTCGAGGACGCCCAGAACGAGCTCGGCATCCCGCCCGCAGAGCGCATTCCTGTCAGCTACGCCAGCGAAGGCGGCATCATGCCCCTGGTCTACGCCTTTGGTCCCACTCTCCTCCTGGTCGGTCTTCTATACTACACCACGAAGCAGATGGGTGGCCGCGGAGGCAACCAGATGTTCGGCTTCGGCAAGAGCAAGGCCAAGAGGTTCAACCACGAGACGGCGATCAAGGTCAAGTTCAGCGACGTCGCCGGCATGGACGAGGCCAAGACGGAGATTATGGAGTTTGTCAGCTTCCTCAAGACCCCGGAGCGCTTCGAGAGGTTGGGTGCCAAGATCCCCCGCGGTGCTATCCTGGCTGGCCCTCCCGGAACTGGTAAGACGCTGCTCGCCAAGGCCACGGCCGGCGAGTCCGGCGTGCCCTTCTTCAGCGTGAGCGGCTCCGAGTTCGTCGAGATGTTCGTCGGTGTCGGTCCCTCTAGAGTCCGCGACCTGTTCGCGACGGCGCGGAAGAACGCGCCTTGCATCATCTTCATTGACGAGATCGACGCCATCGGCCGGTCGAGACAGGAGGGCAACCGCATGGGCGGCAACGACGAGCGCGAGGCCACCCTGAACCAGATCCTCACGGAGATGGATGGTTTCAACACCCAGGAGCAGGTGGTTGTGCTCGCGGGCACCAACCGAGCCGACATCCTCGACAAGGCCCTGATGCGTCCCGGCCGTTTTGACAGGCACATCTTCATCGACCGTCCGACCATGAAGGGTCGCCAGGACATCTTCAAGGTGCACCTGGCCAAGATCGTCACCAAGGAGGACATGGACCACCTCACCGGCCGCCTGGCCACACTGACCCCTGGCTTCTCTGGTGCCGACATCGCCAACGCCGTCAACGAGGCTGCTCTGGTTGGTAAGCTTTCCCGCTGAACACTCGCGCTATCGGAGACCGTGCTAACCTCATCGCAGCCGCCCGTGCCAACGCCGAAACGGTGGAGATGATCCACTTTGAGCAGGCCATTGAGCGTGTCATCGGAGGTCTCGAGCGCAAGTCCCTCGTCCTTAACCCCGAGGAGAAGAAGACGGTGGCCTACCACGAGGCCGGCCACGCCATCTGCGGCTGGTACCTCAAATACGCCGACCCGCTCCTCAAGGTGTCCATCATCCCCCGCGGACAAGGTGCATTGGGCTACGCCCAATACCTGCCCCAGGGAGACGCCTACCTCATGACGGTCCAGCAGCTGATGGACCGCATGGCCATGACGCTGGGCGGGCGCATCTCGGAGGAGCTGCACTTCCCGACCGTCACGACGGGCGCCAGTGACGACTTCCGCAAGGTCACCATGATGGCCCGCAAGATGGTCACCCAGTGGGGCATGTCGGAGAAGGTCGGCCCGCTGCACTTTGACGACGACCCCAACACGCTGCAGAAACCGTTCGCCGAGGCGACGGCGCAGGCCATCGACGCCGAGGTGCACAGGATCGTGGACGAGGCGTACAAGCAGTGCAAAGACCTGCTGACGGAGAAGAAGGCCGAGGTCGGCCTCGTGGCCGAGGAGCTGCTGAAGAAGGAGATGCTGACGCGCGACGACCTGGTCCGCCTGCTGGGGCCCAGGCCGTTCGGCGACAACCAGGAGTTTGAGAAGTACTTTGGCGGCCAAGGACAGAAGAGCGCGCCGCCGCCGTTCCCCGCCGAGGAGCTCGACAACCCCCCCGAGCAGCCCCCCGCCCCCCCGGCGCCAACGTTCAAGAGCCTCGATGACGCGCCGAGGAGATGAGACGATGGACGAGGAGCCTACGGACGGCTTACGGTTTCGAAGATGTTGAAAGGGAACGTTTGATTTACACTCTGGCTTCCTCCCCTCCCTACCACCCCCTGCTGAATGAGGTTAATCGCACAGGAGGACCGGCATTCCCACACAAAAAACAACAAGACTCATACCGCAGCGCCGGCCAGTTGTAACTTTTGTTTTCCCGGCCCCCTTTCCCCTCCCCCAATATCCTATTCCCCCTCAAAAACAATAACAAAGGCTCTCTCAACTCTGCTTTTTCCCCTCCCCCCATGGCGGTTGTGTTTGACTAGAAGAGGCATCCTCACCATCGGCGCGGGCCGGAGTAGACTGGGGAGGTTTTGGCTTGAATTATGTACTTGTAGGAACTGTAGATACATCTCTCTTTATGTTTGGGTGTCTCTCTCGCCATGGAAGAAGTGAGAGCGAGAAGGAAGGGACAGAGAGAGAGAGAGAGAGAGAGAGAGAGAGAGAGAGAGAGAGAGAGAGAGAGAGAGAGAGAGAGTGAGAGAGAGAGAGAGAAAATATACCGAATGCCCTTTGCAGAAGGGGGATCAAAAAAATTGACCGGGGCAAACCGCGGTTGCTGCGATGGTGGCTGTGTGTCTACGTGCTGTGATGATCGCTTATTGTGTGACTTGGCGTGGTTGAGAGGAGCACCAGTCATTGGTGGTAAGCGTTCTCGATCGCTTGTATGGCACATCATCTGCAAATAGTCTGAGACATCAAGGACCTAAGAGCCTGGAGAGTCTCCTTTTCCCAAATTTCTTCATCTCGCCCGATGATTCACCGACACCCCAACGTATTCCCCCCGGCCAACACGTCGGCCGTCTTACACCTTAATGACCAGCGGTATGTGCGTATCATCCGTCCATGTGAACGAAGCCTGTGAGTCCGTTGCAGCCCGAGGACGCCATCGAACGACAGACTTGATGAGACTAGATCTCCCGGCGTCGCGTGAGAATGTTCTTTCTCTATGGAACCCGGATCGGGGGGGGTTGAGACATGATACGACCTTGTCGACTTTTGGCATACAAAAAAAAAAAAAAAAAAGAGCCGCGTGACTCGAAGGCTTCCTCTTCTCTCTGCCCAAGCAGAATTCTTGCGCGGCGCAGCCACTGGTTCCGTCCGGGTTACTCAGCGCTCAAAGAGCGGGGGCTGGGCCGGGGGGGAAAGCGGATGAGTGAGTGGTGGCTGCGTAGCTATTACGTAGCTAGGAGATTCTCTCCCAATTTCGTTGGAGGCAACTTACTGCACGTGGCGGCTCCCAGCATCGGCGGGCGGCTGCTGACTCAATGAAGTCACGGTTGCGGAGTGAGAGGCGGGCGACGACGGGATGGCTTTGGGGGGAGAAAACTTCCCGTCGACTGTGCGTTTCCCTCGTGCCGCGCATGACGCGACTATTCAAGCCGGAAAACCTCCCGTGTATCGCGGTTTACAAGTCTCAAGATTAAACACCATCCGTGGTGGAGAGAACAAAGAAGGTCCAGCCAGGCGGGGGCCTTATCTTGACTTGTCGTCCCTTCGAGCCAATCTCGATTGGGCATTTGCATCGAAGAATTCCCCGTCAAGCTTCGCCTTCCCCTGCCATTTTCCCACCCCACTCCTCCCTCCTTCCACCCCCGGCCCCCAAGTCAACTCTTCCGAACCGGGACTACCTACCTAGCGCATTTCCCTCCGTCATTGGGAGGAACCTCGAACTACAACTTTTAAATACTGTCGCAGCCCGCCACTTGGGGAAGGGGAGGAGTTCATTTTCGCAGCGTTGTCAATTTGCAGCCGGCCACCGATTTGTTCTCGATAGTCGGACTCTTGGGCTTTTTTTTTTTTTTTGCCGACATGATCGCACATTGTTCTCTACTCGCGCATCGGTTAAGTTGTTTCTTCCCCCAGTTGTTTTTGCAGCTTTTAGTCGTTGCGCCTTCATTCTCGTCGCACTGCGGAAGCGTCCGCGATACTTTCGGTCTTGTTGCCCTTGCCGAAGTAACGCCCAAACAGGAGGGCGACGGTCCGGATACCAATATCCCTTCCCCTCCGGTCTGAACGACCCCGTCTTCCGGCCCGACGACGACCATGGCTCCCGACCCCGATGACAAGTCAGTCCTGCCGACGCGCCGCCCTTCACCCGGCAGCCTTGACGCCACCCGGGCCGACGCCAGCGGCACCGGCTTCGCCCGCAACGCCCGTTCCCGCGGCGCCGGCTGGTGGAAGGTGAAGCTGTTCCGCGGTATGGTCAACGACGTACGCCGCCGGGCCCCCTTTTACGTCAGTGACTGGGTCGACGCCTGGGACTATCGTGTGGTGCCAGCTACGGTCTACATGTATTTTGCAAAGTACGTAAGCCTTGTCGTCTTCCGTTCCATGCTCTGGGGCAACTGTCGTCTATGATGCCGGCCCTCAACCTGTCCGTCTGTTGAATGCCCCCTTTTCGGGTTCCTTCGTCGCCGCTTGCTGCCCCTATACAAGCTACCTCAAGCAAAGGCCGTCGGCTAACGTGTCCGTCTCCCAGCATTCTACCGGCGTTGGCCTTTTCTCTCGACATGTTCACGAGCACCGGCTCGACGTACGGCGTCAACGAGGTCCTGCTGGCCTCTGTCCTCGGCGCCGTGGTCTTCTCCCTGCTGGCGTGTCAGCCCCTGGTCATTGTCGGCGTCACCGGCCCCATCACCGTCTTCAACTACACCGTGTACGACATTGTCAAGCCGACCGGCATCAACTACCTCGCTTTCATGTGCTGGATCGGGCTGTATGTGCCAGCCCCCTTAAACCCCCCCTTGACGAAGCGTCTGCTGACACGGACACCCTAGGTGGTCCCTGGTATTCCACTGGATTCTGGCCGTAACCAACTCGTGCAACTGGCTACGCTACGTGACGCGGTTCCCCTGCGACATCTTTGGCTTCTACGTCGCCTTCATCTACCTCCAAAAGGGCATCCAGGTGCTCGAAAGGCTGGGCGACGCCGAACCCTTCTACCTCTCCATCGTCGCCTCGCTGCTCGTCTTCATGGTCGCCTACGCCTGCGCCGGGCTCAGCGGCAGCGGCCTGTTCCATTACCACGTGCGCGTCTTCCTCAAGGACTACGGCACGCCCCTGACCCTCATCTTCTTCACCGGCTTCGTCCACATTGGCAGGATGGAGCCCGTCCATCTGGAGGTGCTTCCGACCGGCATCGCCTTCATGCCGACGACCGACAGGAGCTGGCTTGTTCACTTTTGGGATATCGACGTCGGAGACGTCTTCCTGGCCATTCCATTCGCCATTCTGCTGACCATCCTCTTCTGGTTCGACCACAATGGTAAGCCCCCGCTGTGAATACACACGAGGACATCATCCTGACACAAGCGCACACAGTCTCCTCCCTGATCGCGCAGGGGACCGAGTTCCCGCTGAAGAAGCCGGCCGGGTTCCACTGGGACATTTTCCTGCTCGGCCTGACGACCGGCGTCGCCGGCATCCTGGGCCTCCCTTTCCCCAACGGCCTCATCCCGCAGGCCCCGTTCCACACCGAGTCCCTGACGGTCAAGACGTCGCACGCCGAGACGGACGAGAAGGGCGAGCTCAAGGGCAGCCATGCGACCAAGGCCTCGCACGTCGTCGAGCAGCGCGTCTCGAACCTGGCACAGGGCCTCCTCACGCTCGGCACCATGACGGGGCCCCTCCTCGCCGTCCTGCATCTGATCCCCCACGGCGTACTGGCCGGCCTCTTCTTCGTCATGGGCGTCCAGGCGCTCGAGGGCAACGGCATCACGCTCAAGATCCTCTTCCTCCTGCGCGACGGGGCGCTGACCCCGCCGGGCCACCCGCTGAAGCGGATCCGCCGCCGCGCCATTTGGGCCTTCGTCGCCGTCGAGCTCGTCGGGTTCGGCGCCACCTTCGCCATCACCCAGACCGTCGCCGCCGTCGGCTTCCCCGTCTTCATCATGCTCCTCATCCCCGTCCGCGCCTGGCTGCTGCCGCGGTGGTTCTCGCCCGAGGAGCTCGGCGCGCTCGACGAGCCCACGGCGTCGCCCTTCACGATGGAGGGAATCGGCGGGGTCTACGGCGGGGCGGACGCGGGCGACGACTCGGACGGCACGCGAGTGTCCGGGCACGGCGACGGTGTCCTTGCGTCGGCTGCTGCTGCTGCTGCGCCGGTGATGAGCCGGGATGGTGCGGTGGAGCTGGGGCAGTTTTGCAGCGTGGAGAGCGCGGGCCGGACCACGAGAAGAGTGGGGCAAGCCGCCGCGGCTGACTGATGCCAGTGCTGAGGAGGTGTTGCATAGGTACTTACGTATGCCGATAGATGGTGTATTTAATATGTTAAATAGGTGGTATGGCAGTAACATACAGCGGCATGGATCAAGTACAAGCATTTCGAACAATATCACGTTGCTATCACAAGCATTCCATCGGCTTTGGTCGCCTTCAGCTCTCTCCCTGTATGCCGGGCAAGGCGCTTCACTCGAAGGGCTGTTCGAGATGTGTTAACTTGGAGGCAGCGATCACATCCATTGGTTGTGTCGTGTAAGTGTGCGCATGTATAGACTGCCCAGGGTAATCGATTTCATCTGCGATCCCTCCTGGCTGCTCTTAAGCCCTCGACTTTCTAACTGGTATATGCAGCTAGACGCATCCGGGTTTTCCAATGTCCTCATTACCTTGGCCGCATTTCGATAGCCGTCTCTTCATTCTGGCAGGAGTGAAACCATTTGCTTAACCCTTGCGTTCTGTAAGCCAAGAAAACGGCCTGGTTAAGCGGCACCATCCTTCCATCGTCTCCGTGCCTTCGTAACCGTCTTCTTCATATCCTATCCGACTGGGAAGCAGTAGCCAGCACCGAGTACACATTCATTATCCAAGGGACCCCTTCCCAAAGGTCCGGCATTCAGACAGCGTGAACGCATCTGCAGAACGATGCCCGTTTCCAATGGGGAATTCTCGGTATGCCGCGTTCGAACAAGCGGAAAGCTATGTTCGAGGGCCGGAGCAAACGGAAGTTGGCCACAAACCCGAACCACTGTTTCCTTGAGGCTTGGTCAGCCACCAACAGTAGCTGGAGCATGACGATGCGTGCAAGAGGCTGTGATATGTGACCGCTTGATTTTGGAGTTGAATGCCACTCCTCTTCACATGACTCTGGACGCACATGCAATGCAATCCTTCTCGAGCCATTCTCGTTCGAATTTGGGCCTAGACGTAAATACGTTGCTGTTCTGTCCTATGACCGGGTCTCCTCTGCCGGAGGATGGCTTTGAAGCTCTCGGCGAGCCCGTTCCAACAACTCCTCTCTCCAGGCCGAAAGGTCAGAGATGGTGGAAATCGTCTCTGGATGGTTCGAACCAAGGCGTTTCTGCCTGCGGCGTGCGCAGTCCTCCATCAGCATCGAGGCGTCGTCCCGTCGTCCTTGGCCTCTCCATGTGTGTGCCGGGTTGCTCATACTGACGAGCGTATTGGGATGCTCCTCGCCGAGCACCCTCTTTTCTATCTCTATCACCCTCAACAGTAGCTCTTCTGCCTCCTCCCACCGACCCTGGCGGTTATATATTGACGCTAGATTATTCATACTAGTTAGTGTACTATGATGCTCCTCGCCAAACACTCTCCTTCTTGTCTCTAGCACTATCACTTGTAACTCTTCTGCCTCCTTCAGCCGACCCTGGCCCTGATATGTTGACGCTAGGTTGTGCATAGTGACTAGCGTATCGGGATGCTCCTCGCCGAGCATCATCTTTTCTATCTCTAGCTCATTCACCAACAGCTCTTCTGCCTCGGCCCACCGACCCTGATTCCAATAAGTCATCGCTAAGCTGTTTATACTGCTCAACGTGTAAGGATGGTGGTTCCCGAATCCTCCTTTAAGCAGCTTTAAGGATTCAGATGCACTCTGCTCGGCATCTTTCCATCGACCCACATACGTTAAGTAGGCGCCAATACAGTGCAAAAGTTTTGGTCTACAAATATTGCTCTCTTGAAAATCGGTTGCCTTGATTCGGAGCAGCGCGTCGGCGTGCGGAAGGCAGTCCCGGCAAAGATGGCGATTTTCGTGAACACCATGCGGGTATGCGCGTGACAAAACCTCAAGAGCTTGGTCCACATACTGAGCCAATCTGTCGTGATTTTCGAGCCATTCCCGAGTGACTAGCTGCACCAGCCGATGCATATCGATGGTGCGGTCTTTTGCCTCAGATATAAATGAGAAGGCCTTCAGTGTCCCCAAAGCCTTTGTGACTTTGGATGTGCTGACGCCTTCCCCTGACCTTTTGTTACAGAAGTCGACTATGAACTTCTCAGGAACTGCTTGGCGGTCCAGGAGGCTGGCGAACGACAGGATGTCGCTGGCAAGGGCATCCTGGCGCTGGATTTGGTTGAACGATATGACCCATGTAGCCGTGACTGCGTGTGGCGTTTCTGAGTCTCTGCCCACTGTTTCGAAAGGTTCGCTCAGTTGATCAACCAAGCTGTCGTCGCCTTCCTCTAGGAGTTCGAGGTACTTGGAAACTGGAATGCTGTTCTCTTGCACGAATGCGGCAGCCTGTGCAAGAGCTAGCGGCAGATGCTCCAGCTGAGAAGAGAGGGTTGCCAACTCCTCGGCAGAAACCTCGTCTTCGTCGTCGAGTATTTGGTGTATGAGCCGTTGTGCCTCGCTCTCACTCATCTCTCCTATTTCGATAAGTGATTTCCCGCGCACAATCTTTGACGCCACTTGCTTGTTCCTCGTCGTGATGAGGACACACCCGTGGGCACACTCAGGGACGTAGCGGCCTAAGCCGCCTTTCAGGTTGCTACTATTCTCGGAAGGCGGTGGGAAGAACAGCTGTGCATCGTCGGCGTTGTCAATGACCATGAGCCACCGGCCACAATCCTGTCCCTCCAGCCAGGTCTTGACGAGTCCAAGCACGTCAGCCCAAGGATCATTGTGGCCCGGGACGTTACACTCTTGAGCAATTCTGGAATAAGACTGGCTAAATCGGTCGGCATTGCTTGCAAGCACCCAAAATACCGACAGATCAGGGTGCTCATGTCGTAGCCAAAACGCATAGGTAATGGCTATTTGTGTCTTTCTGCATGAGGTTAGATAATGTCGGGACTCGTAAATGATAGCTCACAGTACCCAATGCCACCAAGCCCATGAAGCGCAACTCTCGAGCGTGGTTTGTTAGTTTAATCTTGGCTCCAGTCATGTCCGAAGAGCTGTTTTATTCGATCAAAAACATCCAATCGATCTATGAAGTCTGGGTTCTCAATGTACGGGACGAGAACTTGGATGTGTTTGTTGTTCAAGGCCTTGTAAGCGGGGCTTGTTACTCACACCACGTGCGTGCAGCGGATGGGCTGTCCGTTAGCCTGTACTGTTCGAGGAGTGCTTTTGTCATCGAAGCCGCCGCAGCTGCAGCAAAATCCTGCCATGTCTTATTTTTGTGACTGTCCGCGTAGTCACAGACTGATTTGACGACGATACACGGAAACTCGTCCCATATGCCAGCCCCCTCCATCTCAAAGGCGACGAGGCCGTGCTCCTTGGCGATTCTGTCGCGGTCTAACCCGGCCTTCAGGCGGTCATCTGCAGCGTCCGGACGTTTGTAAAGGTCCTGGCACTCTTTGTGTGCCATCTGCTGCACCTGCTCCAAGACTCGGCTGGCTCGATGCTGCAGGCGGCTGCGGCCAAGACGCGTCTCCAAAAACGCGATAAGGGTGCGGACTTCCCAGCTGGGTCTCCCGAGGCTTTCTTCGATAGTGTCTTTTAGGACGAACTTATCGGTATACTTGCGGCCCAGGTCGCACTGCAAAACGCTCTTGCTGATGACCACGTCCCCGAGAAAAAGCTTGTCCTTCGTCCCAGGGCTCGGTACGCCGCCGCAGATGCCACATAAGATGGCCAGCTTGATGCCGGCGTAGCTTGACTGAAGCCTGGCCGCTGCGCCTGTCGCATTGACCTTTCCCATGCCGGGGAGGAGGAGCACAACGACGTTGTGGCTCCCCATACGGCCGGTTGTGTACAGGGTGCTGTGCCCTGGAGCGTTTGCCGGCCGACCGTCATCGTCTCCCCAGATCTCGTCGAAGGCAAAGGTGACAGCATCATATTCGAGAGGCAAGGCGCATATGATTGCGATTTGGAAATCCTCACGCCGGCGAGCTCGAGCGCGACCGGTCACGACAGCTCATGGAGGGGTCCCGATGACCAAATGGTTCTTGCAGTAGCGACAGTAACGGCAGAAGCAATCCTTGAGCGTATTCATGAGGCGAAGGGTTGCCCGCTTGTCATCCTTGTTTGAGGGGTTTCCGACGTGCTGCCCCACCCAGGGTCAAGATATGTCAGAATCAGGCCGGCGCGTCGTCAGGTAAGCTGATTGGTTCACCTCATCAGCTGCGCCGCTCTCGTGTGGCTACCTATTACCCAGCGGTCAAAATTCTCACGGTATAGCAGAGTTGTCAACGGTTGAGATGAAATATACATGTTATGCCTCTCTTGGTAAAGACTACAACCAGGGGCGAATAAGCACATTTGCAAGGTGTATGCACAGAGTGTGGATGCTGAAGTAACCAGACACAAGAAGCGCATATCGAGGAACCGCAATTTCATGAGTGCATCTACCTTCAACCAACCTCAGAGCGTGTGCCCGTCTCTCGGTCACTCACTCTGAGGCAGATGCAGTGTAGCATGATAGGGAAGTATACCCATACTTAGCTAGCCCCGCCAGCCCGTTTAGGCAAGCTGAGAGTTTGTGATTGGACGCCGGTGTGAAGTGAAAAGGGGGCGTTTGTTGTGATTGTTATATTGTCGAGGGAGAAGAAGGTCATGCTTTCGAAGCTGTGTTTGTGCCCAGCTTTGGCATATTGTTGGCAACTTGTTGTAGGGTCTTGCTGATTACAGGAGGAGAAGGAGCCCTGGAGTTGACCATTATTAAGCGGAGTTGGTGTCTAATTAGACGTTGGAATTAAGGATGCGGCGGAGGTCAGTGCGCACCACACTTCCTCCTCTGCCCCCTTCCCAACTCCCGACTCCAACCTCTCTTCCGCACTTCATACATTTGGGGAAAACACTTCGTAACAACCCCAGATTCCAGCCGACGTCAACCCCTTTGGGTCGGAGGAGTATCCAATATCATGCACTGCAACCCATCGCACCTGCTGCCGACGCGCAGCTGATCATGGTAGCCCGTGGTTATCGCTCCCCGCAGGAAGAAAACCACGTCCATCTCTTACCAGATCGAGCATCGCTGTGCCGTCACGGGCTGAAGAGTCGACGCAGCCAAGCCTTCCATCTCGGAGAGAAATCTTCGAGAGCCGAACTTTTCCCATCCGGCATACGAGAACCGACTTCATGCTTCAGCCGGTCCCCACCTCCGGTCTGGTTCCTCTCCGTGCGCCCCGTCAGCGGGAGCCTGCAGTGCAGGACAGCTTCCGTTATTGGCCTGACCCCAAGCCAACCCTGTCTATAACATGAGCCCGGAGGGTGTCTGCGCTGCTGCTGCTCTCAGGCCTGTCGGCAACGTCCTCCGCGACAGGACCGTCCTCCTGCAGGACGAGCTGATTTTGGTCTCGGCCCTCACCACCACGGGACCTCTACCCATTCCCAGAGCCAACAAAAGGCCCCAGACCGACCTGTTCAGTCGTGATACTCCCTTGCTTACATACCCCGCATCATATAGCGCGATGCTACGCAGACCCAGGGAGGCATGGAGGCTGTACCCTCGAAGTTCGGCTCCACCTATCACACCCGCCGTCTCTGCCGTCGGCCGTCTCCCTCCGGGTAAACACATCGAGCCAAGCGTCACTCACCAACAACACTCGCCCGATCCCACGGTGCGGAAACTAGTCGTCTTGGCCCAGCCTCCGTACGAGCTAACCCTCCCTATCCGTCATAACAAGGTCTGCGTTCCCGCCGTGGCATCATGCATTTCTTTGCCGCCACCGTTCCTCTGTGGCACTTCGGTGAGCTTGTCCGCACACCCCCACCTCCCTCGAAGACGACTGTAACCAAGCTTTGCAGTCATCTCACGTTGGGCTGGCTCGCTGGCCCGGTTTACCCTCGTGGATGGCAGCCGGTCAACACGTCGCAGATGAGATAATCCGGGATCACAGTACATGCCACCATCTGCCCATGCTTTCATGCGTCACAAGGTTATATGAACGGTTCTCGGGGACTTTGGTGCTTAAGCTCGATGCTACGCTCCCCATGATTGAGCCACCTCCCGGGGCTGAAGCCAAAGTCGGGACGGCGTCGTACCGCTCGCGACCACCGTGTAACCCTCGATGCGGTCCCTTTACGCGGGAACGACCTCGATATACTGGTGCTTTCCCCGGCGTACTGATCCATGTGCGACGTTGGATGGCTGGGAAGCCGGAACAGCAGACGCTGGCAAAGCTTCTTTGGTTTTTTTTTTTTTTTTTTGTCTTCAAATCTCCGTTCTGTCGTACGGCACGAGGTGTAACCCCTGTCGCGTGAACTACCGTGGCTGCCGCAGATTGTCTCTTTTGACTCCTTCGCCTAGATGTATACGGCCGAGAGGCTTAGGGCCAGCGTCGCAAGAAGTCTCATCCAAGGTCCACCCCGACATGAACATTGTGTCTCTGTGCACAGCACTCGCTCGACATTCTCTGCGTGGCGATGCTACGCTGATGTCTGAGGTCTCCGGGACCACGCGGTGCTGGTTAATGGATGTCGTGGCCCGTGGACGATCTAGAGGACGCGGATCTGTGCAACGTCGGGCGTCTCCCAGAGGTGGCACCGCTGTACTAGCATCTTGTGCTCGAGGTGGCGGCCATCCTCTTGCCAGTCCGTCCCTACCGCTGGCTGAACCCAATCAACAGGACCCGTCATTTTGCCTCATGATGTCTGGCCGAGCGGCGTTACGTGCATGTAGCACCAGCATGCAAGCCAGTCGCCGCCAGCACCACTGCAAGCGTCGGCAGGCCAATGATGGACCGGAAACCTGTCTGTCAAGAGCAGAGCCCCTTTTCGCCCAGTTGGCTTTCTACCCATTCAGGCGGCAGGCGATGCTACACGGGACTGTAACGTGCAAAAGTGCCACGGCCGACGGGTAATGGATCCTCGGCGGTCACCAGCAGCGCGCCATCAAGAGCGATTCAGCCCTCGAGCAAGCACCCGGGACAGAACGCGGGGCCAGAACATGCCATCTCGTGAACCATGGTGTCTCCTTCCCTGAGCGAACCGGCTCACCCAGTCGTCACCACACCCGTGGGGGCTGATTTGTACTTCCTTTTTGCCGATGCAAAGTACTACCGGTGCCTGCGGTTGTGTCACATCGTCTCGTAGCATCGTCGACAATACCAGCGCGGAGGGGTGAGAACAGCCCTCCACGTCGCAAGACGGCAGGACGTCAGAAACATAGCCCAAACATTGTCTCTCCTCGCTCCCTCCCCATGGAGCGAGACCTCGACTGCTCGCCGTCTGGTCGGCCCTGCAGTCAACAGCCGCCGCCGGGCTAATACCAAACGTAGCCGGTTGTACCGCCGAACCCCGGTCGAGCGAGTTGAGGGCGGGGGGGGGGGGGGGGGGGGGGATGAGGCACAAAGTGTGCTGCGACGTGACGAGTCCAAGATCTCCCTCTCGTGTCTCGCCTGGTGTGCAATAATTTTCCCCCGGAGCGACGTCCGCTCAGATGAAGCTCCGGCGGGAAAAGAGGCCGAGGTACCAAGGGGAGGGGGGGTGGGACGCTGGACCTGACCACGTCGTGAAGCACGCGCCATCTCGGCCGGGCCGCCCGCTGCCTTTCTGGACAACCCGGGGAAGAGTGCACACGGGGAGGAATGGGGGTATTCGGTCGGCGGAGGTGTACACCGTGCCCAAACCATCGTTTCAAAAGTGTCACTCGGCTCAAATTCCCTCCGACTCGAGGTCGTAGAGGAGGGGGAGGGGAGCGATCGACCATGGCTCCAATCCCTCACCCTAAAGCAGAATCACAGAAGAGTAACTCGCCGTGTCTTAGTCGCCGTTCGTCGCTTGAATCAGGCTCGCGCCGTCTCTGACGAGCAGAAGGGGATCCCGTTCCACCCCCCCCCCCTATATTGCCAAAGAACCACGACACGCGACCACTCTGGCGGTTCTGCGTGACAAGCGAATGACAGGACGGGGGGGGGGGGGGGGGGGTTCTACTACTGGTGATATCAACTGCGTGCGTGAGTGGCATGCGAAGCTGTCAATGACACGATCAAGGTTATGGATGATGCGCGAACCCTCCCCTTGGCGGGTCTTTTTTTCTGCCTTCTTTTTTTCTACCTTCTTTTTTTCTACCTTCTTTTTTTCTGCCTTGTTTTTTTCTGCCTTGATTTATTTTGACTTTTGTTGTTTCGTTACTTTTCATCTTAGAATATCTGGCTTCCTCCCCCCCCCCCCCCCCCCACACCTAGCATTCCCCTGCAGTCCTTTTTTCCCAATCGTCACCTCCGTCATGTTCTGGGGGTCCTCATGTATATACATACGTACGTAGCTTACTGAACCCTGGCCTTCCCCCTTCCTTTCACCCCAATGGAATCACATACGCAAACAAACAAAGACAGCGCAAGCACCCGGGTACCGCGCGAGACGACCCGAGTCTCCAGTATAGCAATTTTTAAATAATAATAAAAAAATTCAGAGAGAGAAGGAGGCGGGGATATGTGACAAGAAGCAGTATCAATGATGGGGAACGGGAGGGAAAACGTCCCCTCCCTACCTTTCTGAGTCGTGATGCTGTTGGTCAATGACCCCCCCCTCCCCGACGGTGACATAATGTGACGTGAAGTGAAGGTTATTCGGGGGGCCAGGAAGCGTGGGAGAGGCTAATGGTGTGGACGTGGCCGCCCGAAAACCCTAGATTGGCCCGGAAGGGAAGAAGAGGGGGGGGGGGCGGACACTCGTGGGCGGACTGTCGCAGTGGCAAGGTTCATCCCTAAGGTTCATCCTTTGGAAAGCAATGGCATCCAGTTACGTGTTGGGTAGGCGGGGGTATCTCATCGGGATATGACAACCCAAACAAGATACGTGATCCCGTTTAGGGGGGGAAGGCACACCGAGAGAACGGATGGATCCGGAGGACGCACGGAAATAGAAGAAAGGGTTCCCCTGTATACATATTTGGGATGAAAATGAATGGAAAAAGCTATGTGCATGTTTTTGTGAAGAGAAGAAACAAAGACCAAGCTTGGAAAGAAGAATGTCGTCAACAAGATGAATAGATAACAAGACGTGGAAACAAAAATACAAGCGCAAGAGAGTCGTGACATTGAGCAGCGCGCTCGCCCTTTCTAAAACATGAAAAGCAAATTGTTCCTCCGGATTCCCATAGAAAAACAAATAACCAATTCCGAACGTTCCATTCCCCCCTCCCTATATGCTCTCTGCCTGCCTTCCTTTCCTTGCTTCGCTCCAGGGTATCTTTTGACCTATTCAAATGCGTACGGTCTTGAAAGGGGATGAAAATAATGTTTTTTTTTGTCTTTCGTTCGTTCATTCGCTCATACTGGGCTCCCGTAGGCCTGGGGGCCGGGCGCAGGTCCGGATCAGGCCGGTGCTCCGCCCGAGTAGCTCCTTTGCCTCCTGAGCGCGGCAAAGTCGTTGCCGTAGTCATCGGCCCGCTTGGCAGGCTGGCTCTCGTGGTGCGTGGGCATCGGTCCGCCGCCGCCAAAGGTGTCGCGCATCGGGGTCCTCACGTTGGACGAGTTCATGCTGGCGTGGAAGGCCTGCGTGAAGTCGTGGGGGGCAGCGATCGGCGCGCTCATCTGAGGCATCGAATAGTCGTGGACGCCACCGGATCGGTTCCCGGGGGTGCGCGGCAGGGAGAAGTCGACGGGCGCCGTGAGCGGGGCCGAGGGGAAGCTGGAGGTGTAGGCGGTGGTCGTGGCGAATTGGGTCGAGATGCTGCGCGGCGCGGAGCCGTGGCTGGCAGACTGTCCCGAGCCGATAGAGCGGTACTGGTTGTGGAGGTCGAGGCCTAGAGTGCTCGACGACGCGCGGCTGCGGAGACGGGATAGCGGCCCCTGTGAGAAGCTCGAGTAGTTCAGGCTAGGAGGCGAGCCTGTGCCTATGCGATTGTTAGCATCTGTGGCCGCGGCGGCGAGATACGATGATGGGGCTTACCGGAGTACGAGCTCGACTCGTAGGGGAGACCGCTGCTCGATGGGCCGTTCACCTGCTCGGGCTGGTAAAGCGACTGTTGTCTTCCGCTGAGCGGGGGGCTTGCGCCGGGTCCGTGGTTGTATGTGTTGAAGTCAAGGGCGTCGCCCTTCCACGACATGCTGGAGCGCAGAGGGGACTGGATGTCCTGCCTCGACCGGGACATGGTTTCCCTCAGCTGAAGGGGCTGGAGAGAACGGCTCGGCTGGCCGCGATGCATGGACATGGAGTTCTCGACAGCGCCCTGGCGTGCAAAGGGGTTCGACGTCCGGGGCCCGGGGCCCATGGGCGTGAGGTGGCTGCCGTATCCGTAGCGGTGGTCGCCGGTCGAGCTGGGCGTCATGGGAGACAGGACGTCGGCGGTGTTCATGTTTCCCGCTGAGGCGAATCCGATGCCCCCGAAGCCGGGGCTCATGCCCGAGTTCGACATCTGCTCGTCTCCGCCGTCTGGCCTGCGGACGTCGACCATCAGGGGACGGATCATGTGGTCCGCGTACGACTGGGTTCCAAAGTTCATGGGCGACGATAGGGGCGTGCTGACGCCATGGACGGCACCATAGGGAGAGTGGAGTGCCTGGACGTTGTCAAAGTCGTCGGGGACAGCACGCATCTTGATCATGCGGTCCCGGTCATCGGCTGTGAGACGCTTGATCTTGGCGCGACTGGATGGGGTCATGAATCAGTTTCTTGTCGTATCTAGGACAGGTCGTGACGAAGTACTCACCGATTCTGGAACCAAACTTGGACTTGGCGGGGACTCAGCCCGGGAATCTCTCTAGACAAACGCTCTCTGTGAGCGGCATCAGGGTGTGGCTGCTTGGCGAACTCGCTCATCAGAAACCGTGTCTGCTGGTGTGTGAGACTGTCTTCATGTTAGCGCACTGGTTGCCGTGGGGGGTCTGTTCGTGGTCCACCAACCGGAATCGCTTCATCTTCCTCCTTGCCGCCGTACGCTCGGCAGCAGTCTGAGGGGTGCCGTCGCCGTCATCAAGCATGTCGTCGTCTTCAAGCGCGTCTTCATCTGACTCCTTGCTCGTGTTTGCTTCGTCGTTATCCATGCGAGCCGCGGCGGTCTCGGTCTCCTGCTCCGGGGTGGCCATCATCTCGGCGGCCTTCTCCAGGGGTTGCGATGCCTGACGCTGTTGCTGCTGCTGCTGCTGCTCTCGTAGCCTGTCTTCAGGCTCGTCCTCAGGGGTGGGCTGCTTCACCAGACGGAAGGCGGCGTTGTGCTCTTGCTTTCCTTGGCTGTGTGCCTGTGTGCGTGCGCTGGCAGGAGTCCGAGGCTGTGTGGATTCCGTAGACTCATCGCCAGCACCGTGCGCTTGGGAGAAGATGTTGTCCTCGGAGCTGGAGAGGTAAGTGTACTGCTGTCCCTGCCACTCGGGAGGCGTTGGCAAGGTGGTCTCGTACTGGTCGTCCGACATGCGTGGAGGAGTTGTGGGCGCCTTGTTGAGGGGGGTTTCAAATTTGCTATAAGACCAGTGGCTCTGCTCAGTGGTGTCGAACTGCCTGGAGACGAGCATTGGGAAGGATGGTGAGGGTGCAGGTTTATGGTGAGGGTGCAGGTTTCTGGAGATGCTGTCTTGTTTGGGGATGACGCAGAGACGGCTTGGGTCTCTTGGAGGTCGTCCTACAATGGCCGGCTCGAGGACAGACGGGGGTGGTCTGGGGAAGGAATGAAGCTCCAGCTTCCTTGACGAAGCTAATTCCAAGGTTGGATGAGCTGATCAGTGAAGAACCCAAGCAACCGATAGTGGCAATATAGGATAGTCGGGGATGATGAGTGGGTGTTGCAAGTGTAAACAAGGTGAGAGAGAGAAGGGCGAAGGCTGGCTCAAAGTGATGACGGCAAGTCTGGGAGTCTGGTCTTTAAGTTGGAGGGCCGAGACAGTCCTTATTATGCAAGTTGATCAAAAGAGTGAGAGAGTGATGTGTGGATGCGTCCAGGTGGTATTGTGAAGAAAGAAGAGAAGCTGATGAGGAAGGAAGAGAGAACTTGGCTACCCCGGGTACCACGAGGCAGGATCGATCATATATTGTACAAATTTGAGGGTGCGCCGAGTGATGGTATGGCGGGGTCGATCGACTAGGAGGCGTTACTGGGCCTGGAACCGGTAGGCCCCGTCGTGTATGGTAAGTAAGGCAGTACTGTTTGGGAAACCCTTGCCACATAGTACGGCAGAGGTGGAAATAATAGCAAAGTGTACGGCCATCCACACGGAGAAATGTCGAGGCTGGATCCGGACTGGACTGAGGAGAGACAGAGCAGGGCCAGCACGGGCAGCAGCAGCGGCGGCGGCGGCCACGACGGGCACGACGGGGGTTCGTCAAGGGCGTCCGGTACCTGACTGGTGGTGTCGAGTAGGGGGGAGGGGGGGGGGGGGGGGGGAGGGTACTGCGGTACTCTGAGGTGTGCTCGTACAGTCGCGGTGGAGAATGGACAGGTTGAAAGGGGACCCGATGCATGGTGGGAGGCTCGCCGACTCGAGTGAGAAAAGCCGCAGCAGCAGCTCATGTGCCCATGCCATCCATGTCATGACAGGCCATGCCAAGCTGGTGGGCATTTGGCATGGGGTGTCGAGCTTGCTGCTGTTCCTCGCCGCCGCCGTCGGTGTTGACGGCAGGCCCCCCAGGTCCCAGGCGGCTCCCCCGGCATAGACATGGGTGTGAACGAAGGTGTGGATTTGGGCAGATGTGGATATGGGTTTGGACGGGGGGACCAGGGGGGATAGACAGGAACAGTCAGTCAGTTGGTGGGGACAGCAGCAGCGGCAGTATCCATCATGTCGTTGCAAGATGCTCTGCTGAGCCACACGAGCATCTGTGCGTGGTGCACATGTGGTAAGGGTGGTGATATTTCTGTCCGCCGACGGCTCCTCCACCTTGTTCGCAAAGAAAAGAAAAAAAGTTGAGTAGTGTCATAGTACCATGTCTCTGACCATGGTACCTAGTAGAAAATAAATCCTTGGCCAAGCAAAGCCCTGGCGGGGGGGAAGGGGGGGAGGAGGGAGTATGCTCGTTGAATGTGAGCGACGGCCAGACAGACGGGCAGATAATGGTAGTGGCAGCTATAGCCCACCAGGACTTGGCATTAAGATCTTCTGCTGAATGGCGCGACCTGGACCGTGTTGAAAGCTTCCAATTAAGACGGCAGATTTGCTGTCAGCAGCGTACCATAAGAGCAGAGCAGACGACGCCTCCGGCAAGACGGGGTCACCTTGTCTGCAGAGGAACAGAACAGGCAGGCCGTAGCCAATGCCTAAATCAGTCAGTACCTACCCTGCCAGGGCGGTTTTGCAGAGACTGACACGGGGTCAGGCGGGCTCCCCTTCTGTGATAGCTACCTCCATCTCAGGATCAGGCACAGGCATATACAGGTAGGTATCGGCATTGGCATGGCACGTTGTTGTATCATCCCAGGAACGGCCGAACATGTCGGCCAAAATAAACCAAATCTGGCGATACGGCTGTACATTCCCTTCTGGGATCTCTGGGGTCCCTCCCCTCCAAGGGACCGAACCCAGCGTGATTGCACAGGACTGCAGCCCACCCCGACATCCAGCCCATTGCCTCCCGGGGCGACAACCAGGCAGAGGAGCTCTTGCGTCGACCATAGTGAGAGAGATTGGGGGGGAGAGGTGCTCGGCGAAGAAGGGAATCAAGGAGCGAGAGAGGGCATCTCGGCTGGGATATCGGGATGCTGCTCATTGGGCCTCTGCGACATTAGTTCTGTATCGACTCCACGGATGAACGCATGACCGTTGCCGAGGCCCGGCCGAGGCCACTACCAATGGGAAAAAGATTATCGATTAAAAGGAACAGGGGGGGGGGGGTGGTTGTTGTTCTTGTTGTTGGTGACTCTCCCGCCCGCCCACTGTCTGTCCACCTGTCTGTCGCTGACTTGTAGGTAGGTGCTAACAGCCTGAGAAGAAGACAATGGGCGCTGGACGTTGCGAGGGAGGGTGTGGGAGGAAGCGGAACGGCAGCGGTGGAAGGGTAAGGGGTGCGGCTATTGAGTTGGCCGGCGAGAGACCAGGAGTGGGGAAATCTGGTGGGGGAAGAGAGGGAAAAAGAGTGTGAGGGAGGAAGTGAGCAAGGATGGGCGGTAGTGTGTCAGTTGCAAGGGGAGGCATGACGGTGTGTCAGAGGATCCTTCTCTCGCGAAATGCGGCGTACGAGACGCCGCAGCGGCAGCATCGCGAGTGTGTGATGACGAGAGAGTGATGGAGAGAGACAGACTTCTGGCCGATGGACGGGAACCCGCGACAAGTGCAATGGGAGTTCTGTACGAGATGGGCCGAGAACTGGGGGTTATGGAGACGGGAGACACGGGTGATGCAGGGGGCTGAGGTACGTTTGCAGCCATACACACACACACACACACACTCTCTCTCTCTCTCTCTCTCGCTTCGATCGGCGACCCTCTCTCAGATATGGGCGAGGCAAGGGCAGATATGCAGGCAAGGGCAAATATGCAGGCCAAAAAAGGCAGAAATAGATGACGCTTTTCGAGGCGATGGTGCAGGGAGAGAACAGGCTGCCCATGGGCCATGTTGGTGCTCAAGTTTGACTCTTTTCTACATTCTCTCCTTCTCAAGCGGCTGCACCCTGTACGGCCATGTTTTGGTGCATGGAAAGTAGCAGGAACGCGCATGTGTCTCTCCTGCATCTTGCGTGCAGCGGCACGCAGGCACATAGGAGACGGCACAGAAAACGAGAAGGAGGACTCGAGGATTCGGGGAGAGTGGGAACAAGGCGGGATGGATAGGTGGTGGGACACGGGAAAGAAAGCATATGTTCACGCCTTCCCGGCTCTTCCGCCAGGGGAGAGAGACAGGCGGTTCCAATCAAAGTGAAGGCGCTCAGTACCCGATACCTACTACCTAGTAGCAAAGAGCTGGTTTTCTGTGCAAGGAGAAGCTGTTATCGGGACGGACAACAGAGACAGAGGGAGTCGACGAGGGATTGATCTACCTGCAATTTCGTGCCTGCCGAGTGCGATGAGTTGCGCGCCGTGGTTGGCTGCGAAACAACCCCCTTCTCTTCCCCAGCGAGCGCCCGGCGTTTTCTCCGCGGAGTGAGATAATCAGCCCGCTGAACCAAACTCGGCCTGTCGACGATGTGGCAACACCCAGGTTTGGGGTTTTCTCGCCCAACCTGGGTACCCAGGCATGTGAAGCGCACGATTTGAAGGTGCACTCATCGTTGTTTTCTTCCCTTTTTATTTCTTTTTGGCGCCGGGAGCGTCTGCCGCGATCGTAAATCATGGGAAAAAGAAATGAAGAGAAGGGATACCGGGTGGTGGGAGTGAAAAACAGGGAAGTATTGTGAGGAAAGCAGTCAGATTAGCCTCCGGGCATGTTTTGCACTTGCAGCAAGCCTATGCACGGAGGCCTTCTGTTCTTTTTTTTTCCCTCCCCCCATTCAAAATTTAATTGATTCTTTTGTTCTGTAAAATGGATGCATCTGGACTACTAAATCCGATCTTTGAAAAAGAGCATTGCGCCCAATACTCTCCATCACAGACGATGATAGCGGATTCGATTTTCCTGCAACCTTCTCTCTTCCTCTCTCTCTCTCTCTCTCCCCTCTGACGACCAAACCGGCAGTTGAGAAAGAGACTGGAACAATCCGCCGGGGGAGGGGGGAGCATAGGCAAGCGTGCGTGCGAAGCCGAACACAGGCCTGGTCCGGCCCGTCTGCGCAAGCCCCCCACACGCTCCTGTGATTTAATAAGAGGACTAGACATGGCTAATTCCTTCAGAAATTCAAAAATAAAAGACAAGGAGGGGGGGAGGGATGAAAGACAAGAACCTTGCCATGCCACTTCAATCTATGCCGGGCTGAAGAGGTGCCTTGGTTGTCAATGCCGTGAGGCGGGTGGTGACGTGCGGGAGAGAGGCACAACCTCCCACTGGACTGACTACACAATGGTGCGAACGCCGGGCGTCAGGGCCGCGAGCAGGGGGCACCCGGTCCTTTACGCGGCAAGACTGATCTTGGTTGTAGACCAGAGAAGAAGAAAAAAACGCATCTCCAAGTAGAGTACGGACGCCGACCTGCAAGCATCGGATGCGTGGGTGCGTTGCTGACGGTACAGACTGAGCTACGCACAAACAAGGTTTGACCCAAGGCGGTACCATCATCTCCATTCGTCTCCACCCCCCCACCAGGGAACCCGCCCAGCGAATTTTGAGAAGGAAAAAAAAAAAAAAAAGGGAGCCGTAATGTCCGAGGGAAAGGCAGCATGAGAGAGACAGAAAGCTAAGAAAAAGCAGCGTCGCAGCGTTGTAGCGGGCGAGACTATGGGGTTTTGGTGGGTAATGGGTAGGGTATGGGATTGGGGGGGCCTGGGAGGGAAGTGGAGGGTGAGAGAAGGGGGGCGTCAGTTGGAAAGCTGCCCGAACGAGCCGTAGGCTGAAATCCCCTTACTGTTTTTTTTTGTTTTTTTCTTGTGCTGCTATGCGTGCAATGTACGATGCGCGATGCGATGCCTTCCCGCCATGGGCCTTCCATACCCTTTCCCCCGGTGGGGTTAGCGGTACATCTCGTCCGCCCGTCGACACGGCTCGGCCTATTCGCCAAATGGTACCGAACCTGCCGATCACCTCGCCTAGGCACGCAGGTAACCGCTTGCTGTAGTCAGTGTATTCAGTACTACCTAGGTAGATAGGTATGCTCGACGAATATGTGTGGCCCTCGTTCAAGAAGGAAGACCGAGAACAACGCACCACACACAAGGCGGCCGCTCATACCCCATCTGCCGTGGGGCCCTTAAAGCCCTGCTGAGAGATTAGAGATTAGAGCGGCTCATTCCATCTCATCCATTTGCAGGACCAAGATTCCTCGAGACATGACAAGACGCTGACTAGAGGTTGTGCAATCGGGGATGATGCAGCGAGCGTTATGTAAGGGGGGAAATCCCTCTCGGTCATCGGATGAAAGGTCGTTAACTCGTGCTGCATGCGTCGAGCGGCAGCCTATGTGCACGCATAAGGTAGTATTCAATGCACAGATACGTAGCGGCGTGTATGCTACAGACTTTTGGCATTCAGGCTCGGAACCAAGGAGGCTGACCGACCGAGGCTAGAAGGAGAGAGAGAAACCGGCAATGAACAGCGAAGATCTCTCTGCGAGAGACGACCCTACGAGCCAACCAGAGGTCGTCCTGAGCGGCAGGTGCGCATCACACGCTCTTCGCACTCCGCACCACCTCATCACCGACCAAACGGCAGGAACCAGAGACGAGGCAAAGGGGGGGGGGGGGGGGTGGGGGGGAGGAGCGTGGCAGTACCGGTATTTCAGGTCCGCTGCACTGAACCTTCCTTCTTCTGGTGCTGCTGCTACACACTACTGTTGCTGCATGTTGCTGCTGCCGTCAAATGTCCGTGCTCCGATTTGGCCGTAGAAGCCTTCCATATTCCATATGGCAGGCATCGTCGGCGCGAGGACACGAGCCGTGGTTTCATGCTGTGCTGGGGTATCCCCTGCAGCCGAGGGGACATTGTCGGTCCGTAGTCGTGTTGGAGGGCGGGAAGGAGAGCCATTTTGACCCCGAGGGGGGGGGGATCACCTCCTTCGTCATCCTGGGGCGACGGGTAATCAGGGCAGTTTAGGTAGGTACTGGGGAGAGAGCCCACTCGCCCGCATCACATCACCCGAGGTGGAATGAGATGCGATGCGACGCGCAACGCGGTGGGCAAAGACAATTCCCCAAGACATGGACAGAGATATCGCTCAGAACGTAAGACAACGACGGGACCGCATACATGGTAGGATAAGCGAAAGGGACCAGCCTGCTGCGTGTCAATGACGACTACACTGCGGCTTCCATGCCTTCACGGCTCTCGCTCGTCAATGCCTATCTACTACAGGTAGGGTGACACATACACATCCACACCCATCCCTCCAACTACCAGTTCCGTACTGCACGCGTGGAATATCTGTAAGGATGGTGCCCGGGGCAAGACAAGTATAAGACAGCAGCACAGGGGAAAATAAAGAAAAGCATGCCTTGGCCGGAGAGTGACTTCTCTTCGTTTCTTGCCACTAGATCGACTGCGATACGGTCCACCGCCCTCTTGCACGTGTCCCCGTTGAATCGTCGTCAAGCTGCGGTCCGAGATGCCAAAGCGATAAGATTGCGTAGTCTCACCGTTCAGATCTCCAGCTTCGTTATTTCGGAAACGGTCCGGTCTCCGGAACGAGAGGCGGCCCAAAAGAACGTGAATCCGAGCAGGTGGGGGAGAGAGAGAGTGTGTGTGTGTGAGTAGAAGGGCGACCGGGGGGAGCGCGGTGGGGTGGATGTTCCTCCTGTTTTTTTTTTTTCTTCTTCCCTCCTTCCTTTTCGTGATGGACCGTCTCCCCTTTCCCTTTCATTCCTTCCCTTTCGTTCTTCCTAGAGGGGGGGGGGGGAGGGTCTTGGTCTCGGACTCGCCCACAGGCAAGCGCGGCCTCGGCTCCCCTTTCCCTTTTCTTTCCTTCCCTTCCCTTCCCCACATTAACTAGCGGGCTCTCGTCATCGGAACACAAACCGACAGAATGGCCAAACGTTGAACGGTGTGGGCTGGCGACGTGTGGATTGCAATCGTGCGGCGGCCGAGTCCTCTAATCTCGCTCGCAAGATGGAGGAAGGCATCAGGCATCATCTCCGTGGCCCGCTGAGCCATACAGAACCCGTGGTGGGGAGGACAACTACCTACTAGTAGACTGTCATCTATGTACTGCGTATGTAGGGACCAGGAAGGCACGACGACGGGAGCATCCTGGCATCTAGGTTTGTGTCCTCTGCCGCGTGCGTATCCTCAATGCAACCTCTGCCCCTCCAGTACATTTTGAATTTTTTAATTTTTTTTTTAAAAAAATTTATACTTCCCTGGTTTCTTTGCTTCCTTCTGTATCGTTCGTTCGCTCGCCGCCCAGCCATGGCTGGCAGGCGGCGGGCCCGGGTTGTCCATGCCTGCGTTGATCCCCTCCAAGGGCCCAGCTCGAGATGAGAGGAACGGGTGATGAGCGTCGGGTACCAGGGCCATCCCATGAGATGGACGGGATGGAGGGGGTGTGTGCTTGATTCGCGGGCACCACACCACGTTGATCAATGCAAGCTTCTTTCTGCTTGCCTGCTTGCTTGTTGGCCTGCCCTGCTTTTGCTTGCGCGCTCTCTGCCGTCTTCGTCTGCTTGCTTCACCCGCCTGCGTCTTTTATTTTTTATTCCTGCAGCTTTGCGGATCAGCTGGTTTGCTTTGGGAGGCCCCCGGGTCCTCTTGCCCTCGGGAGAAAAGTGATGTTTGAGGCTGGGGACAGGGCCATTGAGAAATTCGATCGGGTGAAATGTCTATCGTGGACGAATCACCCGTCCGTCTATCCGCACGGAACTTGCCTCGGCACTACATACAGACAAACGACCTACCTATCACGCAAGTCTGCTCGCCGGCCGTTGGAGCAGCCCGCTCGCGGGCCACCTGAAATCGGGTTGATCCATCAAGGCCCAAGGCATGTGTACCTACTATAAGTCGGGGGCCGGTGGACGCTAGCCGCCGGGCCATCCTTCCCAACAAGAGCAGAGGGAAGGAACAGGGCAGAATGGGCAGGAGGGCAAACGGAATAGCGCCCAAATCTACCGGCTGTCCCCCCAATTCGCTCATCAACTTGACACAAGGTCCAGTCTAGTGATGCCCGACCCTTTCCCAGATCCCAGACATTTCTTTCCACTCTGGATATCAATCGTCAGGTCAGTCGCGCTAGAGGGAACAGAGAGTGACGATAGATGCCTAAGGTAGACAGATTCAAGACGTTCCGACAGCGCGGCAACCGTGGGGCCAGCTGGACCCGGTCCAGCGCTGCTGCCCTTTCGTCCAAACTTGCCCGCCCCGCGCCCTTCACGGTCGTTAGAACCTGTCTCGGCTGGTTCTCTCTCTCTCTCTCTTTTTTTCTTCTTCTTTTTTCTGCCCCTTCCCCCCCGGTCTTGCTTTTGCGTACCTGCATGTCTTGAACTATTACATCACGCACACCACCTACCGTATGGTGCATTATCCAGCCCACATTGATCCAGCGAGGCGGGTACTTTGTTGGCGTGTCTCACTTGCCATGCCGTGTGGAATTGCAGGTGCCTTGCTTCAGTGATGCGCGTTTGCATCGTCGCCCAGGACTTGGGATGATCGCGATCAGTCTCGACCACCTTCCCCTCACCCCCTCCCCACCCTGGCTAAGTGGTTTGATCTTGGTTTTGATCTGCCGATATCGTCGTTCGTCGCGGCGGCCGTCACTTGGGGAATTAATTGCTAGACTGCTAGAGAAACCTGGGTGGGTCCTCGGCAGTTGGGGCTGGTATCCAGCTGCGGTGCATTCATTGCAAAGTTTATGGAAGCACTTGCCTTGGCAGGGGTAATTAGACGATATTGGCCAATAGGCCTTCCGACAAAGGCAGGCTCAACTCGACGGGTTCGTGAAGGGGAAACCAAAATCTACTTGCCTGTCTCTGCTTAGCTACAAGGAGCGAAGGCAGCAAGCAGGGTAGAAGCCGGAATGGGCGGCCGGACTGTCCGTCCATGCAGGAAACAGACCCAGTAAGTTTGTGCCGGCTCTACCATCTGCAAAACAAACTCAAAAGAGTTTGTCCCCGAGTGCGCGCGCGCGCGCGTGTGTCTGCGTGGGCATGCTTGTGTTGTGTGTGCATGTGTGCGTGTGTGAGATTCTCGCGCAGACATGGGTGCTGCTACCCGCGACAGCTTGCTTCTTCCTGATACCCCCCCTCCATCGACCCCGTCTCCCTGCTATCACATCTTAAAAAGACATTTCGTCAATGCAACGAGTTGCGGCACTGCTCGTGTACTGCAATCAGTAACGGGGCAAAGAGAGAGCAGAAAGTGGTCCACCCCTTCGGGATGTGGCGGCAGCGGACCAGCCAGTCAGTCAACGACGCAGGTGCCGACCGCACCGTCGCCGCCAACCCGCCAACAACAGCGCAAACCCCCGCTCGGCACTGGGAAAAGCACCTAGCGCCGCCGTCAGCGCCGTCCCTTTCGCGGCCCCGTCCCTCATACAACGCTATGCGCAAGTACAGACGCGCGGCGCATACCCACAGACAATAGACAGGCCTTGCCAAACGGGATATGGATCGAAGAAACTCCATCAACCGCATTTACCGCCAAGCGATTGACAACCCACTCTATTCGAGGCGCACGCACAGAAAATAGCAATTTGGGGGGTCCACCGTCCAACCCGCAGCCCGCGAAGCGAAGCGTACAGTGGTCTGTGCCCGCTAGGCAACCTAGAGCCAACGGTGAGCCGCAGGCTAATATGAGTATGATACGAGCAGGTAGCCGCGTTGGCCAGGTACAATAGCAGCCAGAGACGCCAGAGGTCGGCATCATCGAGGTAGTGGTGCTACTGCTGTGCTTGAGTTACAGGATGAACAGACGGG
The DNA here is from genome assembly GCF_030913465.1 of Colletotrichum navitas. Taxonomy (NCBI): domain Eukaryota; kingdom Fungi; phylum Ascomycota; class Sordariomycetes; order Glomerellales; family Glomerellaceae; genus Colletotrichum; species Colletotrichum navitas. Next base: position 1,514,708 of record NW_026850548.1, on the reverse strand, counting down.
CGAGCGGGCATACAGATTGTGCACAACGGTCGTAGAAAACTGGTCGAGGCTCATCAGGCGACTAGTGACTGGCAGGTGCGATGTGGGTGTGATATCGCGTCTAGAAAGTAAGTTTGGCGCTTCTGCTACTACATAGTAGCCCGCCGACGGCATGGGTATGATCGCCATCCCCACGAGTGTGCGCATGTTCGCGCACCCCGTGAGGTCGGCATCGGTTTGCCGTCCGCCCTGTTATTGCTACCTATAGATGGTAGGTATTATCTGCGGAGCTATACTATAGGCAGACCCTGACCATGCTCGCAAAGCTCTCTCGGCGCCGGTGGATCTGGGGGGGTAGCCTATGAATAGGCATCGAGGGTTGCAGCGGCATCGGGGTCGCCATCTCCTTCCCTCTTGAGCCAGCGCAGGTGGAGCCGGACGATGTCACGGGGATAGAAGCTGGCGATGGCGATGTGCGCAGCGGAAGTTGCTTGCGTAGAGAATCTAGGTGTTGCATGTTGCGAACAAGTGCAACTTGCCTTCGTGGGCCATCGACAAGCAGCAGCGATGAAGCTACGACCGATGGAGGAACCGTTGGGAGCTCGGACCATGACATCTGAGCTTTCAATCGCCTGAGAAACTGGAGAAGGGCGGTTTGGTACCTGTTTGAGCGGCAAGTACTTGTCAAACTCAATTAGGTTCTGAGGCTAACGACCGTTGGGTACATGGCATCTCCGTACCATATCCCAGTCGTGGCTCAATGGCGTTCGGGAAGTCTTTTGAGTTTCGTGCTCGAGCGAGATGTCGGATTGCGACCTTGTGCGACACGGGGGCGTGTTCAAGCACACGACAGATGACAGGTGGCAGGTTTGCTCGTCACACCAGTGACGGGTCGAGCTGGTTGGTTGGTGCGGCTGCAAGGCGGACAGGGCACACCCCTCGACAAGCTCTGCGTTTCCCACTACCGGCCGGTGCTGAACCCCCGACTTTCCCTTCCAACAGGCGGGGGGTTGAAAGGGGCAGGGATAGCGTTTGTTGCGTTGCGCGTAAGAGGAGGGGGTCATCGCGCCGCCGAGAGCGACGGCGTGCATATCTCCTTGGTGTCCAACAAAAAGTCTTCAGCACACATGCGTGCGATGGGCACGGTCGAGTGTCCCATCAAGCTGTCATTGGCAAGTTCGAATGACCTGATGCGGACTCAGTGATGTGCGCCTGGGTGGGGCCCAGGGACCCGAAGACGAGATGAGATCCAAGGACCACAACGGTTGGCGTTACTGGTCCCATGGCCCGCCAAGGGTCTGGGCCAGTTTTGCAATTGCGGTGTGTGCGGACAGCGCTGACCGCAAAGCGTTCCTGAGTATGCGGAAGATGCCGCGCATGGGGGTCACTGTCTTGAGGGGCAGAGAGACCGCCGAATGAGGAAATTCCAGAGAAAGTCTGCGGCATCACGGAGTGGATATCTCGCGAAGCTAGACCACAGAACCGGGATCGAAGAGCTCGAAGCTGGCATGCCGCCGCCAGCGCTGCTATTGTTGTTGCTCTTATTGCTGATCTTATTACTGTTGTTAGTGCCGGTGCTGGATTGCTGGGGGCAGAGCAAGAGGGTAGGGGTTCCTTGGGAAGACTCTGTCGTGCATGGTGATATCGGCCATGATACGGTGTGATGGGGACCTGTTCCCAGCCGTCGGGCAACTCAAGGTTCGAAATGTCCGTGGCTCGTACATAGTAGTGATATTCCGTACAATGCGAGTCCCTTCCTTTCTCACCACCCACGCCTTCCCGGGGATGGGGATGACGGCCTGGGGGCATGGAATGAGGTAGGGGAAGGCGGGTCCGATAAAACGCAAAATTGAACTAGCAGCTAGATCATCAAAGGACCCCGGCTGAAGCAGACGTCTCGTCTTGAAAGATCCTCCTCTCCGAAGACAGAAAAAAAAATGAAGATGAAGAAGAAATAAGTCTCACCGCTGATGTTTGACCCTCTTGTTTTCCTCGCCTGCTTTCTCTCCTTCCCTCACCCCACCGCGCCCACGTTACCGGAATGGCCCCGCGTGGTATTCGGTCGTCGGCGCAATCGCTCCCGTTTTGAGGGGCGTCCGTGACGGGATACGCAGCCGTGCGGGACGCTGGCCCCGGCCACCGTTGCAGTGTCGTGGACTCTTTTTTTTTGCCTTTGAGGGGGCCAGTGACCAGCTGGGAGATCAAGAGGCGGGTAGGGTTTTGCGGTTCGCGTACCTACATCGAATGCGGTTTAGCCTTAGGTAGGTGTCCAGCCGCGAAAACCCATATCCATCTACTAGTAGGGGGCCAGATCGTGCAGGTGGGTCTATTAGACTTGTCCTGTCCATTTCTTTTGCTTTTAGCCAGTCGGTAAAACCGTGGAAAAGGACAGAGAGGAAAGGTGGGTCCTTCCTGGCACCGGACTGACCAAGGGTGCCGATCGGACGGTATTAGGTAAGGTGGGTATCCTGGTGGGGACAGCAAGGTTGGAGCCCACCCAGGTGGTCGGTCCCGTCAGGAAGTCCCCGCCGGGCGCCTTCCCGGGCACCATCGAGAAGGGTCGTTCCCACAAACACACACCGAGCGAGAAGCGAACCAGCAGACGGCCAAAGACTTTGACCGCCCTCTGGTCTTGCTCTTATTGGTTCTTACTGTTTTTCGATCAAAATTGATCGCTGGCCCCGAGCAAAACATGCGCTACCCGCTCGCCGACGACGTTATATCGCGGCGCAAATGACTTACGGCGGCCGGCTCACTTGATCCGGCGACCGATACCCATATTCCGACCACAAGGGCACATTGCAGCCCGCACGGGCTATTGGTGAGACACAGACACCTGTCATGCCCGCTCTAGGACGACGAGACGGGTTTTACTTGACGCCATTTGACATACCACCATCGTATTGTGGAGGCGGAAACGTTTTGTTGCATCTCGTCACCGAGATGGTGGGGGGAGGTCTGGTGTCGTGGCTATTATCGCCGACCCGGACATACTATGTATTCCTACGAGGTCATTCACCCACATGGCCAGGTCACTTGACGATGACAGAGACAGACACCCGACCGACGACGTCGCCTCATTCGTCGTTTTAGTCATCGGGGCCGACTCTGGTGTAGCAGGAATGGCATACGCCAGCCATACTAGGAGTATCATCGCATTCCTTTTTTACTTTCGCCTCGCATCGCACTGCGCCGTCCCGTCTTCCTCCAGATCACGGATGACCTGTCGTCAACTCAGACGAGAGAGACTCAAGTCAACACGACGCGCGAGGAGCGTGGCAACGGTGCATCGATTCGAGTCGAGGGCTACGGATCCGGGCAATTTCGGCCTTAATTTCTGGAAGCCTGTAGAGTGTCGTCTCATCAATCGCCACCACAGGGCTGGTTCATGCGGTTAAGAGATATGGTCTAAACTCTATTATCGGCGGCGTCCGTCATTCACGACGACTCAGATGTCGGTCGCACGACGGCGGTCGGGGAAATCAACCACACGAATCATTGACGAATAGATAGACAAGCACTTACGGTCATCGACACGTTCGGATGCCAAGGTGCTTGACCTGCGGGAGAAAGAGTTGGCAAGGAAATTTTCAGTTTACCTCGAAGGGACTCATTGGGCGCCCCACAGCGTGTAGGGATGGCCGAGTCGAGGTTGAAGCTAACGGCGGGCGGGCGGCTACTATTACTTAGCAGAGCGGCGAAGGGCCGGCGGATGCTATGTGCCGATATCCGGACAACAGGGCACACTGATGCTCGCTTGCATCATTACAATCACCACCATCGTGTAGGTATTCGATTTTAGCTCACGTACGTAACAAGTGGTACACCGTGCAATAGTGCCTAGCCGCAATGGACTCTGTACCTCGGTAACAAGTGGTACCCGATCACCGCACCCGCAGACGCGTCCGGTTCCGCCTCTGCGGCCCTGGAAACCGCATGATTTTCGGGGAATTGGAAGGGGGCCAAGGTGTCTGTAGGAGATGGCCCGTACTGTTTGGGGATAATTGACGGTCTGGGGACTTCTTTTTTACGAGCATCGTACCACAGCGACGCTGGGGATCAGACGAAAAGGGCCGGAATGCTTGTCACGGAAAGCAAGGTTCGAGATTGCAGTTGTCAGGACGAGGCCCGGCCAGGCCCTAGACCCCCCGGTTGGCGCTCGCTCGCGCTACAGGGACATGAGAAACTGCCGGCGGCCGGTATATGAATACATCCACCAGTCAGTCGGACTTTTGCATCACTGCCGGACCCTCTTCCTGTTTGACTAAGGCATTCCGGGCTATAGTGTTATTTGGCGCTTGCTTTTCCCGCTGTTCATCCCGGTTTCCCCTTTTATCCCAGCCCTACTCCTCCTACTCATCCCACACAAGATGAGCCGAGGCAAGGTTTGTTAGTGTTGGGGTGTTGTGAGCGCCTGTGCGTGGGCGTGTCGTGCCGCACGGGTATCTCAGGGTATGTAGTGGCGGCGGGCATGGAGCAGGGCCCGCCGTCCGCCCTCGATTTCCTTCTCGTGTACGGAGTATGGCCATCATCGGTGAAGCACGGCGGCTCCTTGCAGCAAAGCGAAATGCGATCCTCTAGGCTGGATGCAGGCAGAAAACCCGCCGCCCCCTTCCCCCCGGGCCCCTACCGTTCCCGGTTATTTTGTCGACCAAGAAGTTGGAATAGTGTAAACAAGGGGCGAATGAATACAGATAGAGCGACGGGAGATGAGCACATGAGAGACAGAGAGAGAGAGTGTATGTAGGCGCCCCACGGACGAGAAAATAAAATAACGACAACGTGATGGATAAAATGAACGAACATAATGCCGTGTGCCTATGCGGCCTTGACTAAGTGAAAGTCGAAGCCGGGCACCTGATTTGTCCTTGCTTGAATCTTGGCGTCCATCGCGTGGTCCCACCCAGCCGTTCCCCTCCCCCCCGGGTTCCAGCTGCGCTTGTTGTGGCCGTCTGCACCTTAGCCTGCGGGTACCATGGCGCTGTAGTGTGTCGCGTTGCTTCGCTGGCGCTGCTGGTGCTGTTGGTGGTGCTATTACAGTATCCAGGTACGGATACTTAGCAGATTGTCGTTAGCCTACCTAATTGGCGTTGTTCCAAAGCGTGTACTCCGTACCCAGGTAGGTACCGTAGTGGCTGCTTGGATACCTAGGGACTTATGTGCTGGGAGAAACAGGGGTCGGATACCGGCCAAAGCAGGAAAATGCCGGCTGGTGTTGTTGACCGCCTGCCACGGTTGGCCTAGTGAGTTAGAGCCGGCTATCTCGTATGAGCTAGCGCGTTTTTTTAGTGTTATTCGAACCTGCCGAATACCTGCTCAGATACGGCAGTGCTGTTAGTGCCGCTCGTGCTGGCTGCATTGTGCCTGGTGCCTTGCACCCACCCAACGTTGGTCGCTGGACTGACTGGGTACCGTGTGGGGAACTTGATAATGGGGCCGATTCAAGGGGCCAACTAGCGCGGATGTACTCTTGCACCTAACTTGAGCAGGTGAGGTACCTACCGGGTACCCCGTCCCAGTTTGTTACCTGTCTTCTCTCTTCCCCTTCAGCCCAGCTAAGCTAGTTTACCTTGCTGCTGGCTTCGGCAAAGGCGCGCGTTAGTGTCTCTTTTTAGCAGTGCGCATCTTAAAACCCCCAATTATGAGTCGCAGCCGTCAAGCATGTCCAGCCCAGCCAGGCTCGGCTCAGCCCAGCATGTCCTGCAAGCAGGGCCCGAGGCGAATCACGACATGGCGAGGCGGGCGTGGTGGGAATCGCGCCTCATGGCGCGTCGCGCATAACACACACGCACACTCGCTATTGTATCGCCCAGCTCGGCATGAAACCGCCGACATTGCATCGTCACATTCGCCCTGCCTTACACAGTACCTATTTATTCTGCTATGTGCGTGCATCGCCTCTCGAAAGCTTGGGTGCATCATGCGGCGGGCCACCTGGCTGCACCTGACCGCCCTTGGTTTAACCTTATGTTTGGGCCATTAGTCATTCGCCGCATCCTGCTCCCCCTCACCTCTTCAAGGTTGACTTGAGACGATTAACGTCTGAAGACCTCTGTGGTTCGTGTTTTAACAGACCACACCTTGCCACGACGGCATTCCCGCGTCACATCATTGTTTACTCTCTCCCCGTCCCATTGCAGTTTCGTCCGATCACCATTCCTGCTGTACCATCCACTTCTTTATCAGCTCACATGTGCGATCATCTTGGTAGCCCACTCCTCCCTCCCTGTAATGCTGGTGGTATCTACAATGCTATCTATCCACGATGGTACTATGGCATGCCCACCCACCTCACCATGCCAGCCTATAATACTATATATGGTTGGAAATAGCAACAGTCGGCTAATTTTACATGCCTTTTGGGGTCCGTCTCAGCCCAGTTCTCCTCTAAGCGACCTGACCATCCCCGCCCTGCGCCTGAGTCTGTCCGTCGTGGCACCGACGATCGAGACGCCAACCACGTGTGCCCGCCCATGGTCTTTCGTTGGCGAGCGCCCATCCCGTCGCCTCGTGTTACATCCGGGCTCCTCGGCGTCCTATAGCCCTCGTCTGGTATCAGGCCCCCCTCCCATCGCGCACAGGTGTACCTGCAGCTGGCAACCCACGGCGAGTTTGACAACTGACAGACGAGTTTGACAACACGACCTAGCTACCGGGACGGCCGTTGCCCCGTGCTCCCATTTACACTTTCCGAGTTGTACGGAGTAATGGCTGAAGCAATTCCAAACTGCGGGCTTGTTAACACCGAGAAATCCGCATAGGTCCGTGTTTCGTTAATGAACGTTATTTCCATCATCCAGGATGGCCGGTTCCGAGTATCTGGCCGTGCTGTTCGCGGTTCGCCGTTTCGGTAGCGAGCAGTTGACAGCCTTCAACTGCGACTTGGCTTTGCCTCGCCTCGCCCGCAGCCGCGCGCTCGGTGGCCAAGCCTCAATCCCTGCCGGCTCCCGACGTCGAGACGGGCGGGCTCTCTCACCTTCGCAGTGAACCGCAGAGCTTCAAGCATGCGACTAGTCGCTTCCCCGTCTTGCCTTTCTTTGTCGAGGACTTGGTGGGCTCGTCATCTATCTGCGTCAAACGCGCCCATCGAGATCCCGTTAGCCGCTGGCTGCGCTGTTCTTTTTTGCTCTCTCTTCCGCCATGTTTGGGAGGGGCCTGCCCTCGTCGCTCTCCCTCCCCCCGGCTGTTGCAGACATGCGTGTATCTCACGCATATGGAGCACACGCCTATGTTTGGCTGCCTCAGCCTAATCCATGCACAACGATTACCCGCAAGCGCCGTTTCAGCGCATCAGGATACCGAAATAGGAATCAGCTACGCTCGTCGTCCAGGCATGTTGGTGTTTGCCCGGCCCCGCAACTTGTTTGGTGGCAAATGATCGCTAGCGGGTGCCCTTTTCGAGGCGGGGCTGAGATCGACACCCGGTCGGTTAATCTCTTTGACGATGTTGGATGGCTGGGCGCATGAACAGATGGCCTGCTGGGTGTGGTCAGATGGCCAGGCGTGATCGTACAGTGTCGCGATTCTGCACACTCTTCTCTCGGGGCGTATGGGATCCGTTTGCCCACGGGAACCCGTCCGTCTACACGGCACGCAGGTGCCGGAGAGGGCATTTGGCACCCGGTTCCATCCCCTTCCGGCCCTTTGGCAAGTTTCGCCTCTCGCCGGCGTATCAATCACCCCTAGGGCGGAACATCCGCCCGGCAAGTCTCCGCTTGGGCTCTATGTCCCCCCCGTGACCTACGCCTCACTCGGCTGGATACCGAGGACTCGCCGCCGTTTCGGTTCCCGTCCCTCCCAAGTGTCTGATATATTGGTGTTGGAGGCCAAAGGGCGTCCCAGGTGTCCTGTCAACGGCTTGCGCGTTGATGGTCCCTTCCGACTGCAAGGCCACCCGGCCTTCTCTGTCGAAGGGCCATCGTAGACGCGGATGTACGGGCTTTGTCGATCCGGCGGTGACCCCGTAGGAAACACCCGAGTCTTAGGCAAGAAGTGGACTTTGCCGGACGGCGCACGTGGAGAAACATGCCGTCCGGCCGCCTTGATTTTCCCGTGGTGTATAGTTCCTCCGCTGGAGGCTGACACCTTCGCTTGTAATTTTGAGACTCGTCGTCGTTCTACATTCGTCCAATGTGCTCAAAGTGTCTGGGGGGGGATAAAATAAGCCGTGCATGTTGTTATTGGTGAAGAACCGCCGTGGCGCTTGATGAGATGAGACCAGCACAAGACTAGGTGGTGTTTGCTCGGACGGGGGGGCACGGTCACGAGCAACCAACCGTCCATCTCGCGGCTAGATTCGACGTCCCGACGGACCTTTAGAAGAATGCTCACCTTGACTCGGGGTCACGAGTCCCGTCCATTTCTGCGAAGACTACACACCAGCAGCGGGCGCCGCGCATGTCCGGCCGCCCGTTGACGGACAGAGGTGGTGGAAAGGACTGACTAACTGACTGCCTTGCGACTTGACATTCTTTCGGCGCCGCGCGGCGGGAAATGGGCCATCCAGGACTGGGCGTTGTTTCTCCTTCTTTTTCTTCTCCCCTTATTGTTATTATTGTTGTTGTTGTTGTTGTTTTTATGTTTCTAAGCTAAAAAAGATTAAAAAAGGCTCTGCAACCCCGTCGAGAGTCAATCTCGCCGAGTCAATCTGGCTTGAATTCAACCTTCGATCGCAGAGGTCGATCTCCCTGGAGTAAATCTCCCCCGGGTCAGTGCCGTCGGAGTCAGGGTCGCTGGAGTCATTCTCGCGAGAGAGTCAGTTTCGTCGCTCTAGCCGCCGCCACCCCAGCCGCCGCCACCCTAGCCGCCGCCACCCTTTGCCCGAAGACGACCGACACCCGAGAGGGTAACTTGTTGAATCACGACGAAAGTCTTTGTCAGGTGCAGGCTTCGCGACTCCTAGCAGCGGGAGGCCGGAGAAAACTCGGTTTCCCCCTCCATGGCCGTGCATCTACGTGGTCCAGCCGCCGCCGTTCGACTTTTCCCGAACCGGACATGCCGTCTCGCTCGCTTAGTGTTGACCGACGGGGTGGTCTTGGAAATCTTGGTCCAGCCTCGCCGTCGCAGCCCTCTAAGACGCTTGGCCGACGTGACTTTGGAGATCCGAGAGGGAAACTCCTCCGGAGCTCATGCGATAGCTCTAGATCTCCTCCCCCCTCTCTCTATTTCTCGGTGACCGGCCAACGTATGTGATAGGTCGTACGCCGTCGCCGGGAGCTATTTGCGATGTTCCCCTCGTCTTGAGAGCGTGATGTGCCCTGGCCGCAGACAGACGCAGCAAAGGGTATCCTGCGCATCATCCCGATTGTAGCGGTGATGCGGGAACCAAGGGCGCTTGCCTGAGCTCAAGACTAAAAGGCACTGAGCGGGAAAATCTGCAGGATCTCGGCCATCCTGAGATACCGTTAAGCGGGGAAAGACAGCCTCTGGCCATCGAGGATAGCCTGGGGCCCCTGTGCAGTTGTCCCGGCCTGTTTTCTCTCTGCAAAGAAAGCCCCTTCTTGGCCGGATGAACTACATCGACAATGTTCGGGTTGCCTGGCGTGCGAGTTTTTCTGTACCCGCCCATCCCGCCGACGACGTGGAATGTTATGCTGGGCCAGGCACAGATATCTCAATCTCGGCCTGGTCTGCCGCCTTGCTCGGATTTCAAAGCTTCGTCTCTTGCCGTTCTCGCGTGCCTCGTCTTCTAGAGGCGCTACACTTCAGTGATGGGGCAGAAAACGAGAGAGAGAAAGGGTAATGGGGGCTACGGAGATGGTTGACCAGTAAAGATATCTCCTGCTATTACAATAAACGGAATGGTTGAATGGGCGGCAGGGGTTATGTCAAGAGCATCTTCTCATCAGCATATAGTCACTGCAAACCAAGTATTTGACCCTCCCTAGGAAGCTCTCCCTATGGCTTTTTGTTTCCTCTGCCTCATAGTCTTTTCAACTCGACACTCAATTTAGGTAGTCCCGCAACTTGCTGGTGTGAAGTCGAGCCTATGTAGACTCGTTTCTATATTCGGAACCGAACGCCGTCAGGTATGTCCTAATCACTCACATATCTCTCGACGGGAACGAGAAATGCCAGCAGACCGACATTGGCATGGCATGGATTGTTTTGCATTCTGTTGACACAACCTTATCCTAGCCCCTAGCGCGATACGTCAAACACCCTTGTTTTCACCCAAATTACCCCAGGTTCCTGTCTCAATAGTCGTAAAAGCCCTTCCCACTCTTCTTGCCCAACCAGCCGGCATCAACCATCTTGCGCAGCAGCACGCTGGGCCGGTACTTTGAGTCGCCGGTCTCTTCGTAGAGGACCTTCATAATGGCGAGACACGTGTCCAGGCCAATGAAGTCTGCGAGCTGCAGCGGGCCCATCGGCACGTTGGTGCCGTTCTTCATGATGGAGTCGATAGATTCCTTGTCTCCCACGCCCGTCTCCAAACAGATGATGGCCTCGTTGATGTAGGGCATAAGGATGCGGTTGGCGAGGAACCCGGGAGAGTCCGCGGAGACTGACGTGATTTTGCCCATGGCCTTACAGAAATCAACGGCCTTGTCGAGCGTCTCCTGGCTAGTCTGGAGGCCGCTAATGATTTCCACTCCCTTCTGGACGGGGACGGGGTTCATGAAGTGGGTTGAGACGACTCGCGAGCTGGCAGAGGTGTCTGTAGGGTCCTTGGTCGTCGAGGCCGCGATGCGGGTGATAGAGATAGACGACGTGTTAGTGGCCAGGATGGCATGCTTTGGGCAGATTTCGGCTAGTTTGGCAAAGATCTCGAACTTGAGGTTGGGGATCTCGGGAACGGCCTCAATCACAAAGTCCACATCCGACAGCGCATCAATGGAAGTGTTAGGAGAGATGAACGACCGGGCCTGGTCGGCCTGTTCCTGAGTGATCCTAGACTTGGACACATCCTTTGCGAGAAGCTTCTCTGTCGAGTCGTCAGTCGGCGGTGACGGGTTGAGCTACTCCGTGAACTCACCAGCAAACGAAATACCCTTGTCGAGGGCCGCCTTGTTGGCGTCAATCAATGTCACTGGAACCTGTGCTCTCTGCGCCGCAACAAGAGCGATGCCGAGTCCCTGGCGTCAACTGGTTAGCTTCTCGGAGATGACTTTCACGTGCGAACTGCAAGCTCTCTCACCATCTGCCCAGCGCCGATGACACCCAATCGCTTTACCCCTCCCGTAGCGGGAGCCACCGCGGAAGTAGAGCTAAAGGCGCGAAGCTGACCGGGGAGCTTCGTGACCGCCCGGACGCGAGCAATCGCAGTTGCCATGGCTGTCGAGATGAGCAAGACGTGAGCAAGACGTCAGAGTACAGGGGTTAATGAAGTGTGGGCAACGCCTGATGTGGCTCCTTCAGCTTGATTGAGCAAACAGCTGGTAGCTCGTGAAGGCAATGCAGTGTATCGCAAACTGTTAGGACAAACAAAAGCGTTCCGGATGTTTGTTTTGAAGGATTGGGAGAGCTGCCAAGCGGATGTCCGTGGACAGATGTCGTTCCTTGTCCAAGGCCGTGATGATGGTCCATGCCGAGGTTAGCCGCGGTCGTTGACGTACCCATAATGCCCTGTTATCTTATCAGACCGTGTGTCGTATCTTATCAAAGATACATGGTGGGTTTTCAATTAAGGTAGCGGGCCCCTTCAACGCGCTTACCCGCGTCGAACGCGTCGCTTGCTTAGCCCGGTCCCCCGTCCCCTCCAAGTATTTTCTGCCACTGTCGGTTGTGATGTGCAGATGGAGACAACATTACAGTTCAATTGCAACCTGTCATCGTCCCGAGCCCTCCAAAGCCAGCAAAAATGGAGATGCCGGATGGGACAACGGACATTGTCCATCCCGAAGTTCGCGCCCACATCAACAGTCTTGTATCCGCGGTGAGTATTGACGACCTGGCGCACCGTCATGCGCTTCCTCTCGTTTGGCTGCTGATCTACAAAACAGCTCGGTGGCACAAGTGCCGACGACGATGGCCGATACAAGCTCGGTGACGACGCCCTTGAGGTCCTTCGCGATTTGAAGAAATGGATCCGGTTCTACGACGAGAAGACAAACCGCATGGACGTTGCACGATGCATCGCGGATGCCAACCTCGTCGAAGGCGACCTCCTTCACATCCTCGCAAGCTGGCCCGAAAACGACACAAACAACAAGTTCAAGGCCCGCGTCGCCCTCGCCTGTTTCGAAATCATGGTGCCCCTTACCTGGCCCATGGAGCGAGAGACCGAGCGGATGACGGTCAACCATCACCGCCACATGCCTGTCCTCGAGCTCGCGCAAGTGGGCTACAAGCGGGCCATCATCAACTTCGACGGTGCTCAGATCCTCAACACGGCCGTCCGGGCTGCCCTGCCGTCGATGGCAATTGCGATTGGCGACCGTACTCCTCGAGACCAAGGCATCATCAAGCTCGTGCTGTTTTTCCTCCGCAACATAGCCATGATCACACCTTCCCCGGGTATTCAGTACGACGGCGACGAGACGCAGATATCCCGATCGACGACGATCGATGCATTCTCCTTCCAGGACATCTTTGCGGTGTTGCTGATGATCGCATCCAATATGGGAGAAGACTTTCGCACCGAGGACGTAATCGTCATGGAAGTCATATATCACCTGGTTAAGCGGGTCGACATCAAGCAACTTTTCATGGACGAACGGCAGTTGAATAAAGCAAAGGCCCAAGAACTATCTTCCATGATGAGCAAAGAGACCGCGATGCGCAATGCGTACAACCGCAAGGGGCCAACACGCCACAATCGTTTCGGCACCATGGTGTGGATGCAGCGCGACGACGGAAGGGTGTCGACCATCACCGGCCAGGACGCGCTCGCAGACAGTGCTACACGACAGAAGAAGCTTGATGAGTCAAAGACGTTTAAGCCACCACGCAGGGCAAGGAAGGAAGAATTGGAATCCAAGGACCTCGGCGCCCCTGTCAAGCTCAATCCGAGGGCCAATGACCAGCTCCGGGCTTTTGTCGAAGACTTTCTCGATGCGGGCTTCAACCCTCTGTTCGAGCATGTTCGCAAATCACTGGACCGAGAAGCCTCGCACGTTCTATCTTATCATCGGAGACAGTTTATGTACCTCGTCGCCTGGTTCTTGGAGGCAGAACGGATTCGTAGAAACACTAAACGAGAATCCAAGACGTCTGGCACAGCCGAGGAGGTTAGCAGCTTCAACATTGTGGCCGGCGTGTTGAACCAGCCAATGTTCGTCACTCTCACGAAGACGATGCACGATTCTTGGGAACAAAAGGACTGGCCAACCCTGACGGCCGCGATGCGCTGCTTTACTCAAATCCTACTCACCGTCCAAGAGATGACGGAGTCCGGTCATGAGGACGACCAGGAGATTGCGGAAAACACCTTGAGCCGTCTCTTCTACGAGAATTCTACGCATGATCTGATCGCCAATGTCGTCAGGCAATACAAAGAACAGGGCTTCGAATATCTTGACAGCGCCACAGAGCTGACACATCACTTTCTGCGAATTCTCGAGGCGTATTCGAAGCAAAACGTCGACATGCAAGTTCGGTCTCGCAAGCGGACCCGACGGAAGAAGAAAGCCGCTGCTCAAGATTCCACGGGTATGGATACCCTCGACGAAGACAACGACGATTCAGCAAACGACGAAGCCAACGCCGAGAGGACTTCCAAGGAGCGCAAGTTCGACTTCCACCGGTTTGCATCACGATTCACGCCCCAGGGAGTCGTCGACACCTTTGTCGCATTTACCAAGTTCTACCGGGATCTTGATGACTCGCAGCTCAAACGTGCACATCGTTATTTCTATCGTGTTGCTTTCAAGCAAGAAATGAGCGTGATGCTATTCCGGGTCGACATCATACACCTCCTCTATAGTATGATCAAGGGGCCAGAGCCTCTGGACAAGAGCTCTACGATGTACAAGGAATGGGAAGAGCTCTCGAAGCAAATTCTCAGGAGATGCATGCGCAAGATTGAGCAACGACCCGAGCTTATAATCGAGTTGCTGTTCTCCAAGATGAACAGCACCGTCTTCTTTCTGGAGTACGGCTATGAGAAACAGACAGTCTCGACATCACATGCCCGGCCTGCGGCAGAACTCGAGTTTAAGCATACTGAAGAACGAGATCGGCAGATTGCGATTGTCGTCGGTGCCCTTCTTGACAAGAATCAGGCGGATCACATTGCTTGGGTCAAGTCCATGCTCGAATCTGTGGAGAGCGAGCGGCGTGCTTGGGCGGCAGCAAACGAAGTTATACCGTCTGTGGAGCGCACTGAGACTGCCGAAGATGCGCCAACTGACGAGACGGTCAATCTTCCCCCTCCATTCAGTAAGTTGAATTTTTGAAGCCGTCGCATCGAGCCAGGCAGCTAACTTTTTCCAAGCTGTACGACCGGATAGCGATGCCCGTAGAACTGCCTTGTTCAAGAATGCCCACCTACGCCTCCTAATGAAGCTTGTGGGGTTCGAACGGCTTGCTCCCACTATTGAGGAGACTCCACAGTCCTTGTGGACCCTGCCTGCTCAGGTGACTGCAGAAGATCTACACGAGAGCCTGGGCTTCATCAACAAAGCCGAGTTCGACCCGCCTGTCTTCGAGGACGGTCGCGGTGCCGACGATCAGCTTCGGCGCAAGAAAGTTGCCCGAAAGCGAGTCGAATATGACGACGACGAGGATGACGACCTCGATGACGGCTTCATCTTTGACCCCTTGGGACCTACCGTCCATAAAGCCCTCGACGAGCCTGCATCCAAGAAGATGAAGCGAAGGCGTCGCAGAAAGGGAAGTGAAGAAGGAGAGGAGCCGAACGATTCAGAGTTGGAAGAGAAGGCCAAGAAGCGCAGAGAACGCGAGAGGGAAAAGGCGAGGAAGGTCAAGAGCCAGGCGTACGTTCACGCCAGTGACGACGAGACGGACGAGGAGTATGATCGCGAGTTTTTCCTTCGAGAGGAAGCTCAGCGTTTGCGTTTGGCTCGTATCGTGGAAAAGGTGACACTGTCGGAGACCACCAAAAGGCCGCGTGCAAACCTCCTTGACGACAACGATGACGATCTGCTTGACTTGACGAGGGCCACCCAGTCGACTCGAGAGAGTGTCGATGTAGACATGGATGTTGGAAGCGAGGCGGAACAGGATGGTAACAACCGCACGCCATTGACATCGAGCCCGTCTTTCTCGCAGGGTACGATGACGGGCAAACGGAGACGGCTGTCTCCCGAAGAGGGTGGCCATGGGGAAAAGGAAACAAACGCCGACTCGGAAAATGACGAGGAGGACGCCCCGGTGCCCGCGGCACGCTCGCGGCAGCGCACAAGGGGCGGGTTCGTCATGGATAGCAGTGACGAAGAGTGAATGACGACAGGCTTCGGGCGTTTGGGATCTAATGAAGTTCGGATGCTTCTGGGATGCATGGCCTATGAGAATATCTGGTCGATAATACCATTGTCTTTTATCGTTTTCAAATATGACGTCCAAAGTTGATTGGCCTGGTGTCGGCCGGTTATTGGCCCGTTTCGTGATCTGTTATGTCCAATGAGGATGTTGACCGTCCAGGTTGTCGTAACGTCCTCTCAAGCGCTTGTTGCGTCCGGTTTGGCTTGGGCTGGTGGGTTGCAGTAAGAGCCACCCGCGTGCATCCAGTTGCCTGGTAAAGTTGTGGCCACATCGTTCCTGACGAACGTCTCGAAATACTTTCTGCCAAAGCTGATGCAGCATTGTGCACATCTGTCATTGACCCGGCCTGGAAATCTACCCTACCGGTAGGAATGCAGAAAACCGGTGCCCGACATTTGGAGTGTTTTGTATCATACATAATAAACAATAATGGTATTAGTCGCCTCAATTCCTAGAAGCTTCATCCGGGTTTGGCCCTGTCTTCGTGTATATATCATCCACACAGCCCCCCCAGGTCGTATCCTTGGTATCATAATACAAAGAAAAACCACATCAGCCGCCGTGACCAGCTATCGCAAGCCCTCGCTGAGCGGAGGCGTGACTACAATGGTATCCGGACTGGCCCCGTCAAAGTCCGCGTCGGGCCCGGCGCGCGCCCTGTCCTCCGGTCGCGTCTTGCTCGGCGTCTCGGAAGACTCGCGTATCCTCTCGAGCCGCCAGGTCGCTTCGCCCTGCGCGGCAGGGGATATCGTCTGCGGAGACCGCGGCTGCGGCCCCGATTCCCCACCCGGCGTGGAGTTCGGCGGTACGACGACAACGACCTCCCGCAGCGGCGCCGTGCCGGGCTGCTCCCGGTTCCTCAGTCTGCTGCCGCCGGAGGAGGAGAGAAGCCTGCTCGCCAGACCCCTGATGCCCTCGCCGATGAGCTCCGGGCGATCCCAGACGACCAAGCCTGGGCTGCCCGTGATGCGGCGTACGTGTACGGCATTATAGGAGACGTTGGCCCACGCGGGGCACGCGTACGGGACCAGCGCCGCGCGGGGCGACGTGCTCTGGGCCTCGACCTCGGCGTCCCTCGCGCCCCCCGAGAAGACCGTGATCGCGACGTCGGGCTTCTTTGCCGGCCTCGGGAGGGGCTTCTCCTGGTGCGTCAGACAGTGTGCCCACAGCCGCATCGCGGCTTCCGGCCCGGGAAGCCACGCGGTCTGGGTGAAGGTGATGATGTCGGCCTCGGAGAAATCCTTCTGGGCGCCGAGAACGCGGATGACTTTGAGGACGAGGGCGAGCAGACCGACAGGGGAGTCGCACAGGGCGTAGGACGGCGTGTTTGGCTCGATGACGGACGCGGGCCCGGGCGATATGGGGCTCGTAGACTGCCCCGGAGCGGGCTCCGCCTGGTTCAGAGAGCGCATGTCTTCACTCTGGTAGCCGAAGAACGGGGCGCGGAAGAGTCTGGCAATGGACCACTTCATCCACTCAAGCGGTGCCTCTTTCAGGGTTGGCGCCGACAGTAATGGGTTGATGAAGTGGGCGCCCAGGCAGCTGCCGGAATGGTACATGGCCAAGTGGTTCGCGAGCCTCCAATCGATCCCGGCCGGGCTCGACGCGGCGGAGGACGTGTTGGAGACCAGGTAGTGCTTGTACGAGAGCCGCGACATGACGAGGTCGAGGATGTCCGCCGTCGCCGGGATGACGGGGGTGTTGCCGGGCAAGGCATCGCTGAAGCCGAGACCGGGCAGGGACGGGATGACGACGTGAAAGGGCTGCTGCTCGTCCGGGTCCTCAGGCTCCGCGAGGGGCCGGATGAGGTGGCCTAGGGAGAGGTTCGCGAAGGGAAAAGGGGGCACCAAGAGGAGCGGCACGGCGTGCCCGTGAGGCGACCTTACATGGACGAAGTGAAGGCGGACGGGGCTTTCTGACCCGGGCACAGTCACGGCCGTACGAAACTGAGGCAGCTGGTCGTTGAAAACGGCCTCTTGCTGCCTCCAGTCGTACTTTTCAAGCCTGGGTGCACCGCGAATCAGCGACCAAAGCTTCTTGTGCTTTTTATTTTTTATTTTAACAACACCACAGCGTGAACTCACCAAAAGTCGATGAGAGGCTCGATCTGGGCCTTTGGTTCCCACCAATCCCTGGATGTGGGCCCTAACGTCTCATGTGGCAATCTCGTGAGCTCCAACTTCTGCCTCGTGAGATCGAGATACTTGCTGGAGACCTTTCTCCCCCGACTGCGTTAGCGACCAATCGCACCTCTCTCTCTCTCTCACTTCTCTCAGAGGCGCTCACATGGATGCGGTAGGGTCTGATCTCATCATCCCAGAGAACGGCGCCGGGTTCTAGAGGAGTGGCCATCGTCGTTGATAGTGCACAGAAGTGACGACTCAGCAGACAAAAACATATATAGCTTTTGGCGACGGGCACCTCGAGGATTACAGCGCAATCAAAGGGTAGAATTGAAATGAAAACAAAAACATGGGCAAAAAAACACGAGAGGGAAAACAAAATAAAAAGTCACCATGGCACTACATAAGCGAGTCGAAAAAGTCTTTTAATACAACCTCAGCCCGGAGAACGACGCCCTGCGCCGTCTCTTTCTCGCTGCTATCGCCCGGGGATTCCATAAGTGCCCGCCCTGCCCTCCCAAGTTTACTTTGCTTGCCGACCGCTTCCACGTCGTCGTCCGCTGGTAGCACAACGCGCGATGCGCCATCGTGGCTTACCACCCTCTGCCCCCCCTTGTTCCACGACGCGGCTCCTGAGTGGCCCAGGACGAAGGCGGAGGAGCGGTCTGGGCCGGATACACGCCAAACAAGCTGTGGCGGTGCGTACGAGTACCCCAGCGAGTTCGGAAATGATCACCGCTTTTTGCTACAAGTGCCAGGCACAGAGTTGCATCCGTGGCCAATCCCGGACGCCAGGAATGGAAGAGGGGCCCGAGATAGGGCATTTATTGGCCATGGTTCATCCCTAGACCCCTGATCAGCCCCAGTGTACTGGTGCACTCGCCACGTCAAGCCACACCTTTGAGCTCACCGTCACGAGTGTGGTTGGCAGCTTGACCTCTTAGTTCGAGGTACGTGAGCCGCCACGCTTGCTGTCTGCGTTGCTCTTCCAGTCGCGTCTGAGGAGAAACGCCCATCTTTTGACTAGATCAAGATTCCTTATTGCCTGCCAATGTCTGGTCAATGCCGCTAAACACGCGTCCGCTTGCCACAGCCGTTCGACGCCAGCTCTGTACTCTGTACATGGTTCCTACTCAAACGCCATCCTTCTCATTCGTGGTCGGAGGCGACCCATCCTCATCGTGTCCCAAGCTCCCTGCTTCTCCGCCGATGCCCTCGATTCTGCAGAGTTCCCTCGGCTGTCACAGCAGTGCCTTCCCAGCCGCTTCGTTTGACGTCTTTCCACCTCCCACATATATTCATTACCTGTCAAGCAGCGTTTTTGCCTTTTCCGCTGGCAAGCCTGCACGACAGACACAACTTGACGAATATAAAGAAAACAACGCTGGCGTGCTTTGGCCAGGCCTGTCGATGCTTCATCCAGGGCGTTGGGATGCGCCCGGAGCCGTGCCACCTGGTCCTCCACGCAAGTTCATCGCACCGATCCGAGACACGATGTTGCTTCCCACTGCGTCAACGGCTCCCCTGGGGGATGCCAAGCTTGGGCCTTGCGGTGCAGTTTCTTGTACGCGGAACAGCTTGATCGCCGTACCGTTCCAAATCCCAACCGTACCCTTAGAAATCTGGAGCTCGCTGGTGAACACGAAGCCCCATAGAAGGGACTCGTACCAACCCAGAGACAGCTGCGACCACTCAAACGAGTGCACCCGTGGCGGGGTCGGGTCTACTCCCACAAGCTTGATCTCTTGAATCTTCGTGAGCGTCTCGCGGGTTGCGCGTTCCCCGGCGAGTGCTTGCCTGGGCAGAAGAGCCGACACTTGCTGGATCACAGTGAGAATGGTATGAAGAGGAAGCTCTGGGAGCCAGCTTTCGATCCAATGAGCCGTTGGCTCAAAGGCGCCGGACTGAGACTGCCCACTGGTGGAGAACCCGCCCAGGCTGGTGGTGCTGTTCTGCCTGGAGAAGTTGCTCATGCCAGCAGGCATCTTGCCTCGAGCCTTCTCGGACATGCCTCGGAGCTGTGTCGGTACCGCATCCTCGACAACCGACGCTTGTGACGACGCCAAAGACGGATTCTCACTCGTCGTCGATTGAGCCGGGGTTGGACGGTGGTCCTCGTCTTCGCTATCGTCCTCGTCGTCCCCAATGGCGAAAGTGTCGTCTTCTTCCGGAACATTGCTTAACGTAGGCGGCCGAGGATGAGATGTTGTTGGACTGCGGATGCTCTCGACCGAACTCCTAACCGAACTGGGTTCAAGCCCATCCCCATTGACGGCGGACTCCTTGCGGCGACGGTTCCGCCTTTCAATTTCCTCTTGACCGCTCTCAAGCGTGAATGTTCGCAGTGCTTCGATGCGTTTTTTATTGCGTAAAATCGCAAAAACAAGCTCCGGGTTCCCTGTGACACCATCAGCATGCTTGTTCAAAAGGAGCGGGGTGCGGCAGGGTCAGCTCCTTACTCTGGTATTGGTGTTCCACTATGGAATTGATCGACTCTAACAATGACCTAAGCAGGTCATGGTTGCTGTCGTTGGCGAGAAGGAACGAGGGTGAAGACATGGACGAGAACAATTGCATGAGCTTCAAGGCAGAAGCAGAACTCAGGCCTTCGAGATAGGGCGCGATGTTATTGATCACGGCCAGGAGTGCTGGGTAAATAGCGTTCAGCCTGCCTTGACTTGTGGTGATGAGGTTGTAAATGGACTATTTGGGGTCAGCTAGAGCTTGTCAAGATCTTCTGGTTTTCCTACCTGGATCAGAAAATCGGCATACGTTCCACCAAACCCGGGTATCCTGATTGCCGGAGGGAGGCTGTCTTGCCCTTCGAAAATCTTATTCAGGTTGGCGCCAAAGTTTGCCTCCACACTCAGCGTCTGAAGTAAGAAGGCGCACATCCTCACGAGGCCTTGCTTGGATGCATCGTTCTTGTACTCCAAGGCGTAGAACAGAGTGAGTACGAGGAAATCGTGCGCCCGCTCAGTGTCGATAATGAAAGATCTGAACCTCTTATTGCATTGGGTGATCTCCCAAAACAGCATAAGGATCTCGGGTGCAAACTTTGATGCCGCCTGTCCACTAGGGAGATATGAGCTCTTCTCCTGCAGCGGCTGGTTGAGGATGCGCGTCATGCCATCGACAATGAACTGAAAGTCCTGGGGCCGATGCAATCTGCCGAGAAAGTGGCGGTAGTAGTTCTTCGAAGTGGTACCGTTCTGCTCGGGAATCGGGTATAGGAGGAAAACCAAGAGAAGCTGTAGCGTGTATGTCACCAGAATCTGTTTCTCATCCTTGAAAACCAAGGTATTGTACGGCACCCGCCAGGTGGCCGGATTGTATTTCAAGGTCTGCTATTGTTAGCATAGTGCTCATAAATGGCAGGATTATCTACTGGGAAAATTGGTGGAGAGGCGTTGGGTCTACATACGGTGTTCAGCAACGAGCACAACACCGACAGCACAACCTGCTTGTCCGGACATGTACAAATGTGAGTCAGGGCGCGGACTCCCCTTTGCGGAAGCGTGTTTGGCGACATGTACATGCTTTGGCTGGTCATGGTGAGAAGAAGGCGGAGTATCTCGCTTCGATTGTTCTCGTATTCTTTTGTTGTAGCCACTACAGTGTTGCACCCAACGCCGCTCTGCCAAATAGCATAAGTGACTTTCGGCCGTCCCGGGTGCTGCCTGGGCAGCGTGAGGTCGGAAAAGAACATAAGGTCGACCAAAGTGTCGATAAGCTCCTCGGCGAGAGGTTTGGCGTCTTCAAAGTCTTCGACGTCGTTCTTGGGCGGTCGCTGGCCATCCTGGGCCCCATCAAACAGCACCTCGTTGGCGATGGCAGATTGTCTCGTCCTCTTCCTTCGCGCACCCCAGAAGAACACTTCCTCCCATGATTGTAGGTTTTCTGCCTCGTAGACGAAGGGTAGGATGCGTGTTAGGACACGGATGCAGTTGAGAGCATCTCGTTCGGGAGCGATTTCGGGGTCGGGAAAGGATGGGTGATGGCGCAGGATGAACAGCCGAGATGTTAACGCGAGTATCAGAGTCTCTAGATTTTCGAGGGCCTTGTCTCTCGTGCGACG
The DNA here is from genome assembly GCF_030913465.1 of Colletotrichum navitas. NCBI lineage: Eukaryota > Fungi > Ascomycota > Sordariomycetes > Glomerellales > Glomerellaceae > Colletotrichum > Colletotrichum navitas. The sequence continues at coordinate 1,493,141 of NW_026850548.1, read as the reverse complement.
AATGTCGGCGGGAGCGAAAAGACTGAATATATCCTCGGACGATTCGGGAAGCTCCCAAAACTGTACGCATCGTCAGGTCAGTGTCCAGGTAAGTACCCAAGATAAGGGCGAGACGCAGAGAGGCCAGCGTACACTAGTCCAGTAGGGGTCATCGGCGGGGATGTGTCGTTCTTCAGAAAGCCTAAAGATGCCTTTCTTGAAGACGAGCTTCGAATCGCTGGCGCCCATGTTGTCACAGAGCGATCATATCTGTCGAAACGTTCTGACAAGAAGGAAGCTCGGGAGGACTACGGAGTAAGGGTTCCAGACCAAAGGTGCACAGGCTGGATGCTACGTAATGGCGGAAGAGCGGGTCGGCAACTGGTGCGTCCAATGAAAGGTGAAAAGCGGGGGCGGGAATACTCCGAATTCCAAAGTCCACGTTCCTGATCTGTTTCCCATTCTCAGTGACTACCTACCTACCGGGGTACGTACCTGCATCTCGCACGGCACTCCGTAGAATGGGTGGCCTTCGAGGAGGTCACGAGCTCAACTGGTTACCTAGATATGGTAATAGGTAGCCTGCTTTACACTTTGGCAGTTTTACACCTGCCACTTGTTACGAATTGCACGTGGGGAAAAGACTTGGAGGACTTTAGAGTCGAACAAGGCCTGGCCGCCCCCCTCAATACTTTTAGCATGTGGATCATGTTGGAGGTACAGCACGCAATGACATGGAGCTGCATCAATGAGACAGGACCCTTGATCTTCAGTCCCTTTATTGTCCATTTACGTCGTGCGCCAACTTATATACAGTCCTGAGTCTGCTGTTGCTCTCGGCCCGAGGCTTTCCGTCACCCTTCGTGTCGTCCCAACAGTGGAAGATGGCACAACAGAGTGCCCAACACACCTTCCTCTTCGCGGAAGCAGCCGTCTGCGTCTTGGGTCACCACAGTTAAGAGTCCCATGACAAGGGGGGGCGCCAGTATTGCCGTTCCCTGCCCCATCAAAAAAATAAAAAAAATACAACAGCTGATAAAAAAGTCCTCAGTGCATCCAGTTGCCACCTGACGATCTCCTGCCCTTCTCGTAAAGCCACTTATTGTTCAAGCCGACGCTGGTACGTTTTCCGGTCGAAGGGCTCGGAGTGCCTGAATCGGGGAATAGGGAAGAGGCCGTGCTTGCCCCCAAGTTTGTCGAAGAGCCAAAGGACGACCTCCGATTACTGTTGAGGTTTGCCGCAAACTTGGAAGGGCTGTTGAGCGGAGAAAGAGAGTATGACTGTCCGTTCAAAGAGCTCCCCAGAGCAGGGCTGCCTTTGCCAGACAGCGGAGAGCCGGAAAAGCTTCTGTTGCTGGCGGGCGAGCCTGCCAACGACGGGGTACGCGAGTATCGCGGCGGTGTGCTGTAGACAGCATCAGGCGTGGCTGCTGCAGAGCTGGGTGCTAAACCGAGAAGCTTGCGCTGCGCAGGGGTCAAGGGAATATCGGACAGGTCGTCCTCGGATCGGAACAACGGCAGCATGGCCATGCCAATGTTGGCGAGAGGAATGAGTTGGACCAGGTGGTACGCCCAGCCCAGATACGACCGTAACGAAGCGCTGAACCTGTTGCAATGGTTAGAGCTGGCGGAGTTCGGCGTGAAAAAGAGACGCATACCATTGCGCAGGAATGTAAGATCGGGAGAGGATCTGAGAAAACCAGAGACTGAGAAGGAAAACAGCGTTCAAAGCGATCCTCTTTACATTCTTCTCGGAGAAGGTTGTCGCGTTGCGCCGTCTCGAGATCTCGTCGAGACGCGGGTGTCTCCAAGTGCCTGGGCTGTCGACAACGGGGGTGGACTTTTGTGGCGTTGATCTGACAGGAGTGCTGACAGCCGCTCGGCTACCGGAAGACGACATGTTATCTGCCGCGTCTGAAGGGAAGCCAAAGGACAGGCTAGAAGGTCGAAGTCGGGAGGCGGTGGTCACGATCAGGGTGAGGCCTGTTGCGCTCAACATTAGTTCTACTACAGATCGACATGGCATCTTTTCAATGAAGGAGGCGGCGCTCACCAGTTCGATTAATGCTGCAAACCTGTTCTGTGTTAGTAGTTAGTACTATGCCGTTTGGACGCTGCGCTGTCGCCGAGCGCGAGCGTGCTTCAATGCGCCGCTTCAAGTCGAGTTGTAGGTGGTGATGGATGTGGCAGACAATGATGGCTGGAGCATCTGGTAAAGGCATTGGCAGAAAAACAATGCTTCAGCCACAAGGTCCACAGCAACCAGCAGGAAGCGGTCTGCCGTAAGTGGGGACCTTCAGCCTCCACCTGCCTGGCGGGGTGGCTTGTCTTACATAGGTAGGTAGCTGGGAGGTGTACGTACCTTCAAGTACCTGGTCCAGGGACACTCGACACCCGCAACCGCGAGATGGGTAGGGAGTACCTCAAGGAACCTTCTCTAGCTGTCTACCTACCTGGTATTGTGCAGGTTTCTTCTGGCCATGGGAATAGACGGACAAAGTTTCCGAGGCTTGAGAACCGCATAGCCGGAGTCTCGCAGTGTTAGTTGCCCGGTTGTTGGAGAACGCTAGAGACGGGTACGAGTACGTACCTACCTGGACCGGGGACGTCAAGATCCCCGCCGTTGACTGCCAGCACAACCCACCTCAGCATCCCGAAACCTCCGAGCTCGAGCTCCGCGGCTCTACCTCGTGCGTTTTTCTCTTCTCCTCTCTCCAAACTCTCCGAGCTTTCCATCCGGGCCACGTAAGGCCTTTCGTTGATCTGTTCTGACTGCCGCAACCACCTCCACAACCGACGCCCGAGGCTTGAATCGACTCGTCTTACTTGGACCGCCGCACCGCCGCCCAACATGGGTTTCTTCGACAACCTCATGCTCCAGATGGACGAGGGCGTTTCGGGCCTGTTCGGACAATGGAACGCATACACCACCGCCCTCGTGACCCTCCTCGTCGTTATCGTATCCTACCGAGTCGTCTCTAGCCAGGACCCCGATACTCATCCTATGCTTCTTGCGCGCCAGGCCCAAGGCTACCCCGTCCGGCTACCAGGGGAATCCCCCATCTACCGATCTCACTCCGCCCCTCACGGAATGCCTCTGAACAGCGGACTCAACGTCAAGGACCCCGGCGCTTCCAAGTGGTCAAGAGGACGCGATGGAGATCTTCGGGACATTTGGAGGAAGGCGGCGATGGGCGCCTCGGAAGAGGAGGGTAAGCTTTCTGCAGGCAAAGGCCGGTTGTTGACCGTACTGGGCTCCGAAAACGTCGTCGAACACAAGCTTGGTAAGTCCATGTGCCATCGAATCTTCTGTTTCTCGCTTTCTCACACTGCGGCGCTGTGCAGACGACATCACCCGCCAGATCAACCTCATCGGCCAACACATTCACGAGCAGGGCGGCATCCGCGTCGCCATCTACCTGCCCAACTCTATCGAGCTCTTGGTGGCACTGTTCGCCTGTAGTTTCTACCCCAATCTCACGGCCATTCTGATCCCCTTTGACGTTTCGGACGAAGAGCTCATCACGATGCTGCGTCGTTCTGCTGCGGACACCGTTGTCACCGCTCCCGGCGCATTCCCCTTCGACCCGGTTGTCAAGGCGTACCCTGCCCTCCGTCAGATCGTGTGGGTTGTGGACGAGGGAAGCGCTCATATGGACTGGAATGAGGTGCCCCAGGGTACCGGCGGCAGCGTCAACGTCGCAACTTGGCAGGAAGTTCTTCGTGATGCCCCGGTTGATGCTGCGAGAGAACTACCCCCGGTCAACAAGGAGGTCGAACCGAAAGACGTCATTACCTTCTGGCAGGCCAAGCCCGAAACCATGGAGGAGATGGTACGCTTTACTCAGTCCAACTTGGTCTCTGGAGTCGCCGCTCAGCTCGCTGGGGTTCCTTCCACGCAACGCCTCGGCCCCTCTGATCTCTTCTTGCCGGCCGACTCCCTGACAAACATTCACACTCTCACCCTGACGTTGGCGGCTCTGTATTCCAACTCATCCATCGCCCTCAACTCTGTTGCTGGAAAGTCTGCCGATCTGGCCGTTGCCACTCAGGGAGTTTCTCCCACGGTATTGGTGCTGACCCCTGAAACCCTGTTGAAGATGCACCAGGAGTCGTCCAGCCGCCTTTCCTCTGCTCTGGCCAAGGCTGCTCACTGGGCGCAGTCTCGCAGTCTCACGGAAAGTGGTGTCATGCCCGTTGCCTCTATTGCTGCTCGCTTCAACAGCGCATCACGGCCTGCTATTGGTACCACCCCTGGCAAACTGCGCCTCATCTTCGTGGCGGAGAAGGTTGGGGCTGGATCGCCTCCGTTGTCGTCCCGCGTACTCTCTGACATTCGCGTCTTCACCGGCGCCAGAGTAATCTACGCTTTGTCCGCTCCCAAGGTTGCAGGTGCCGTCTCTCAGACTGGTTACTACGACTACAGAGTTCACGATGATAATCAATCACACTTTGGCCCGCCCACGACGAGCACCGAGATCCTGTTGAGAGATACGGAGGAGCACAAGAATACCGACCAGTCGTACGAAGGAGAGGTGAGGTTTTTTGCTTACTGAGTGGCAGTGTTGATTGATTGCTAACGTATTTTCGTATTAGATCATCGTCCGAGGCCCCTGCGTAGCAGGCCATGAGGCCTCTATCAAGGCTGTGGGAAAGATCCGGGATGATAACACATTAGCTTATGCATGAGTTTGTTGCTCTGTCCATAAAACTGTTGTACGAGTAGAATATATGCGAATGGATGATGGAGTAATCTTTTTTTTTTTCCAAACCAAGATATTTTAAAGTCTACTCAAACATCGTGAAGATTCGACATGCGCGGTCGCCTTCACAAGCACAGCAAATGGTTTGATGCGGTAACCGTCTACCATTTGCCCGTGGTTTTCCATGCAAGTCTCTGTTCTTGCCTCTGTGCTTGAGCTTTGGCTGATTCATACGGGTGCCTATAATTATCTTTTTGCATTACAGTATGTGTACAACGCGGAATCCTGGATGGTAGATAAGTATCTGCTTGTAGACACTCACGTGAAACACGTAGGAAAGAACAAACAGTATGCCATATGCTGCTGGCCCGGTGTCCGAGTCCGAGGCTGCTCTCTGCCGCATTGCGCCAGGCTCTCTTGTTACGGAGGAGAGGCCAGCTTCAGCAGGTCTGTTGGGCCGCACCGCCGCACCGGTCCGACGCATACGCGGCAAACCAGATGCACTGGCTCATCGCCTCTCCAGGGTCGAGTGCAGAACGTGCTGCTTCATGAGGGAGACGAAGATAAGGGCGAGGAGCGAGAGGCCGAGCATGGTGTACCAGACGCTGCCGAAGGCCTCCATGAAGGAGGCCACGACGCCGGGCTTCCACCCGGACGGCAGATGGTTCAGCTCATCGAGGTCGTCCCGGATGCGGCGGATGATGTCGGCCGCATGGGGGTAGTCTCCAAACCGGTCCCAGAGCCTGTTCCGCAGCACGTTCTGGTAGACGGCGGAGCCGATGGTGATGCCGATGGTGCCCCCGAGGCTCCTGGCCAGGTCTGCGCGTTTTCTGTCAGCTGGTCTGCCACTAGAGCACGTCAGGCCGGAGATCTTATGCACTTACACGTCGCTGATGTTATGACCGCCTGCTGGGAGTGGTCCACGGCGGCGATGCAGCCAAGCAGCGTGATGGTCAGCATGGCGCCGTAGCCCCCGCCCACGAGGAAGAAGACGACGTAAATGACCCAGTCGGGGGTGCCCTCGTTGTGCTGCGACAGGATGATGATGCCCGCGTTGAAGATGACGAGGGCGCAGATGCCCGGGACGACGTACTTGCCGGTCCGCTTCATGACGTAACCGGCGCTGAGGGACAAGATGGACACGCCGACGGGGGAGGTCAGGATGTGGAGACCAGCCTGGGTGGCCGAGAGGCCGCTGACCTGGAGGTAGAGCGGCACGTAGAACATGGCCATCATCATGACCATGGTGCACAGGAAGTTGGTCAGGCAGGCGGCGAGGATAGTGCGGTTGTAGAGCAGGCGGACGGGGATGATGGGCTGCTTGACCCTGCTCTCCCACAGGATGAAGCCGACGAAAGCGGCGATGGAGAGGGGGATGGTGGTCAGCGGGAGGGGGTGCAGCCAGGGCACGAGGTTGCCGCCGGCGTTGAGGCCGAGCAGCAGGAGGACGAGGAAGGAGATGGTCAGGAAGACGCCGAGGAAGTCGATGCGGGCCAGGTAGGACTTGTCGGAGGCCTTGGGGGGCACCTTGACGAGGACGGCGACGAGGACGACGGAGACGAGGACGGGGGGCACCTGGACGAGGAAGGCGAGGCGCCAGCCCATGGCAGTGTGGTCGTTGATGAGGCCGCCGAAGACGCCGCCGAGCATGGCGCCGGAGCCGTAGGCGATGTTGCCGATGCCCTGGTAGATGCCGCGCTGGCGCAGGGGGATGAGGTCGGAGCCGAGGAAGGTGGAGATAGACATGAGGCCGCCGCCGCCGATGCCCGCGACGACGCGGCCGAGGATCATGGCAGACTCGGTGCGGGCGAGGCCGCAGATGAGGTTGCCGGCGGCGAAGAAGACGTTGCTGAAGACGAGGCCGGGCCCGCGGCCGAAGATGTCGGTCAGGCGGCCGGAGATGGGCTGGCAGGCGGCGTTGGAGATGAGGTAGGCGGTGGCGAGCCAGCTGAGGAGACTCAGCGACTTGAACTCGCTCGAGATGGGGCCCGAGAGCGTGGCGATGATGGTGCTGTCGATGGCGCCGAGGAAGACGCCAAAGTAGGAGGTCCCCAGGATGAGGGCCAGGCGGGTGCCGGAGACGGTCTCGGCCACGATGGTCGTCTCTTCTTCGATGGCGGCGGCGGTGACGGCGTCGGCGGTCCCGTTGATGGTGCCGTTGCCGGTGCTGCCGTTGAGCAGAGGCGTCGTCTCCGAGGTCTGCTCGGCGGCGGCGGCTCGCCGGGGTTGTTCTTCGTCCGTCGCCATATCGCGGGGCTCTTCCTCCGGGATTTCCTCCTTCACTTTTGATTTTGCACTCGCCGTGGGAAGGTGGTATTGTCACACTCTGGCTGTAGTGGGCGATGAATTGGGGATGGCGCCTTATCAAGAACCTTGCTCATCCGGAAAGACGAGGATTCAATGTTGCATTATGTAATACGGGATGGATTCCTTTTTCGGTCCCGGAAAGGATGTCATCACGCACTGTCGTCGAGAGCCCTTCACTGAGTAATTGCCGGTCCATCCGCCTGTGGCCAGTCAGAAGAGGCAGGCCACAGCGGATTCCCAAAGTGCCGAACCCCCCCCCCCCCCCCCCCGAAACTCGGCGCGTGCCCTCAGCATCTGCGCTCGGGCACCCGCCCGTAATAGGCAACTGCACTGAACATTTGGCAGGCTACGGCCAGACCCCCACCCAAGGCTTCCAATATTGCGATAAGCCACAGGCTTCGACACGCTCCTGCCATACCAACCCTCCCCGAGCTACCCTTCAACGACGTTCGGGAGGAAGCCAGCCTAGCATTCCATTGGGAAGGCGATACCCGAAGAGTTGCGTATGCCTCTCTTATCTTACCCACTGGCGGCACAACCTCGCAATCACGTCACTGCCGATGTCGGTGTTGTCTTACACGGCAGCGTCCTATTCATTAACTCGTCCATCTCCGCTCGCGACTGACAACGAGGACGCCAGAACACCGACTCGCCATCGCCACGGAATGGACGAAATGCTATCATATCTGACGAGGATTCTGCGACTCTCCGGCTCATCGACTGTTATTGGACCAGGGATGTTGTTTTGATATTGATATCGAGGGCAACCGACTCACGATTGCAGCACACTAATAGGCCAGCCGGCCAGCGAGACCGTCGATATCAGAGCCGGTAAGCCCAGGGACGAGAAGCGTTCCTCTGGTTGCGCGTGCCGACTCTTGCCCCTACCCGAAAACACGTACCAGAAAAAGGAAGGAAAGAAAGAAAGAAAGAAAAAAATCAGGTAGAATTGAATCACTGTTTTCCCCCAATCAAGGATGTCTTCCCAAAGATAATTTTCATCGAGGCCGCCTCCGAATTGGCCTCAGTGGCCTTGATTTCATCTTCTCCCCGCTAGTCTCTTCTTGGCGACGACTCACCTCCAACCGACTGCGCCAGTCAAACAACAATCCCCTCCCAAAGGAGGCCAAAACATGGCGTTCTGAGAATTGACTCAGGCCGAGCGACCATCCGATCTGAGCAATGGCCTCACTCATCACATTTCACGGCCGTACTTAAACAAGCTTCGAGAGTTGATACTCCAGGCTCAACTTTCACCAGCCTCATCATTCCTTTAACCATCTCATCTCCTCATTTCATCTGCAGACCTTGGAGCACACCACCCGTTTCTCTCCCGCCATCCGCATACAAGATGGCGTCCTCCGATATTTTGTCACAGACGCTTTACACAATTACCAGCGTGAAGCTCAGCCAGCTGGACAAGCAGAAGGCCTCCTACGAGGCGGGGAAACGAGCCCTCCTGGATGATGCGGCCCACGAGACGGACCACCGGAAGCGGGCGAAGCTCCTGGTCGACAGGTCCGAGAAGCTTCCCGCCATGAACTCCCTGGACGACAGCACCCTGGTTTCCGTTGACAACCTCAAGCGGTTCGTGCAGCAGGCCGACTACGACCCGTGCATCTCGGAGAGCCTCCTCAACGACTACGAGAGCGCGATGCGCAACGAGCTCGACGTCCAGTCCGCCAAGTACCGCTACGCCGAGCTGTACGGAAAGCTCGTGAACGAATGGATCTCGGCCGGGAAGGCCGCCGACCAGGACTCGGAAGCGGGCTTCGTGCCCGTTGGCAGGGAGGAGATGCACCGCCAGCGGGCGACCTGGGAGGAGTACGTGTTCCAGGCCAAGGAGACGGACGGCCAGGCCATCAAGAGCTACCTGGGGCGGCTCTTCGCCAGGTCCAAGGATGTCGACCGCGCGTTCGAGGTGCTGAAGGACCGCATCACGGCCTTCCAAGAGAGATGGGACGGCAGGACGCACTTCGGCGAGCACACGCTCAAGAACACGATCCGGGGCCTGCTGCGGACCGACATTCTGACTGACCAGAAGAGGACGACTCTCAACGACTTTCTACGCAACGAGGTTGTGCTGAGCGAGATCGCCGACGTGCTCAACATGCGGATGCAGACGCGCCAGACCTGGGCGTGGGACGAGCCGACCGTGGTTGAGCAGCGGCGCCAGCTGAACGGCCGCTACCGCTTCTACCCCGACGAGGACCTCTTGCAGGCCATCTTCATCCACTACATCGGCAAGCAGTGGGCCGTCGAGATGCGCGGGGCCCTGGTCGCCTTCGTTGAGTCCCCCGGAGTCGACAAAGACGCTGTGACGCGCATGTCCAAGGAGGAGGGCCGTCGGTGGCGGTTTTTCACGAGGACGGCTGGCGCCGCGGAGAGTCGCACATCGGTGGTGAGTCAGCTGTCCGAACACTACAAGAAGGAGGTTTTCCTGGACCAGCTGCCCGATTCTGCGACGGAGAAGCGGGGGGGTTACGGCTCGGACGGTAAGGAGGAGGCGGACGACACGCGCAAGTCGCACGTGGCCGTCGTGCAGAACCTGCTACACCTCATCCAGTCCGAGATCATCATGCGGACGAGGCTGGGGGACGACACGACCGTCATCCGCTCGGACCTCAAGTGGTTCGGTCCCAGCGTGCCGCACTCATCCATCGTCGCCGTGCTCGAGTTCTTCGGCGTCGGCGCCGAGTGGATCGGCCTGTTCCGGCGGATGCTCGAGTGCCCTATGCGCTTCGCCCAGGACCCGCCCGACGCCGCCGCCCGCGTCCGGAAGAGGGGCACGGCCCTGTCCACGCCCCTGGCCGACTTCGCCGCCGAGACCATGCTCTTCTGCATGGACTTCGCCGTCAACCAGCGGGCCCGCGGATGCCGCTTGTACCGGCTGCACGACGACATGTGGCTGTGGGGCGGCCGCGAGACATGCCTCCGTGCGTGGGAGACGATGACCGAGTTCGTGGCGGTTACGGGTCTCGAGTTCAACGAGGACAAGACCGGCAGCGTCAGGATCGCCGCTGCCCCTGCCGCCGCTGCCACCGCCGCCACCGCCGGCAGCCCCCCTGGCACCAGTGAGATGGCGGCGCAGCGGCTGCGGCGGCCACCGTCCGGGAGCCGGCTGCCCGAGGGGGACGTCGTGTGGGGGTTCCTCAAGCTCGACCCGGCGTCCGGGCGGTTCCTCCTCGACCAGGGCAAGATCGACGGGCACATTGACGAGCTCCGGCTGCAGCTCGGCGCGTGTTCTAGCATTTTCGACTGGATCCAGGCATGGAACATCTACGGCGCGCGCTTCTTCCGGACCAACTGCGCGCAGGTCGCCAACTGCTACGGCCGGGCGCACGTGGACAGCGTGCTGGCGACGTTCCGCCGCATCCAGACGCGGCTGTTCGGCGAAGGCGGGGCTGGCGCCCACCTGAAGCGGATGATCAGCGACCGCTTCGGCATCTCGGACGTCCCGGACGGCTACCTGTACTTCCCCGTGTCCCTCGGCGGGCTGGGCCTCGAGAACCCGTTCGTCCACCTGTACCTGATCCGCGACGGCGTCGCCGAGGACCCTGACGCCATCATCGACGACTTCTTGGCCGAGGAGGAGGACATGTACCGGTCTCTCAAGGCGGCCTACGAGGACGACTCGGCCGGCGCTGACTCGGCCGGCAGCAGCGGTGGAAGCAGCGGTGGAAGCAGCGGAAACATTGGGCAGGTGCGGGTGCACCGTCGCATGCCGGCGTATTTCCCGGAAGACACCTTCTCGGACCTGCGGAACGAGCCCTTTATGAGCTTCGAGGAGTTCACTCGGCACCGGCGGCACACGTCGGATACGCTGGGCCGGGCGTTCAAGCGGCTGCGGCGGGTGCCGGCGGCCAAGACGGCGGAGCTGACGAGCGAGCTGGCGGGGGCCCTCAAGGACGGGCCGGCGGGCTGGACGGACCTCGGCGACTACGAGCGGTGGGTCTGCGCGCTCTACGGCCGGGACATGATTGCGAGGTTCGGCGGTCTAACGGTCGTCGACAAGGGCGTCCTGCCGACGGGTCTGCTCGACATGCTGAGGCAGAGCCGGTTCAGGTGGCGCGGCTAAGGGGGGGCGGAAGTCGCGTGAGGTGAGGGCCTCGAGAATCGGGCAATTAACCACGCGATGGGCATGTCTGTCCTTGCACAACCCCTCTCCCGACAGAACTTTAACCAACAAAGCATCCAGGAGCCGAGAGTCATGAACCGGCGCTTAAGGGAAAACGGGGGGGGGGGGGGGGGGGGGCGTGAGCGCGAAAGGCATCGGACACCCTGTGAGGGCGGCAAAAAAGCGAATCAATAGTTTAATATGTCTTTCGGAGCAATCATCGAAATAGGCCTCTGCGCCTTTCCACGTTACTCAAGCAGCGAGCGACCCTCTGACTGAGCGAAGACGGCGAAACGAAGGAGTGATATGTCATGCGTGTCATGCGCGCACACGTGCGGGCCATGATGCTCGGAGAGATTGCGAGAACCCGGCCCCATCCTATATTCCCTCTCCCCCTTTCACCCCCTTTTACCCCCTTCCGCCGGCCTTTTCCCGCCCATCCTTGTTCCCTGCGGACGGATGTTGGTGTTTGTTTATGAGCATCGCACGAATGGGATATAGAGAAGATGACCAGGACAAGGTGCACACGGACTATCGTCGGCATAGTAGTAGTTCATGACGGAGGAAACGCTTCCCAAGCCGCCCCGCCAACAATCCAACGTGGCATTGCCTCGGCTCGCGTCGTCTCTACCTACTACGTATGCTATGTATGGCGACACGCTCGGGACCTCGTCCTTGCCTTTTCGCTCGTCTTTTGACCACCCCCCCCCTCCCCCGCCGGATCACGTACATAGCCACGGTGGACCTGCGCTTGCGTGCTCTGGGATTTTGGCGTTGGACCGAAGTCAGGCCAAGATGGAGTCCGGCACATCGAACGGAGACGGTAACCTGGGGAGCCGTCGGCTGTCGGTTGTTGAGGCGGCTGTGCCGTCCTCAAGGAAGAGAAGTGTTGGTCCGAGGGAGGAGGCAATAGACCACGCTCGTTCATGATGACTTTCAAGCCGAAGGCCGCCGCCCTCAGGGATCGTCAAGAGAGCGAGGGCCGTCGAGGTCGTCGCCGCTGCCAGGTCGGCCGTTTAGGCGAAGCAGGTCCCCCACGCTCCGACGTCTCACGGTCTCGCGCGGTATGGCCACATCACCAGTCATATCACCACGGGTTGACACGGGCAGCCTACCCCCCCCCCCCCCCCCCTCCCCCTATCGCTTCCTCTCGATGGCCTTGCGCTTTGTTCGGCGGCTTCCTCGCCTCCAGCGGCTCCCTCGCCTGCGCTGTGTCGTGTTTACCGAGGGACTGCAAGCGGTTCTGTCTCGTCTCCCCTCGCGTTTTCGGACGACCTCGCGCGAGGCGGGAACAGAGTCGGTCGAGGGGCTCCCTTGTTTTGCGAGGAGAGCGAGCAAATCGAGCAAAGAAGATGGCGCACTTGGTGTATAGTGTAAAGACAAAACTATGGAGACGAAGCCCCCCCCCCCTCCTCCTTTCCGAAAGACAGACTTGGTGACTTTGTGTCTTTGCTGCAGGAGAGGCGACTGACGGGGTTGGGCAGAGTAGTCAATATTGATTAAGGTGTCGTTCGGCCCCTCTGCGCCCCGTGGTCGGTTCCAACGAGCGTGAACCTTCGCATGGTATCTCGGTCCCATGACGGCGTGTACACTGGACCTGTAGATTGGGGAGTCGTCACCATCGCCACCGCCTCGGGTTGTCCCCTGGGGGGGGGGGGGGGGTCCGTGTGTCGTTGCCGTCGTTATCACTCTCTCTCTGTTTCTCTCGGGGCTCTCTCCACTGTTTCCCACTATTCTTACATACCTAGTACGGGTATATGCTATACGTGTAGGTAGTACGTACAAGTGCGTACCATGTTCCCTCTCTCCATCATGTCAAACGGACCAGCTCTTCCCCCCTCCCCTCCCCCCGTCAGTCTTCCGCCGTCCAGCTCCCCCGGCCCCCGGCCCCCCGGCCCTTGTTTAGACCTCGCAGCCTTCCCCCCTGCCCGACGTTGCACCGCCAGATCGAAGACCACAAACGCCCGTCTAGTCCCGCATCTCCGTCGTGAATTCTAGCCAGTCAGGCGCGGACTCGCTGCATGGGCGGCGTCCCTTATCACCCCCACCTGGGAACTTTTTGGACTCGGGTGGATTCTCAGAGAGGCGTCTTTGGGGTTCCCCAGCCCGCAGGAACCACCCCGGGCCCTTCCTCCCCCCCCCCCCCCCGCCTTCCGTGGAACACCGACCCTTGAACCATGTCTGGGCTTCTATCGACCATCATCCCCCCCCCCCCCTCCGGTCCTGGCCTCCTTCCCTTCCCTTTGGCTCGCTCGCTCTCTCTCGGTCAACTACCCGGTTTGTGTCTGCCCTTCTGCACGGCTAATCCCCCCCCTTCTCTTCGCGCTATCCGCCTTTCAACCTTTCCTGCTGCCACTATGAACTTTAGATCATGCCGGGCTCTGCATCGCTGCCCTTTTCTGCCCATACCCCCCCTGCACTCGTCCATCCTCAAAACGCATGCGGGCAAGCAGCAAGCAGGCTAATTTGACTGCCTTGGTGTGTCGCATATCAGATGCTACATACAAAGCGGCCGGCATTCCAGCATCTGGGCTTGGCTCGGCCTGGTGGAGCCGAGACCGCAAGGCATCGTGAAGAGGATAGGAGCCGGGGGAGGGGGGGGAAGTGATGTGCAGCCTCTCTGGCGGACGGAGAGAAAACTGGCCGACTCCCAAGTCGATCCCGGCCCTTCGTTGCCAGGTCGGGACGATCTAAACCCCCAATATATCTCACGAGACCAACCTCCATCTCCCCAAAGGGCCGGGCGGGTCCAGCTTCGCCTGCTTACGCAACCACCCGGCCCCAAAACAAAGTGAATGACACGCTGAAGGGAGGGCCCATTGGGATCCTCTGGCTGTGGGTGAATTCTGAGTGATGATGCGCCGTCGCCGTATGCCGCGTGCGCCCTGGCCGTTCTCGGTACGCAACTGCAGGGACCAAGTCGGAAACGAAGGCGGTCGGCGGAGCACGCCACCGGCGTCGGCCATCGAGCCCCCCCCCCCCCCCCCCCCCTCGTCCCTCGTCCCTCGTGCCTCTCAGGCGTGTTTTTGACTCTGAACTGCTTGACGGACATGACATCCGTGTCGGCCCGAGGCCTGGTGTTAGCCGGGCCACACTTACATGCGACAATGAGATGGATGCGTTGGACAAGTCAATGTTTTGTTTGGGTGACGGATAGTATTTCTCTTGATTCTCATTACCTCCCCATCCTATTTTTCCTCCCTTCGCAAACAATCGTGCCATCTCATAATGCCGTATTTGCAGGAGCTAGTCTCCCTTTCCCTTCAGTGTTTCCCAGATCGTCGTCCATCATGATGCAACAGTCCATCCAAGGGCATTATATCCCGTTTCATCCCAGTAGACCCCCCCTCCCCTGCCCATATTACTCCTTGCCGTCAGTATGCAGTTTTGTAGTAGTTGCTATTGTACAGTTACAGATGGATCCTTCTCGTAGGCACCCGTCTCATCAATCGTGACCAAGCCCAGCTTGCCGCCGTGCAAAGAAAAGAAAAAAGCCCACAAAGACAATAAAAACATTTGCCCAGTCCGACCGCTGTTGCGCGTGACTCGCGCGCTTCCGAGTTCCAATATGAATGCATCTATTCCCCCACCTTGTCCACGACTCCCCCCCTCCCGCCCCTTTACAGGTCTTATGAGAGCTGAGGGGGCGACAACGGGGCTTCGCTTGCTCTCTCTTCAAAACATGATCCACTCCACTTCCACTCCGGGCCCGCCAATGCACCTGGTCCAGTTGAACGGGCCTCGTCGCATGGCCTCGAGCTTGACAGCCGCAGGGCTTCGGGGCTCGTTGTCCTTCCACTCGCCGGCCCAGAGGCGCTCGAGCACGTCGAGGGCGGCAAGGTTGTTCATGTAGCCCGAGCGGGCCATGATGTCACGGCACTTGCTCCGCACAATGTTCTGCTGCAGCTCGTTGACGCACTCGCTACCCGCGACGAACAGCGGCCACAGCAGGAACTTCTCCGCCTGGCTGCCGGCCTCCAGGCTCGTGGCGTAGTAGACGACCTGGGAGACCAGGTTCTGGAAGTTGCTGTGCGTCGACGGGACGTTGGGCGATGCCAGGCGCTCCGTGTACAGCAGCGCCGCGTAGCGGAACGCCTCCGACAGCGAACCGAGGTCCCGGACCTGCGCCGGGGTGGCCGGCGAGGGGAGCGATGCGTGAGTCCGCGCCGAGTCGAACTCCCAGCTCTGGAGCGCGAGGCGGGCCTCCTTCCACTCCCTCCAGAAGTTGTTGCGGTGGTCGTCGTACGTCGCCGAGGAGCAGAGAGACGACGAGACGAACTCGTCGTCGTCGAGGACCGAGCCGAAGCCGTTGCCGTCGAAACGATGGCTGGATAGGCCGTACATGTCACCCATCTGCTGATGGTGTTGCTGCTTTTGCTGAACGCCGTTGAGGTTCCCCTTGTAGGCGTGGCCCAGGGGCGAGCCGAGCGGCGACTGAGAGCGAGAAGTGCTGTTGGCGAGGTTCTGAACCGGGCGGTGCTGGGATAGTAGGTTGAGCCTGCCGAGCTTGCTGATGGTCTTGAAGAGCTCACGGTCGCATCCCACCAGGTTTTCGGCCCCGGGGGCAGGAGCTGGGCGTCCGGCATGACGCCGTGGAAGGTCGAGTTGAGCTGGGTCTCGCGGTCGTTGATGCTGGCCGAGATGGCGTCGAAGTAGGTAAAGATGGCCTCCATCCACGCCGAGTCGCGGGACGGCGCCATGTTCTGGGCCCGCCGCATGGAGAGGATCTTCTTGACGCCGGCGAACTGGGTGTGGAACTTGGCAATACCCGACTCCACCATGCGGTAGTGGCAGAGGAGCAGGATAGTTGCCAGGACCGAGTCGTGGCTGGACTTGGCCGGGTCGTTGAGTTGCTGGTTGAGCAGGTGGACCGCGAGGTTCCGGTGTTGGTACTCCTCCGAGAGGGACTGGTCGTCGGACTGGCCGTCCGCCAGCGACTCGGACGTCGACTTCTCGGCCTTGAGCTTCTCCGAGAGTTCGCGGGTGTCTTGGCCCAGGCTGAGCCTGCGCTTCATCCGCAGGTTGCACGCCGACAGGGCGCAGATGGCGTGCTGCAGGCTACGGCTGCTCGCGGCCAGGTGGAGGATGTGCTCCCGGTACGGGTTGCCTGGCCCGTCCATGAAGACCATGGATGGGCACATGATGTTCTTGTAGTAGTCCATGAAAAAGGGCATCTTGGCGATGAGGTCCGAGTTGACGTGGACGGCCTGGGGCTCAAACATGGTGGGCCACTGGGCCGAGGCCTGGTGGTCGGAGTGGCGCGGCGACATCTCCTCCGGAGGGGGCGAGGTCCAAACATGGCTGTTGGAGTTGCAGCTGGTGCTATACGCATCCATCTCGGGAATGCCTAAAGCCATCACGTCAGCGAGTCTGATCCTACAGCAGAGCCGGGCAGGACGTCTCACTCAGTGTGTCACACTCCCGCATCAGTTTCTGGCTCAAGTGGCTTTCGAAGTTGTCCATGTGCGACGTGAGGCTCGAGCTGTGGTCTGACGGTGCGTACACGAGGCTCGGGCACGACGTAGGTACTCCTCTCTGATTAATGAGGATAGCCGAGATAGGGCTCTGGGGCACCGGCGAGCCGTGGGTGCTGTAGCCGTCGTACATGACGTTGGGGCTGTGAAGGAAAGGGATGTCGTCTCTCGAGTACGAGTGGCTCATGGGCGATAGGTAGTCGGTGTCGCTGACGGAGTCAAGGGAAGAAGACAGAGCCCCTGTGATGGGGATAGGGCCCAGGTGAGCCCCCAGCTTCCGGTAGTTGGGCCCATCGTTCGAGTACGAGATGGCACCCCAGTGTCCCGTCGTCATGGACGGGGCATGCTCGGGATGTGACATGGAAAGCATGTCGTAATTGGGAGCGAAGGGCGTCGTGGGCGTCGACACAATGTGATCCGGCGAGAACCTGGCCTCGTCGCGCGACCCCCTCCTAGACACGTCGTCCCATGTTGCGGTGGTGGCTATCGAGTTTGTGCGGGGACGCGCGGGCGACTTCTTTGCGACTCCGGCAACGGGGGGCGCTTTCGCAATGGGCAGAGACAGGCCGCGCAGCTTGCCTCTGCTGGCAACACCAACTCCCCAGGTCAGCTGTGTCTTGTAGCCGGAGCACTCATTGCCGATCTCGAGACATTGCGAGCAGTAGGGCCGTCTGCGATCACACTTGACGTTTCTCTTGGAGCAGGTAAAGCAGTCATCAGCGGCACCACCTGCGGCAGCGCGTCTTCTCCGCTTCCGCACGGAGGCGGCGGCAGCCGCGTCCTTGGCCTGAGCGGACTGTTGTTGGGTTATAGGAGCAGTCATTTTCTGTCTTGTTCAAGTCGAGAGCCTGGTTGGGAGTGCGAGGTGCGTGTAGCACATGTGCGAGACCGGCTGCTGGTCAGGGAAGAGGCGGGACGGTCTAGGCGTCAAGCAACACGCAGTCCGGGTGTGATGTGGATAGTGGAATGATGGTATTATTGGGAAGATGGTATGCCACCGCGGGTAAATAAGCAGAAGATGGAAGCGACAGAATAGGTTTAAGAGGCACAATGCGAGTATCTCAAGTGTGGCGAGCCTCGGGGAGCAGGAGTGTATAAATGGATAAGACGTGGTGAGCGTGCTCGCTGGCAACGAACTGGTTGCATGGATGAGAGATTGGCTAGAGATATACAAGCAGCGAACATGGATCATGGACCTCACCAAGCAACCCGTCCGGGAGAGGGAAGCGGGTATTGCACGAGCAGTGTGGAAGTACATCATGGGCGGTCGACGGGGGGTAGGAGGCAACGTGAGTAGGGGAGAGCATCGACGGGGGTGGAGGGGGAGGAAGAAGCAGGAGTAGAGGATGCGCCGGAGGAGTGCACAGCACAGTAAGAGAGACCGGGGGCGGCGACGTCGACCGAAGCAGAGAAACCTACGTGGAGGCGAGCCGGGTTGTGTGGGTGTGCGAGGAAGGAAAAGCAATTGGGGTGTGTACCTCGTCTCTGGCCCCCGGCCGTTCTCTCGATCTTAGTGGCCGCGGGGAACTGAGGGCCTGGGAGTCACAACCACTATAGTAAGAGTGCTACCGAGGGCAGGACAGGAGCGAGTGAGTGGGAAGAGACAGCGAGTGGCAGGAAGAAGATGAGAAGATCAACGGGTCCGTTGCCTTAGTCTGAAGAGCAGGGGAATGCCCAGCATGAGAGGGAGCCCCCCCCCCCCCCCCCATGTTATTGCAGGTACTTCGTACTCCGTACACAGCCCAGGGATTTTAGGTTGTTATGGTCAAGATGTGTGGACGGACGACGTGACAGGGGTGCCCTTGTCGTCCGGTCTTTGGAGGGGGGTTGCATGCTGCAGGCTTCTATCCTTCCCTTTCCTTTCCCTCCTCCCCCTCTCCCCAATCCAAAGTGGGAATAGACACGGATGAATGACTTTGGCTGTCACTGCATCTAGGTTAATGATGTTGGGGAATGGGAGAGAGAGTGTGCGGAGAAATGACAGGATCAAGGCCTCTCTCTCTCTCTCTCTTTCTCTCTCTATCTCTCTCCAAGAAGACGGTGAAGAGTCGAGTTGGAGAAGTGTGGCGCTTGGGGGAAGTCTTCTTCGCGTCTTGTTCGACCGAATGCGTCCCGGTTCCATATAAGCAATGTCTGGTATCCGCCGTTGAGACACCTTGGAAAAGTATTATCGTCATGATCGATGACATACTATGAAAGATGGTTTAACCCGGTCGTTTTGCAAAGGAACCTGTAGCACGGGAGGCCAGCAAGATAAGCCGTGATAGAGGAATGCGGGTGGGGGTACTCCGTAGAGGAGACGAGACAGAGAATGATCAATGCACCGCACCAGTCAGGACAGGCACGCAAGCAAGCAGACGAGGGATAAGACGTCCACTTCGGCGGCGCTTACGACCCCTGCTGCGAGGTATCCGGCCCTAACAATCCGTATTCGTCGGTACCTGAAGACGTTGGCAGCCCACGCACGAGCGAGCCGGCCTCTCCCGTCTGGCGTATCCGGCCGAGGGATATCGGACAAGGCGAGACATTGGCAGTCGATCCCTCCGGAAATAGCATTCCTGGTAAACGACTTTTCAGGATTCCCATTTGCCAGCCGGCCCAGCCTCTGCTGTCGAGGCTTATGTTGTCATGCCTCGCAGCCTTTCCTCACTCGTAAGCTCTGCTGAGACACGCAATCGAGGCGAGACGAGACGAGACAGCCTTCGTTCGGCGGCCTGTCAGTGACAGTAGCACAATCAATCAATCACTCGAGTGGGTGAGAGCCTCCCAAACGGATGGTCTGCACTCCAGACCAATGTATCCGGGCCTGCTGCGTCTAGCCTCAACCTAGCTCAGGTCCTTTTGCAAACCCACCACAAACCCACTCTGCTGCTCGCTGGTTTGGGCCCCTGCTAGCGACTCGATGCGATGCAATGCTGTTGCATCTGCCGCGCTACAGGGCATGGCTGCTGGACAAGGTTGGGTATGCAAGGACAACGACTGCGACGAGGGGCGGAGACGGCCGCCGAGGTTCGGGGTGATTGGCAGCTAACGCCCTAGCCAGCTAGCTTGCGTGCTTCTTCTGCATCCAGAACCTCGACAGGCGCCCGTGAAGAACGGCGTGGCTGTGGGCAACTAACTTTCGACCTCCTGCAGGCAGGGAACCAGGCGCCACGAGCTAAAAACGACACGGACGATTGTCGTCGGGTGGCTTGTGAGGCTGGGACGGTACTCAAAGCTTGACCTACCATGACGAACCCAGGCAGACCGAGGCAATGCCCTCTTGTCGACACCATACCCATGGTAGTAGTATTGCAGGTGTTATCGTCGGCCGGCAAACGAAAAGAACAAGGAAATAGAGTACCGAAGTTGATTGTTTGGATGAACAGGCGGCCCCTCCGTCGATGCCATCCCGACTAATCACCCCGTCAGCCCGTCAAGCAGCGTGCTGTGCAGTGTGTGCCCAATGAAAGGCCCACCGTCCGGGCCATCGTCGCTCAGATGATGAGAGAAGCCAGTGGGCGCGTGGGGTTCGAGATTGTGTCTTTGAGTTGGCCCTTGACAAGATTGCAGTGGCTCGCTCAGGGTGGGGGAAGAGGCGCCGTCCGGGAATAGAGCGAAACGCAAGTGAGAAAAGAAGGGAAATGCATGTGACAGAAACAGGCGCTGGAACGACGCGCTGATGCTGGTAGTCCCTCTCCGTGTCGGGGGCGGGGGAACCTGAAGAAAGCGTGATTGCATGGGCGAAGGACATGTCGGCCACCATCTAAGGTACGCAACAGCGGGGGGCACCCGCGTCATGTTGCCAGGCAGATATCTTACGCCAGCTGTTTAGCATCCCCATCTCTCCGACCTGAGCGAGAGGGCTAGGTAGTGTGAATGTTTGTGTGTCGGCCGTCGGCAGGCTTGGGCTCGAGCCGAGCTGACCGGGATGATGACAGACGGGGGGTGGTTCATCCGTCATCAGCCTGCCCGCCTAGCACTGACCCGTTGAAAAGCGTATCCGTAATGTAACGGTAGGAGGACAAGGCAGAGAGGGAGGGAGGCGGAGCTGGACGAAGATCAGAATCGCTCCGTCGCGGTCGTTGGGCGCCGAGGTTCACCCGTCATGCAAAGCAAGGCCACACCAGCATCAAGCGTGTGGGTTTCGGTTGTAGTATTCAGGTTTTCTGTTCCTGATTTCCAAGCAGATGCAAGACGCCCGAGCCACATAGTGCCAGGTGCGAGATGTAGGTGCCGCGGCAGACAGCAGTCAGTGGCCTGACTGGGAAATATTGGCGTGGCGTGGTCGTGTCGTGTGGTTGGGGGGTGTGCTGGTGGAGCGGGCGATGCATCCAGTTTGCGTGTGTCTAATATCCGTGGTATATTCGTGCACAGTTCGTACATGATATTCGATATCGCTTCCCTACCTATATCAGCGGCGGCTGTTTAGCAAGAGACTTCGTTATCTTTAGCCCATGAACCCTGTCCGCCGAAGCGCTCACACCGACTACCTACCCAAGCAAAGGAGGGCGACGGACGGAGCAGGGTCTCCATAGCTCAACCAACATCATAGCGGTCTGCTGGTTGACGGGCAGTGGAGCGGGGCACGGCAGTAGGGCGGCGGCGTTCGGGGTTTGGCTGGTCGAGTCTGTCCGAGAACGCGGTTGCCGAAGAAGAATGCGAGCATCGTCGTTAAGCTAGGTAGGTAGGTAACAGAGGCTTGGTCGTCTTCTCCGATGCAACACGGCCAAGACCAAAGGTGCTACATACCCAATGCAAGGCAAGACATAGTGAGATAGGTGCGGTGTATCGGATGCAAGGCGGACGGGGAGAGAGGGGAAGGAAGGGGAGAGGGAGGGAGGGGCGGGATGCAGGAGCGCTCGACTCCGTCCCGGCCGCACTGGAGAATTTGTGCCGGTACTCGAGGAAATGACACAGCCAGGGGAGCTCCTGCTTCTACTTCTGCTTCTGCTCCTGCCTCTGCTCCTGCTTCTGCTCCTGCCTCCTTTGCCTCCTGTGCCTCCTGCTTCTTGCCAGAGGTAAGGTAGGAAGGAGGGGGTACCCCGTGGCACAGACACAGGCAGGAGGCATGGCAATGGCAGTTGCTGCGTCCCTCTCGTTGAATATCTTGGTAGAGAGACGCACATTGGGTTTCATTGTGTGCAACCACCACCACCACCGCCGCCCCCTTCCGCTCTTCAATACCCTCCCTCCCTGTCCCTTTGCTGCATCGATTCCCTTCGGCAGCCACAGCCCACGCCGCCTGTCCCCGAGGCCGTGCCGCAACATCACACACCTCATCACACTGGATCACTCGGACCTTCTCTCCCACCCCCCAGCGCCAGGGCTTCATTCATCTCTTTTAGCAATGCGGTACTACAGAAGGTCAGACTATGGCCGCCATCGAAGGCTTGGCCTGCCCTTACGCTTGTTGCTTTTTAGGCTAGTCGCACCGTGGCGCTGCGCCTAGAACACCACCGTATGTGTGTGTGTATCATTGCACGACAGTTACAGCGCCTCGCAGCCTCTGCCCAGTCGCACAGAACGGGCGGCGCTTTTGCAGGACCTTCCATGCAGACTTCGACGCGCCTTCTGCCGTCGCATAACCTGCTAACTTGAATCTGGAGGCTAACCACCTTCGATGGAGGTGGCTTGCAGTTCCAATCCAGGTGCTTGTTCAGGAAGGAGGGGTGCCGCCTTCAGGCACACACACACGCACACACACACACACACACACACACACTATCACGACCGCTCCCACACCACCATCACCGTCCGTACCTGCCTTCTGGGCTTGCTTGGCCGGCGGCTTCCTTCGGTATAAGGCAATGGCACTGGAAATGAAAGATGAAAGAAGGTGGGACAAGAAATTAGCGACGACGCGCATCCTATCTATCCTACCTTCCTGACGTTCTGGAAGCCTTGGGGGTAAGCCTCGCTCACTCATACGTACTGTTGGCGGTGCACTGCACTGGTCGCATCCTAGCGCCCTCCCACGAACCGGCATACAGTACAACATCTAGCCAGATTGACTGCCGAGCAACTAGTTGTACGGATGTGATGCCAACTTACATCCGTCAACCAGACTGCCGAGACATGCTAGACTGTGGTGCTTTGGCCTCAACCCGCGCCGTCTTTCTCCCCCCACCCGGTCAACCTCGCTTGCGTGCCTGATGACATCTGCCTGCAGCCGACTTGAGCTATCAGACTACATCAGCGTTGCAAGCACATCGTCGCGGTAGTATGGCTCGAACTAGTAGCCATAGTCCGTCCCGGTATCATTGTCCCTGCGCAGGCCTCGGCAATCCGACAATAGCGTTTGCCAACTCTTCGCTTCGCTGAGAACCGACCGACCGACTGCCCGCCTTGGTTCTCCCTGCCTTATCTACATATTCTATTCCCTGGAGTCGAGTAGCAAAGGCGCCCGTTTCGAGTACACAGATACATACCGGATGCATATTTGTGCTTCAAATCATGCAGGAGTAGCGCAAGTATCGTGGTTTCATGGATGAACCCCCTCCCCCTAGCTTCTTGTCAGGAAACCAAGAAGCTTACACGTCGATGCCGGTTGACGTTGTGGTAACCTTCGGAGTTAAGAGTACGCACCTGCCAGTTCGCCCTCCCTTGGAATCTAACGTCGTCAACAACACGAACCAGTATGACGCATGTCCATCAATCGGGCCTTGGAGAATCAGGGGTGGTCAATTTTAGACCAGGCGTCAGCCGCCAGCCGGCCACGGGGACAATGGAGCGACGGGATCGTCAACATGGTGCTAGCCGGAGGTCGCCAGGACACCTTTTCCTGGCGCCGGCCGTTTCCCACCCTTCAAATGCGTTTTCTCTGCTTGCTTTACAACTCTGATGCCCAACCTGCTTCCGAGACTCTCGTCAAAGCCCACGTCGGAGCCGGCCGATGACTCTTGAGTTCCCGCAACCCCTGAACGCCGGTATTAATCGGTGGCCTGAGCATCGGGGGCCAAACTCCCATGTTCCTGGTGCTCCGAGGGTTGTAAATCATTGGTTCGGTCCAAATCCGCTCGCCTTGACGCACTCGGACCAATAGCAAAGCTCGGATGTGTCGATGCCTCTTCAGCCCACCAGCACAGCTCAATTACATCGACCGAGTCAGAAAAGAGGAGCCTTCGAAGAGGCTCGGGTTTTTCTTTTCCTTCTGTTTTCCGACGAGCGCAAAGCTTTTTCGCCAAGACAATATCCCACTATCCTGAAAATACATGCAGCCCGCGATTCATGACGATACCTGCGAATCGCGATACCCCCATAGACGACGAACCTCGGCTTCTCACTCATGCCCCTGCATGGATCATACCGGATTATCGGACAAGCTCCAGGAATAGCAGATTGATGCCGGAGTAGTTCTCGGAAAGGGCAACGAGAAAGCGACCTCGTTATTCTGCAGTGCCGTTAATCAACTACCGCGAGACTGGGGCTGTGTGACGTGACCGGACGCCGGCAGAAGCGTATTCAGGCGTATAGTTGACGTGCATTCGTATTCATCGTGAGTCAAGCGCGCAGCGGACAGGAACCGCGTACAGCGAACCAAGAACCAGTACGAAGCGCGGACGACTTCCTACCAGACCCCGCAAGCCATTTTGACATCCTTGACATCGTATCCAAATCGCCGCCGTCCGTCGTACATGGTTCACGATTCTTGGACGTCATCTAGGACCGCGACGTCGTCGATGGTAAAGGCCCGCTAGCTTCCTCCGTGCTACACTCACATATTGACAGCCACACACACACACACACACACACACACACACACACACAGACACACACACACACACACACACACACACACACACACACACACACACACACACACACACACACAGACACACACACACACACAGACACACACCAACGAGAAGCGACACCTACACATTCTGCCTAGCGTCAGGATGCAGTCCGGTGCGCTAGAAGGTAGAAGGACTGAGGAAGCATGCACAGAAGCTCCGACAACGCCATTTTCGTGTTCAGGGGTGGTGTCTAATGTCTAAGCCTCGCTCGATGCAAAAAGTCCTTGAGAGCCTGTTAGCGCCGCCGGCCCACACACCCCGTTGACGAGTTAAATTCGACTTTGCCATCTTTAAGTGCTACCCTCCCTCCCGCCATCCATCAACGCAGCGCCGCACGAACTCCTCTGGTCCTGACTGACCAACCAGTCGAGAGAACGAACCTGTTCGAGTTTGGCTCACTGCCGTCATCTTCCTCCTCACTCAATCAGTAACCCCCCACCCCCCAACCTTTGGTAACGGAATGGTTAGCTATCTGTGTTGGTCATCAAATGGTCGACTGAGATAGGCAGAGAGCCCCCTCGCTCCGTCTTCCATCCGCACCTCCACCCACCTCCCACCAATCCCACACCATCCCTGATGCTGGTTCAACTCTATCAGACCTTGACAACGCGATTGGCCACAGGTTACTGTGATTGCCAACAACATTCTCTGCCCTTCCCATCCCATGCATCCTGTTGGACGCTCGTGCCAGCGGTGATGGGCATGCCTCTCCATGTAGTCAGTACACAGGGTCCGGATCGCTACCGTGAGTGTTGGCCACTGGCGGCTTGATGATCTTCGTCCACCGACCATAAGTCATTCGCTGGATGATAGGATTGGGGCCTGGACTATTCACGCAGTCCTCCCAAATCTCATGTGAGAATGAGCCCACCGCCACTTGGTGCGAATCCCCAGAACCCCCTTCCCCGATTTCGCGCTAGGCTGATCGGTGAGGATGGGCGGAAGGATGACCCCCAAACCATGTCTCCCGCCTGGCCGCCCCGTTCGTCCCTCCGCCTCTACACTATTCGGTCTGACGCAGTTGCGTTTGTCAAGGCACTGTGAAAGAACGCGATGAACGTCACCCGTGCGTCGACAGCGTCCTGTGCCGCTGATGGCACATGTTACACATGTCTGTGCTGCTCATCCCGCTGCGACGACGGTGTGCCAGCTGGCTGGCTGGCTCCTGGCTGGAACCCCTGTTTAATATCAATCCCTGTACTCTCCGAACCGCCTATTTTTTTCTTTATCCAATTCTCTATCCATCTACAATTCGAATCTAGCCATACCACCGACTGGGTCTGGACATACCTGCTGCCATCCCTGTTCGGAAATTTGCTATAGCCCTGATACCGGAGATATGCCAACATGCGGCCGTGGATGGAAAAAGGAGACCAATGACTGCACTTTCTGTCACTTGGACGCAATCCCCCTTTCCTTTTCTCTCTCTCTCTCTCTCTCTCTCTCTCTCTCTCTCTCTCTTACAGATGTTATGATCGTCCCTCATCGGACCTTGCCCATGCCGTCTCGTCGAATCGGCTCACCTCAAGCGTCAGAGGGGTACTCGAATGATGCCGCTGTCTCATTGGCGCTGCAACGTTGCAATCTCGATCTCGACGCAGACAAGCGTGTGACCCCTACGCCAGCTAGCGCATGACAAACGCCCAACGACCGCCTCCAATGGAATCGGTTCAAAGCTGACGGGTGGGGCAAGCTTCACGAAGAAAAGGGTCTGCTCATCGACCGTCAGTGAAGGGGCATACCTATCTATACACCTGTATTTACACGTCCCTCGGTTGCCTGGCTCGGAGACTGGGGCCTGGAGTCCCTTGCCTGTCAGCGTGGGTTGGTGGCGATAACTTCCCTCGCCGTCTGTACTTTGAGTCGGGCGAGCTGATTCGTTTGGATATACGAATTAGTCCGTCATGACTCTCCGGCTCCAGGGGCTGACAATGCGCTGCAGTAGGCTCTTGACGGAAAACCTACGCCACAAGAGCCTCAGCAACTCTATACACTACACATGCAGCATCCCTTATGTGCCAAACTGTCATCAAGGGGACTTGTATGGTGTATTGAAGCGCACAAGAGTCCCGGTGAGTCATCTCAACAAGCTATGGTGGATTGTGAACACCCACGGTAGATTCGCCATCAACCAAGGCGACAAAACATGGCATCCGCATGCGTAAGATCGACCGTCTACGCGAGCTTACTTACATGCTGGGTGATCATCGTGCCGCCCGCTCACCCATTCGGACATCAACACCGAGGATTCAGAAAGCGGGACTCGAGATCGGAGTCTGGCCCCTAACGATCAATTAAGCTCGTCGCGTGCTCTCGTTGACTCGTGCCTTTCCCCGCAAACTGAGCGATCGGGTGCGTTTCGTGGCCACTGCTTTTACCCCTCTTACCCAGCTTAAGCACGAGGGTAGCTGGCCCACGATACCGACAGCGAGGGACTCTCTTGGGATTTGGCAAGGAACGCGGAACGCCATTACGAGAGACAAACCTCGATATTGCTAATGCCAAAGCCGCAAGCGAGGCTTCTCCGCAAGATCCGCACGGAGGGGGGGGGGGGATCTGACGGGCGTAGCCCCCCCTTCTGACCATACTGTGCGGCGGCTGAGGGAAGCGAGGAGGAGTATGTGGGCAAGGCCCTGATGCGGTTCTTTGACCGGTCTCCCCGCATTTCAACCCAAGATTTCACCAGAGCGGTCGGCAATGAATGAAATTCCCTTTTCTCAGCGGTTTGCCGGCTCAGGGCCGCGTTGAGATTGAGGGTTCGAGGAGGGGAAGGCAGGATGCCCTTCTAAGCTCTCGCGCTCGGTTAGCCTTTGCTAAACCACCATGGCATGGGACGCCCCCCTCTCGTTCCGCTTCCGCTTCCGCACCCTGCCCCCGTCTTGTGGCGTCTCAAACGTCTTCAAACAAAGATCGTGGCTGGGTCCCAGTGTCGATGAGGGATATAGCCACGAGCGGGTAGGAGTGCAGGCGGATGAGTGAGTGAACATGTGTACGCGCTATTTATGCCTTTTTCTCCAGGAATCTGTATGCAGAATCCGTGAACCCTTCAGCGCCTCCCGCGGACGGCTATTCCTCGAGAGATACGTCAGGCTCTGGATGCCGCGTCACCTCTCCCTCCCCCAGGCCTTGAGCTCTTTGCCTGATCGGGGCCGATGTACCACTACGTAGACGAGAGCTGGGATGCGGGGGTGTTTTCTCGATTGCGTCCTGAACCCCCGCTTGGCTTCCACAAAAGTTCCCAGCCCGCCCTGCCGCAGGCCCGCATCGGCACAGGGGTCGCGCAGGGCAGGGGGGGGGGACGCACATCATGGGGCTGGATAGTTGCTCGGATAGACTCAACCTGCGTGCTTGCCTATCGAGCCGTTGTTCACCGGCCTTTCTATTGTCCAGCAATCGTCCTAGGGTGAGGAGGTTTTCTTTTCGAGGGGTGGAGATGCGGACGGGGCCTTGTTTCGTGCCCTTTCAACTTCGTCAAGCAACGGTTCCATTGGTCTTGGCCTCTCTCTCTCTCTCTCTCTCTCTCTCTCGCTCTTGCTCTGCGGGCGGGAACCTCGGTTCTCTCCTCGCCGAGCCCGCGAGCCTCGACGGTACCAGGAGAAATGCATGTAACCCCACGCGGCGGTGTCCGGGTGCCTCCAATCCAGTGAGCGAGATTGGAGGGTCCCGATCCCCCTTTTCCGCCCTGGCCGCAGGTCCCTTCGAGTCTCAAGATCTGCCCCCTCCAGGCCTTCCTGAAGATGACGAGATCTTCGGCCTCTGACGCCGACGGGGACGCGCAGCACATGGGATGATGGGATACACATGGGGCGTGCACCACCCCGTCTACCTGAGGAAAGCTGGGCTGCCGATCAGCGATGCCCGTAACAGCCATTAGTACATCGGGCCTCCTTCATGTCGTGGCCCGTCGCCACACTTTCTTTTCGAGTCGATGGGAGGGGAGATGGGATTCCAGACCTCCAATCGCATACCGATGTTCGGGTACCTCGAACATCAGAACCAGAATCGCTTCGTGTGTCGATCCGCACCGGGCAGACTGCCGCGTCACAGATGCATGCAAGAATAGCATCCCCTGGCGTGTTCGCCCGTGTGAAGGTTAGGGGAGGGAGCAGACAACCGGTGCCAGAAGATGAAGGCGGAACATCGGGCACGACGCGCGCGGTTGGCGCCGTGGGGCCTCGCCATCCCAGCCTCTCGAGCCATGAAGAATCACAAGCAAAAAAGATAAAGAAGAAAACTGACAGGCGACAGGCACGATGCAGGCCAAGCTCTGCGAGTTGCGCTGGATGGGACCATACTTTTCGCATGTGTGGAAAGCCAAGTCTCGGCGGCCATGTTTAGATTAATCTGCAGGCTGTGCTGTATTGGCCCCAAAAATGAGTGTGGAAAAGAAAGGTAAGAAAAATCGTCATTACGACCTCGCAATCCTCGATTTCAATGGCGTTAATCACGCCTGTTCTCCGACCTTGATCGCACCCCCTGTTCCCTCGGAAGAGTTCGCTGCCCCTCCGGTATCTCAGAAGCAAGGACGAGATGACACGGACGACGAGCCAGCCCGGTTTTCCATTACCTGGTACCCTTTGGGCAGTTGATATGCCCAAGCGAGCAGGTCGGGCTTGTGCGTCCGTCGAGGACTCGCCTAGCATTATCGATGGGCCTTATAGATGGAGTCCCAGCACGGGGCGGCTCCCACGGGAACAACGAAAGAGGGGCGTGAACTGTGAGGACCCGGAGACTCGACACGCCCATGAAAGGATATCATGTAGCAGACAAACCCGCGGTCGCCTTGTGGGACGAAGACGGATCATCGGCGCCGGCCTGTCCCGTCTCACGATGAACCGTCACCGCCGTGGGGGTAGCGGGAGGGGGGGGGGGGGGGGATGGGGGATGGGGGATGGTTATCGTCGCGCGACGTTGCACGGCTGCCGGATCGATCCTCTGGGCCCCGAGGCGAACCGACGCCGGGGAGGGACATACGATACGCAGCTTTTGCATGACGATGGGTGTCCTGCCACTTTTGCCAGATATCTGTAGAAGACGCAACCCCCCGCCCCTCTTTCTTTTTTTCCCCCCTTCCTCGTTTGACGCCCCCGGATGCCGGCATAGGCACGCCCGTGTAGGACGATGCGTCAGGCCCAGGAGCGAGCGTGCGTGCGTGTGTCCTTCAGCATGCAGGGCGGTGCGGTGCCGCGTGCCTCGCCTTGGCCGGCCGCCTGCGATGCAACTCCGCGGCCGACGGACGGGGACGCCAGCAACTCGGCTCGCAGGCTCCCTTGCCTCTCTGGAGGCAGAACGGTCCTAGACAGCCCAGGGTCTGTGAAAGCTTCTTTTGCGGCTTCTTCTTCTTTTTTTTTTTTTTTTTTTTTTTGGCAGGGTGCTTGCGTAGTAATCGGTTGGTAATGGAATCCACAACCTATGCTGTATGTGTTTGTCGCTTCTTCTGCCATGTTCATGCAGTAGTGGAGAGAAGGCAGGACTACCGGACAGGCGAGCCCGTGGATTTGCAGGTACTCGGTAGTTGTACAGTATGCCAGCACAGAGTTCGATCAAGCAGCAGCAGCAGCAGCAACAGCAACTTCTCACGATAAATACCACCTCAGCACCGGCCCTCTGGTACGTTACGTATAACTATTAGTCTGGTTACTGATGCTCCCTACCACCTTACCGCCGTCCTGAATATATATACTCCGTGGTCATGCGCATCTGCGCATGTCTCCGGGTGTGGCCTGACCTACTTTGGCCTGTGACAATTAGCGAGAGGTGCAACAGAGGAGGAGATGGAGCAGCACATGTTTTGTTGTCCACACACATCAGCGTAAGGCTACCTGTGGATGTGTGATACGGAGAAAAATGTATGATATCGTGTACATG
Organism: Colletotrichum navitas; assembly: GCF_030913465.1. Classification (NCBI taxonomy): domain Eukaryota; kingdom Fungi; phylum Ascomycota; class Sordariomycetes; order Glomerellales; family Glomerellaceae; genus Colletotrichum; species Colletotrichum navitas. Next base: position 1,462,915 of record NW_026850548.1, on the reverse strand, counting down.
ACTTTCATCCTCGGCAGCTCCTTTGTAGCAAGGTTACGGTGACGGAAGTTCGAGGTCAGGCTTGCTCATGGGGGTATTAAGATATAAGACTTGAATGGGCAGGCGAGCTGATGGATGTACGGATGCTCGTTGTTGGCATAATATCTCATCCTGGAACGGTGTAGCTGCTTCGTGATACATTAGGCGCATAAGCGGTGTGCCTTTGTCTGTGGGTGAAAACAGATCCCGAGCACTGGGAATGCTCAATCAACTTGGACGGTTGCCAGAGTAGCGTGTGAGCTTTCTGTGCTACGGACACATGTTGCTTCGGATGTCAATGTAGTGGGCCGGAGATGCCTTGTGAACCAAGATGCGATGGATATGTTAACCCAGTTGTCGGTTGTCTCTCGTCGGGGTCAGGCGCCGGAAAGCTGGCATTACTTGCGGAGGACGGATATTGGGAAAGACCGAATTGCTGGTTTGCCGGCAAGCTTCTGGCCTGTTGGTATCCTGCCGTGGTTTCCAAGACGTTTCCTAGCAGCTGACGTTGGTGAGATGGTTAGAACCATTATTCTAACGGTAGAAGCATTTGCCATGACGATCAGCAGCGTGTATTTATCCCACAAGCTATAAGAGGCGATGGGTTTCTGGCCATTCATTCTCCCAATGGGGGTACTGAGAGACTCAGCGGTGAGCACAGATGAGTGCCGAGTGAGCAGATGAAGAACCTCAGCGACAAATGTTCCAGTAGAAAGGCTTGAGAAACGTTATAATTCTCCACCTCTTTATTAAAATGATTCATCACCGAGGCAACGTGCAGCCACGACTTGGGCAGTCAATGAGGACGCCAACCTCGCACGCCGGGCTGTCGAGACGTGGCGGCCAAAGCATGCGAGCCGCGGCCCGGGGCTTGGAATAGATGAATGCTAGCCCATGATACAAGTCATGTTTGTGATCTTTTCCAGTTTTGAAAACGACAGCCAAGAATCACGGCGTTGCAACGATGGATTCCAGCCTTGGATTCCAACCTCTCAGATGTCGTCCACGACCGCTAATCCAAAAATGAGGCTCCCGGTAACAAACACAGAGGCGACGAGGAAGTCAAGGTAGCCAAGTAGAAGATTGGCTTGAAGAACTAGATATTTACCAGAAAAAAAACGCCCACAAGAGTAGCAAGACCAATATCCTGCCGCCGTTGTTGCGTCGACTTTGACCCTGGATAACGAGTGCGGCGTAGCTCCTTGAGTGCCCGCGTTCTAGTACGGGGAGTTGAGGTGAGCGGTGTCACTAGCTCGTCATGGGTGACGGGGACACAGGCGTGAGTTCACAGCGGCAGGTTGAGAGCCTTTGAATGCGAGCCCGAGCGGGCTCCTTTGGATGGGTATGTCAGAGCCGCTCCGGTGTTTTGTCGTTGGGTTATCAGACACCCAGAGAACCTCTTCATGCTGAAGACCTCTATAGTCCCGTAGTCCTCGTTCCAGAGATTCTACCGTGTATCATAACTTTCGCGAGTCGTGTCCCAATTCAAACCGAAGTCATCAGTATTTAGTGCTAGGACGGCAGTGGTAGCTACTGGAGGGGTGCTGTATACATCAAGATGCTATGCCTTTGAACAGTAGTATGAAGTTTATCCAATAAGCAGCATCTATACATGAACACCGCAAGACCTTGAACCTTTAAGATAGCTAGCCCCGAAATCCCACAGACTGCCCGGAATGCCCAGGCATAAGAGCGAACCGGCACGAGCCGAAGCGGGAAGTGCAACGTCGTCTGTTACTCGGAAACTGTATGATAGTGTTTGTTCAAACGCAGCATCAAACTCCAATGGCATTGCTTTTTCTTCTTCTAGCCTGGCGACGTGTCTCGTGTACGCCGAAGATTGTAGTCTCAAGATCACACAAGCCGATGCTATACATTCATGCAGTTGGATATTCGTTTAGTGCTTACGAGAACCAGAGGCAGAGAGCCGTACCGCCTTCTTCGTGCACTGCCAATGAAGCTGTCAAAGAAGGGCCGTCTGTATTATGCCACAAAGAGCCAAGCTCGTTTCCAGATCAGAGTTCGTGACAATGCCTGAACAAGAAGGTCAGGATGATGGAATGCAACACGCCGTCAGCCCAATTACTGAAGAGCCTGGGGTATATGATGTGCGTGAGCAAGACATGTAGTTGTATTATAGTTCGCGCGGACAGTCCCATCAGCTCGGACAGAGCAGGCGCATAAACGGCACGACCCAACAGCCTTAAATCGGGTGCGGTGCCCAAGGCGGCGCCTTTGCAGCATTGGCATGCCGCACGGCCAAGTCTCCCCGATGGCGCGTAGCTAGCCACTGACTACTGCTGTCGAATGTGAGCGGTGCGTGGGGGGCTTCGGGGCACAGCTGGGGCGAAGACAAAGACGGAATCAATCAGCTTACGACCTTGGCTCACCATGTGAGATTACGTTTCCCGGACGTCATTGGCACGTGTTCAAAGGCCCTGAGGTAGATTAAACCACTCTGATTGTTTTATATCGGTTGACTACATTTCGCAACTCGATCAAAGACAGTAGCGCTTCCTCACCGTCACCTCGACGCGATGGAAGCTACGTCCCTCAATTCCCTCCCTCAGATATCGGTGTGACAGAGCGACGCGCTCTGGGTATCAATGTACTGCTCCCGCCTCATTTCTTCTCCAGCTCCTCGAGGATGGGCTTCTCGAGGGACTCGGGCTTGGTGGTGCTGGCCCAGCGGCCCTTGACCTGGCCGTCGCGGCCGATAAGGAACTTTTCAAAGTTCCACTTGATGCGCTTGAGGCCCATGATGCCGGGCTTCTCCTCCTTGAGCCACTGGAAAACAGGGTTCGCGTCGTCGCCGTTGACATCCGTCTTCTGCATGATGGGGAAGGAGACGCCGTAGTTAACCTGGCAGAAGTTCTGGATGTCGTCGTCGGAGCCGGGCTCCTGGCCGCCGAACTGGTTGCAGGGGAAGCCGAGGATGACAAAGTCGTCGCCGTGCTTCTCCTTGATGTCCTTGTAGAGCTTCTCGAGGCCGGCATACTGGGGCGTGAAGCCGCACTTAGAGGCTGTGTTGACGATGAGGACGACCTTGCCCTTGTAGTCGGCGAGGGGGACCTCCTGGCCGCGCTCTGTGCGGAACGAGTATCAGCAACGGGGGACGCGACTGCGGGTAGATGGCGTGCATGCACGGAGAGGGAGGACGAAGGGAGGGTAGGGGGGAGGATACAAAGGCATCACATACTGTCCAGGGGCTTGAAGTCGTAGAAGCTAGTTGCCGATGCCATTGCTACGGTTGTGTGGAGCTGCTTATTCGTGTTTGCGGCGATGGTACCCCGCACTTGGAGCTTGCTGTTGATAAGAAGCGATCGCGTTGGTGATGCTCGAGTCTTGAGGAAGTTGTAGGAGGGAAGACGATGTCGCGGATGCACAAATCCGGAAGAGGCGGTTGTTATGGGAGAAGGAGGGGCTCTGGTATGTAACCGACGGAACATGCTACTGGTTGACGCCACGAGGGATGCAAGTCCTAATAGGTATGTAAGGGTAGGTAGGTGGGTGCAGGCTGTGGACTGCCGGGGAGAAGTTTCAATCCGGTTTGAAATGGCCCCCCGCGGCACGGATGCGCACAAGCATCGAAGCTACACTCCCTTACAGGTAATCCTAGTGCCTCTGTCCACACTGGGCACACTCTGGAGAGCTAGAGCTCCAAGGAGACAAACCCGGAGGGGTCGCGACGGGGGCCTCGGCCAAAAGTGGAGCTCAATTGCGATGGACGAAAGTACTGGGAGCTCTGCATCGGCAGAGGTACAAAGCACGGCACCTCTGTCGACTATTGTTTGTGTTTCAAACCCCAGCGTTGCTGCATTACTGATCTAGGTAACCAGAAAAACACGTTGGGTTCTTGTTCGATCTACAACGTATGTATCGTACGTTCACCAATTTCTAAATTTGACCAACACATTTAGAATTGCTTCAGAGCCCCGATTTGGAACCCCACTTTTCCGTCATGTGAGAGTGGAGACAGTCGGGCTAATGCGTTGTTCCGGTGTCCGAGTCGGCATCCGCTGATGGATGATAACTCGACCTCCCGGCACGGTGACCCGTCCAAGTTGAGGAAAGACCGACATGTTCGACTGGATCACCACTTTCCCCCGTCTGCGCACCGAACTCGAATTACTCAGCACCAAGGGTCAAGCGCATGGCGACTCTCCTGCGGATCAATCCTGTTTCCGGCATGGCTCCCGCCTTTCCCGAGGTGATTTCCAGATCTGGATAGAAACCCCGCCAGTTGCACTGTGCTTCCCCTCCCTGGGCCAGTCGCTAATTCCAGTCCCTCCGTCCATCTCGGTGTCGTGAACCGATCAATCACGTCGGTCGAGCTGCACCCACCCGCCACCATCGGGGGGTGTGCTGCTTGTGCTGTGCCGGGCCAAATCCCGCTGCTTCACCGCCCGTTATCGATAAGGAACGACTACCCCGCCATCCTCCCCCGGCCCGTGCTGCATGGTGACGAAATGCCCGCCGTCGGGAAGAAGGCGAGGACGAAGACGAAGACGAAGAAGCAGCGCCGCGAGAAATCGTTACAACTGGCCGCCGCACGAATCCTCAAAGAGGCATTGATACCGCCGCCGCTGCCAGTCATGGACTCCCAAGCCAGGCGAAATATTGTAATCGTCGGTACGTTTCCCCCCCGCGCAGAGCCGTCTCGAGGCCACCCGCCAGAAGCTGATCTCAGACGGGGGGGGGGTGTTCCCGCGTCCTTCGCAGGTGGTGGCATCATTGGTTCCACAACTGCCTACTTCCTCACCAGACACCCCAAGTACAATCCCGCCCTGCACCGTATCACAATCCTCGAGGCCACAGCGGTCGCGTCCGGGGCCTCGGGCAAGGCAGGCGGCCTGCTCGCCCTCTGGGCCTACCCGCAGTGCCTCGTGCCGCTGTCGTACCGCCTACACAAGGAGCTCGCCGCCGAGTACGGGGGCGAGAAGCGATGGGGATACCGCCGAGTGAACTGCGGAAGCTTCGAGGCCCTCGTCACCAAGCAGATGCTTGAAAGGTCGAGGCAGGCCGTCGCAAAGCCGGAGGCGGTCGCGCCCGGCGCCAATGACGGCGAGCAGGAGAAGGGCTGGGAGAGGCTGCCGAAGCAGGACGACGCCGCCGAGTCCATGCTAGAAGAGTCGGTGCTCCCGCGGGACCTCGACTGGGTCGACAGGGACGCCGTCGAGTCGTACTCGGAGATGGGCATGCCGGGAGCCACCGAGACGGCGCAGGTGCACCCGTACCTCTTCACTACGTCGATGGCGGCGCTTGCGCAGGACAAGGGTGTCGAGATCCGCACCAACGCGCAGCTCACGGCCATCGCCTCGTCCGGCGAGGGCGTCACAGGCGTCGAGTATCTCGACCGCGACTCGGGAGAGACGCGCACCATCGAGGGCGTGACGGATGTCCTCGTGTCGGCGGGGCCCTGGACCGGCCGCCTGCTGCCCGCCTCCAAGGTTACCGGCCTGCGGGCCCACAGCGTCGTCTACAACGCCAACGTCAGCCCATACGCCGTCTTCACCAGCATCAAGCTCCCGGCCGACTTCGTGCCGGAGCACCGCGCCAGCAAGGGTCAGAAGAGGAAGCACAAGCGGGTCGTCGACCCGGAGATCTACGCCCGTCCGGACGGCGAGGTGTACGCCTGTGGTTCGTCCGCCTTTCCTCCTTCCCCACCCCCATTTTTCGGGGCCTTTCTTCCGGTCTCTTACCCCGGTCACCGTCACATGATGCTCACAGCAGATCCGCAGGCGAACCCGACGAGAACGCGCCCCTGCCGGAGACGGCCGACAAGGTGCAGGTGGACGAGGCCAACTGCGACGACATCATCTCCTACATCGCCACGGTCAGCCCGGCGCTGGCCGCGGCGTCCATCAAGGCGAAGCAGGCCTGCTACCTGCCGCAGCACGACTCGGGCCCGCTCATCGGCGCGACGTCGGTCCCCGGCCTATGGATGGCGGCGGGACACACGTGCTGGGGCATCCAGAACGGCCCCGCCACGGGCAAGTTGATATCCGAGTACATTCTCGACGGCAAGCCCACCAGCTCCGACATCTCGTCCCTGGACCCGCGGCGGTTTAAGGTGTAGAAGCGCTCGTGGGGCCGGGTGGCATGCTCGCCGGGGAGCGAGACATGGAAACTTATGTTCCACGACTTATAAGGTGGCAAAAAGGCAACGCGACGCACCGTTAGAGAAATTACATATAGACAGAAGCACTGGCAACGAAGGCACGAACACATGACGAATGCAACTAAAATTCTATTGCGGAGCCCTGTTCCAAATGCTAATACGCGGGCGCGCGTTGACGGTGGCCTCGTGTAACTATTGACCGCTTCCCCTGCCTTCCTGCTCCCAACCCTATGCAAGCTTCATTGGAATAAAAAAAACATAAACGTAAAATTGATTGCTCCTCTGTCAGAACTCCCGGTAAAACCACCTATAGACGCCGGCCCATTCGAGTCTGTGTTCTTATTTTTTTCCCCCTCTTCTCTCCTTCGTTGGGATGAGATGTCCCAGGCGCATGATGGGGTTAGTGGGGTGGGGGTAGGTTTGCAGCGGAAGTTGAAGGGACCGAGGTCTCGGGGCATCATAACCCCAGGACGTTTGGTCCCGCGACCTAAGAGCCCCCGACGGCGGTGATCGGTGGCTTTCCCGAGGACCCCACCACCTGCCACGTCAGGAGAGGCCTATGCGCATAGAAAGGGTGGTGGGCGACTTGTGTGATTTTCATCTTTTCAACCATTCAGCATCTCTCGCCCAAAGACAATATGGGAAGAAGAGGAAGAAAAAAGAGCCAAGCCGTTCACCTAGAGCGAGTTCTCAATCTCCATGACCTCCTTGATGCCCTCCTCGATGGAGGCGGTCCTGGCCTTGTCGAGGCGCTTCAGCGGGCGTCTGGGGAAGCCGCCGTAGCCGTAGTAGCTTTGGATGGCGCCCTTGGTGCCGGCGATGGCGGCCTTGGTCAAGAACCAGTCGCCGCGGCTGAGCTTCTTCTGGAGCTCGATGGCCTCGTCCCGCTTGCCCTCGGCGTAGAGGTTCCAGACCTTGACGCAGACCTTGGGCATGACGTTGGCGCCGCCGGCGATGATGCCGCTGCCGCCGCTGGCCAGGGTCTGGGCTGTGAAGTCGCACATGCCGCCGAAGGCCATGTAGCCGGAGCCCTCGGACGAGGGGGTCTTTGCGTTGGTGGCCAGGGCCACGCGGGTCAGCTTGCCCGTGTTGCCGCAGGTGAACTTTGTGCCGACGATGTTGGGGTGGGCGGCCAGCTTGATGAGCAGGTCGCTGTCCATGTCGATGCCGGAGACGGCGCCGGGGTAGTTGTAGAGGATGAGGGGGATGGGGCTCTCGTCGGCGACGGCGATGAAGTAGTCGTGGATGGCGGCCTCGTCTGTCTGGGCGCGGTAGTAAGAGGGGGGCAGGATGAGGGAGTAGTCGGCGCCGGCCTCTTTGGCGGCCTTGGAAAGCTCAATGGTGCCGCGGACACTACCCTCGGTGGCGCCAATGATGATGGGGGTGCTCTGGAAGCCCGCAGCGTCGAGCGCCTCGCGGGTGGCCTTGGTGACGGCCAGCTTCTCCTCGCGCGTGCAGTGGACGGCCTCGCCGTTGGAGCCCATGACGACCAGACCGGCGAGGCCGGCCTTGGCGAGACGCTCGGCGTGCTTCTTGATGGTGGGTATGTCGAGATCCTCCGTATCAGGGTCGAAGAAGGTCATGGTGGGGGCGTAGATGCCGACGGGGAGGGTCCGGCGAGTGGCATGGCCGTTGCTTCCGTTGGAGGCGGTCATGATGGGCTGGTGTGATAGATACAAAGCTGTGAAGCCGTGACTGTGATTGCCTGTGTGTGGGAGAGAGAGAAGGAAGCAGACCGGAACAGAGAGAAGACTACGGGAGCGAGGACGACAGGCGATGCGGGAAGAAGCGCCGAGTAGAGAGACAGGCAGCGGCCGGTGTTATATATATGGGGGAAGGGGACAAGAGGCGTAGATGAATGTTTCTCTCCATGAGCTAATGGGATTACAGCGGGCTCAGCAGCGACGCGTGGGGTGGGATGTGCCTGCAATTAAATATTAAACGTTTCTCGAGGGACTACTCGTGTGGACATTGACCCGAACTATCCAACATCATGTCGACTTGAGACCAGGGCCGGATGAGCTAAGGCCTGCACTACGGAGCCGGGCCACCCTGGGACGCCCCTGCACCCCCAGTTGGGGGAGGGGGAGGGGCAATGGGGGAAAAGACGCTAGGAGAAATGGAAATGGAGGGGGGGGAGGGAGGGGTGTGCGGAGTTGGATGTGCGTCGCCGGTAACCGTCCTGCGATATGCACTTCTTGTCTGCGAGCCGTTGCTGGGGCAGGATACGAGGTTGTACATCTTGATACAAGGAGACCAGAGATGCTCGCGAAACCGTCAATGAAGGCGTTTGAAGAGTCCTACCCGTCCAAGAGAGAAAGAGAAAAAAAGCACATGACGTTTGGGCCAAACCAACGGGCGGGTAGTAGCCAGACTCGAGCCGTTTCTCCAGCTCATCAACATGCCGAAACTTCCGCAGGTCTCTCAATAATGCCGACGAAGAGCCATTTCCTAAACTTTGAGGAACTTCGTTGGCATTCGAGACAACAAGGGATTTTCCTTGGACGTCGCAGCTCGAGACAAGCCACCCCCGCCCGTGGTCTATCCATAACCTACCTATATGCAGCCAGTGGGCCATAATGAGGGATGGACGGCAGAGACGATGCACTTTGCTGTAGGCCTGTGTCACATACGGGGGTTTAATAGGAAGGTTGGACGCTTCAATAAGCCAGATACCCCCGGTCGATGCCCTGAGATCTACACAGAGGCAGCCCAGCACAGGACTAGATATATGAACTCGTACGTAGAAGCCCAGCGCAAGACAGTGATGGGCGAGATACGACCAGTGGGAGACGTGTAGTCCCCAATGCAGCGTGAGGCTTGTCGGACCCTGGGTAGCGTCGTGTGGGACAAGCAGGCCTGCACGACGGAGGGTGCCTGGCCATCACCTGGCGATTGGCTGCCGGCCCTCGGGGTTGCTCGCCCGGCGTGCATGACATGAGTTTCCTTTTGTCGTCATTTGCATCTTGACTTATTGGTGCCGACGCAAGAGGGTAGCAGGCGGGATGGAAGACCGCGCAACGAGAGCCACGACAGCAACGGTGATTTGGGCGGAAGGCGGCGGACGCTGCGGTCAGCAGAAGCTGATGGAATAGACAATTAATTTCTTGCCCGGCGTACTAAACCATGACTGTGTCCCAACAGGTCCCTTCCCTCTCACAGCTTATGGTCAGGTCGGGCGAATACAGCAGCAGCCGGCAGGCCATGTTGAGCTGGACTGAAAGTGTTGAGTACCGCATAACACCCCGTTGCAAAGCTTCCTGACGAGAAAGGTGGATGATGGTTAAGCGTAGCGTTGGCAACAAGGTTGGAAACGATGCGAATACGTGTAGATGTAGAAGGCGTGTCAGTGGACGGAGAAATCGACACAGGATATTCCGCCAATAGAAGAGCGCGACGTTTGTCTGGGAAGGGCAAGTGGGGTGTGTAGGTACACTCCGGTTACCCACACGTGTGCTTCTTGCCTTACTCCAAAACGTCGATAATCGTGTACCACGAAACTCGCGTTAGTTATGTATACACAAAAGAGACCGTGGAAGGGCATCAGTGCCCCTCGAGCTCGCAGATGATTAGAACCTGAAGCACAGCCTCTCGTGGTCGTCCCCTTTAGCCGGCTGGGGTGGGATTGCTGAATATCAAACTTTGCATGCGATGTTTTTCATCTTCTGCTGTAAGCAAGAATGCATACATACATACATACATGCCATTATGCGTTGTGTTCGGAGTAAGCAACCCCTGGCCAACGTCTCGAGAGGAAGACGCTCGAGCCATGTAACAGTTTCGATCGATGCTTGCTTTTGCACTACGTACGATGTACATCGTAGTAGGTATGTGGTTCCGCCAGCGCTATGGATTAGAGCGGTGACAACCGACAGACAAACTCAACGGTGCCAACGGTCTATGCCCCGCGGAGATGAGGGGCATACTAGGGGCCTTGGTACACTAATCAGCATGAAGAGGCAGGATGGACTTGCGTGGGGGTTCGGGGGATCCAGCCGGGACGACAGCTCAGAACTACTACAACCTCGCTTTACTCGTTTGCAAGGAAAGTTTTCTGTCCATCCTCAAGTCGCTTTCGACAGAGAGTCATGTTTTCAAAGGTTGAGCTAGTGTAGACGGACTCTTGGCTTTTCAATCCGTCTCGACCAGCGCCAAACTTTGTCGGGGAATTGGGGAAGGCATTTACGAAACATGGCGAACAACATAATGAGGGAAATATCGGCGATTCTTGCTCCAACCAGCTAGCCAGTGCGTGCAATTTTTCGCTATTTACATGGCTAACGGAGGGAACTCTCCACACACGAGTTCCTGCCTCCCACAGTGTTACCAAGTCGACAGCACCTCCCCCACCAAACCCCAATGGAAGAACCACACAGAGCGCAGCCCCATGCTCCAGGATTTCCACCGCCCCGCCCCGCCCCCTCCCCCTCCCCCTCATTCCACATTCTGCCCCTCCATGTCCCGTCATCGGAAAACTGGCCACAAAACCGCTGACCACCGAGACAAGCTCCAGCTCGAGGCGCAATTGCTGCTCGGACAAGCTACGAAGAACAAGAAGAAGAGGAATCAGCAAAAGAGGCAGTGATGTAGCTACCAATCTAGCAAGCTAATAATGATATCAACAAAGTCATACGTCGTCACCTGTCCGTCAGTCTGTGGACGCCGCGCCGCATGAGCTTGCGCCGGCCACTACACACTCCGATCACCGGCGTCGACGGCACCGTGGTTTCGGCCACTTTCGGGATGGCTTTTTCTCAGCGCCCGGTCGTGGCACCCAGCCTACGTGTCTGAATGGGTGCGCCGGATTTTCAGCGTGCGCCTCGCGCTCCGCGACCACTGGGTGCGATTGTCCGTGCCGCAGCGCGCAGGTTGCAGGGCAGCCGGCGCCCCTCGACGTTGAAGAATCAAACCGCGCAGACGGCGCGCCATCCGCCCGTCATACCAGCAATCTCGGGTCAGCTCGACAGAGGCAAGCCAAGGGCAATGCCAACGAAGGTGTGTGCTTTCTTCCACAGCAAGCCCCATCGGCCCAGAGCACTGTCGGGGCGGGCGGGTATGAGACGGGGACAGAGAGTTGGGGGAGCTGACGCACGGGGTGCGGGGCTGTGAATTCCCTCCAATTGCCTTCCTCTCTGCCCCTCAGTTGTTCCGGGTCCAGCTCGCCTTGGAGGAGGGAGCTACGAGACTAACACGAGACGAGATGGGAGCTCCTCTGGGCCGGTATAGCGAGCTTCATCCAAGATAATTGAGGGGCGGCCCCGGTGGCTCATTTTCTCTTCAGCCAGTTCCCTCTCGCTGCGTCCCACGCGGGTTGTCCCTCCCTCCTCCATTGCTTCGCCCAAACGATAGTCCCCTTAAATAGACCGTGACCGCACCTTTATCGTGGCTTCCGCGTCTCGTCTTCTCCGCCCCCAATCTCTCATCAACCCCTCCCTCTCTTCCCCAGTATCCTTAGCCATTGAATCCCACGACGCGGTCAAAATGGAGCCTCTCAACGTCTTGATGGTAAGCCGGTCCGCTCGCACACTCTCACTTCCCACGGCTCACATTTTCACAGATCGGTACTGGAGAGTACACCACCGGCTTTGTCGGTGGTGGTGCCTCTGGCTCGGATAAGAAGGTCGGCGTCGTCGGTCTCAGTCTCTTCGACCTGAGGAGAAGAGGCAAGGTCAGCCGGCTGGGCATGGTCGGCGTCAACGGCACCAAGTTTCCCGCCATCAGTAGGTCCCGACTCACCGCGGCTCCCGCGTGGACCACCAGACTAACCGGCCGAAAGGGGAACATCTCGACAAGAACATCACCCAGTTCTACAACGGCCTGGACACCTCCTTCGACTCATTCCCCGCCAACGACAAGGTCGACCCCGAGTCCTACAAGACGGCCATCGACGCGCTGAAGCCCGGCGACGCCATTACCATCTTCACCCCCGACACCACCCACTACCCCATCGCCCTCTACGCCATCGAGCGCGGCATTCACGTCCTGCTGACCAAGCCCGCCGTCAAGGAGCTCGACCACCACCAGGCCCTCATCGAAGCCGCCGAGAAGAAGGGCGTCTACGTCTTCGTCGAGCACCACAAGCGCTTCGATCCCGCCTACTCAGACGCCCGCTTCAAGGCCCAGAAGCTCGGCGACTTCAACTACTTTTACAGCTACATGTCCCAGCCCAAGTCCCAGCTCGAGACCTTCAAGGCCTGGGCCGGCAAGGACTCGGACATCTCCTACTACCTCAACAGCCACCACGTCGACATCTGCGACTCCATGGTCACCCAGCTCGGCTTCGTGCCCGTCAAGGTCACGGCCTCGGCCTCCAAGGGCATCGCTACCGATCTCGGCTGCGACCCCGCCACAGAGGACACCATCACCGTCCTCGTCGACTGGGTCAAAACGGGCGACCCCAGCAAGAGGGCCACCGGTGTCTACACCGCCAGCTGGACTGCGCCGCAGCGCGCCGGCGTCCACTCGAACCAGTACTTCCACTACCTCGCCGCCAACGGCGAGATCCGCGTCGACCAGGCCAAGCGTGGCTACGACGTCGCCGAAGACGCCGCCGGCCAACTCATGTGGTACAACCCCTTCTACATGCGCTACGCCCCCGACGAGGACGGCAACTTCAACGGCCAGACCGGCTATGGCTACATCTCCCTCGAGAAGTTCGTCGACGGCTGCCGGCAGGTCAACGCCGGCCAGCTCAAACCCAAGGACCTTGATGCCAAGGGCCTGCCCACCCTCAAGAACACCATCGCTACCACCGCCATCCTCCACGCCGGCAGGAAGAGCATCGACGAGAACCGCGACGTCAAGATCGAAATCAACGACGGCGTCTGGAAGCTGGTGTAAGGGCTAACGGGGGGCGAGAGAGGGAGGCTTGCGTATGACGACGACCTGTAGGCATGCATAGGGACTATATACCATCTACTTTTGGCGTTGAATGAAACTGGTCATGGCACACGATGCGCCACCATGATATCCGTGACTGCTGCTTCGCGTTGGCGACGTTTGCTGCCGGGGTGTTGATTGCCATGGTTCGAGACAAGCCATCATTGTTTGGAGGAGTTCGTTTAGGCCATTGAGGGTGTGCGTTCGGGAAGCTCGGGCAACTACTTTGGATGCTTTGAGATGGTGAGTAGGTAGCGTGTTAAGGAGAAGGCAGACGGAAAGTTGCGCCCGGCGCTCTCGTGCGGAGAACGCAGGGAAGGGGGTCAGCGTACAGTTTATTACGTTGGCACTGTCCAAAACCTTTTACATAGTCCATGCACAGAAACCCCCTATTTTCTAAAAACCAAAAAAGCTAAAAGTAAGGCTTTTAGCCTTAAAATATTAGCTATAAATCTAGAATAATCTTATAATATACTTTATAGCTTTTTCTATATAATTTATTTTTTATAAAATTTAATAATTAAAGCTTACTATTATATTTAAGATTCTAAAAATATAGGCCTAGACACTATAAATATAATAAAAAAGTTTTTAGTAGTTATATTAGTAGTATCTAAATTAAGAATTTTAATTTAGATACTACTAATATAACTACTAAAAACTTCTTTATTATATTTATAGTGTCTAAGCTTATATTTCTAGAATCTTAGATATTAAATCTAAGTAAATAGCTATAAATATAAGTAAATTTATATAAGTAGTAGACTAGTATACTTAGTTTTATATATTTTTTTAGAAAATTATATTCTTTTTATATAAGTAGATATACTAGAAAGTAGGTTTTTTAGTTTTTAGAAAATAGGGGGTTTCTGTGTATAGACTATATAAAAGGTTTTAGACAGTGTTAATGCAACAAACTGTAATACAAGAGACCCTGATGTCTTGGACACCTAAATAGCCCTCCTCAGCTCCCCAATCTTGGGGATTGGCGTCTATTAGGTTGTGCCGTCAAGACGACCCGCCAGCCCGGTATGGCGGGCTCCGTCGCACCCTAATGTCTTGAACCCGATCGTTCGTGATAACCCCGGGCGCCATTTCCGGCCCCAAGGAGACGCTGTTCTTTGGTGCTCGTCAGGAATGCAGTATTATGCAATCTGCCAGGGCTCGTATCATGGGAAACCCCCAACTCGTCCAGGGCTTCCGAGGTTGAGGATGAAATCGTCGCTGTCGTCACAAGGCTACGCCTCGCCATAGTGTTATCAACAAGAAAAAGAGCGCCGCCTTTCCGCCCCCGGACATCACGGTACAGCCACACCATTCGAGCAGGCTGGGCAGGCACGCAGGATGGCCAGGAATGGGGATATCTATCTACCGTATGATGTTGGGGGTGGCGAAGCGCGGGGGCGGCAAAGAGTGGGTGGGCGACGTTATCAACCACAACTTCAATCAAATCACGACAGCGCAGCCTGCCTACCCGTATAACACAATCCAGCTCTTCTTGCAGCCATCATGCAGAGCTTATCGCAGTGTACGGTGTCGTTCGAGACGCTGATACGGAAAAAGAAATACGTAGCAATATCTGTAATCTGATGCGATTGGTTCAGAGACACTCTCTGCGCTTATCGCTACACACGAACAGCGCCACAATATTAGGTATTAACAAAGCCAAGGGTGCTGCAATTGCAGAGAGGCCACACGCTCATATATATGAGGATCTGCTATAGTCAACATGTCGCCCCGCCGTCTCGAGGAGTTCGTCTTCACCTGGCCCTAAATCACCCAGGTTTTAGGCACCGGAGCCGGCAGGCAATATGCACCGATCATGGTTTTCATACCCGATAACCAAACCGTACCCCTTTCGGTGGTTTACGCCAGTCGTCGTCATTGGTGGCCTTGTTCTCGCTGTTCTGCTCTCCCTGGCCAACCTGAGTGCCAACGGGTTTTACTTGAAGAGTGTTTACATACCCGACCCCAACGCCACAGAAGACTCGGCAAACGGACTGTATGTGAAAGTGTTCCGGTGCAACAGCGCGGCATTGGGCTAACACACAACCCTTCATGAAGTTGGTATAGGAAGCCCCCGTTCAACTGGCAGAGCGATGTACAGGCAGAATGCCAACCGCGCCTGCTGTCGGTCGGCGATTCGTTCTTCACCTCGAACCAGGGATTCCGGTACACAGTCGAGGCCATCGAAGATTCGGCAAAGAGATCACAGCCTGCGATCCGCTACAAGAACAACGTCCTCCGCGACTGCGTACCGACAACCATAAATCTCAGGCTGAGAAAGGTCGACACCGCGGCGCCATCGTGGTGGATATCGTGGTTAGAGTCGACGGCAGAGGCGACGGTGCGCTGCGGTGTCGTTACTGACGACGGCCTGGTAACCATTACACTCGCGACCACAGGAGTGGGCAGAGGCGATCGCAAATACGGCTATGTCGTTAATGACGATTATCAAACACGCGCTGGTGTTTGGTGGGGGACCAGGTTGCTGAACACGTACTGGAGCGGAGTGATGTCTGTGGCATCTCAAATGAGCCAGCCTGGCAGATACGTCGTTCGTGTGGGTTTGACGTTCAACACAAAACCGTTAGAAAAGGAGTAAGTCTGGCATCCCGTCCAAGGCCGCTCGCCATGCTGAGTTTCCAAAAGCATCCAAACCGATACTTTCTTCGATCTGTACTGGTGGATGACCCACAATGACAGCGTCATCGCGAACAAAGGCTTTGCTGAGAACATCACGGATTACAACTCCGAGGTAAACATCGAAACGCGTTGGCTTTCCGCAGCAAGCAAGACTTTGTCACTAACACGAGTCGACGCAGTTTTACGGTTCGCCAACCTTTACTGAAGGTCTTCATTACGCCAAGATCCTGTACTCTCTGCTCTCGTTGGACCTGGGCAGTTGCCAGCTGCCAAGCCTGTTGCTCGACGACGATGGTCTCCGGTACGCAATACTCGCACCGGGCGACTTCAACCGAGTACGTGGGGGGCTCTTGAATGATTCTTCCACAAGGCTGGTAACGGGTTCAGACCGCTACAAGACGATTCCGAGTCCCGGGGACGGCGGTACGGGTGAAGAACAGATAGATCTCAAAGAGAGCTATGGCCTGATTCGGCCTCTCACGGGACCGTTGGACTGTTCCAATGCCACCGTCGTCACCCAATACCTCTGCTCCGTCCCTCAGCAGAAGGGGTGGGGGGTGTTGCTGTTCTCCATCCTCCTTGCAGATCTTGTCTTTCTCCAAGCAGCGTGGAAAATCCTGACGTGGGTTTCTGATGGGATCGTAGCACGGCAAAGCCCGGAAGCAATGTCGCGCCAGAGCCATAACATTCAGAGCGAGTCTTATGAGCTCATCGATGGCTCCAAGGTGCCCCATCGAGCAGCTGAACCGAGTTCGGAGGAAAGATGACATGTGGTCGGGGCGCTGGATGACATCGATAGATATTTGGAATATCAGACTTTCCTTTTGATAGCAAGTGACAAGGATATACGCAGCCCTGGCGGGCCAAGGCCACCCAAGGCTGCGCCTCTGGGAACTTTGGTCCCCCCTTCCCCGTTGTCCCAGCTCCCGAAAACCCGATAAGCTTTGCCTCGTCCCCCCACCGCCTGCCCAGTGCCAGCGAACCAGAAAACGAGGCAAGGGGCGCCGAGAGCTTCCTAGTGCTTATTATGCTTTGGAAACCGTGATACAGCCCACTCTGAGCGGGCGCGCCACTCTAGACATTCACGCCATATGACGGAGGAGGGGGAGGGCCATACGAACCTCATCATTTACAGTTACCTCTCGGACATTATCAATGCTGTCGAGCCTCAAAATCTGCGAGAACCGGGGCTAACGTGATACACTGGACTCGTACGTCGACGGGGCTGTCGTGGAAGGCTACGGTTCTCGACGGCACAAGGCCGCCGTTTGGTGCTGCTCGTCTTCGTGAAATGTTGAGGAGAAATTGGCAGTCCGAAGAAGGTTTAGACAGCGCCGGTCCTTCCAGGGAAGACGTTGCGAGGGAGGTGGAGATCCCGCCTGGGAAGCTTTGCCCGCAGCCTGGTCTGCTCAGAACACCGCCAAGCTTTGCGCGAATGTGGGCATGGGCCCGTGTCGTTTTTGCCAGCGGGCAATGAGGTTTCACTACGTAGATGGCTTATCACTGCCGTCGGTGTCTGGCCAATTCCCGACCCTTTCCCAACGACCTGCCACGCTGACTGAAGGTGACCCGCCGCCGATGAGGGCGTCTTACCCGCAACGGACATATCGTGTACCGCAACCCCTCCTCAACCAAAGTCCCTTGGTTTTCATGCGCCGGTTGATAGGCAGAGAGAGTCTGGAGAGCCTGCTGAGGTGAAAGGACATGTCGCACGTGTTACTCGCATAGTGCAGTGCAGTCGACGTCCCTCCTCCCCACCAACCCGATGCGTCGGGCGTTGGCAACCGGTCCAACCAAGGCGAGACGATGGCTGAGGGAGACCGCCACGATGGTCACAGCAGGGAGGTGGGAAGCATAACGTCCAGTCAGCTCGGCTTGCGCCATGCAACTCAAACAATCCGACGGGCTCGTTCCACGAGCCAGTAGAATTATCTTGTGGACAACGCTGAGGTAGGGTACGTAGGGGGCCCCCTGTTTGGTATGTTGTGTGGAGTGAGGAGAGATATAGTTTGAGAGACTAGCACATGTTGCCCTTCAGCTACCTTATATAGTAGCCGTCTGCCCTGAATTTACACACGCAAGGTTGGAGTAGCAGCCCCCTTACGATTTGTGTCGACTTACACGCAATTCATAGACCATAGAAGACAACGCCAGAACAAGCCAAACATGGGTAGCCTTCAACCGCCCACGGAGGACGTGGCATACTGCACTGTAAGGCGATCTACACGGTTCCCATGAGGGAGAAGCTTCGACTCACACGTACACAAATAGCTGGTGACGAATGACGGCTATGTTGTCGGTAAGCATCGTGTCCCAAACCCCCTTCTGCTACCCTCGCCCGGCCGCCGACTCACACGAGCCCAAACTACAGCCGCAGCCGTGCTGGCCCAGTCCCTCAGGGCGACCGGCACGAGGATTCCGCGATGCGTCATCATCACGCCCGAGACTATGTCCGAGGAGTCCATCGCCACGCTGCGCGGCCTCTTCGACCACGTCATCCCCGTCCCGGCCATGGCGGCCCTGACGACCACGAACCTCGACCTCATCGGCCGCCCGGACCTACACGCCACCATGACCAAGCTCCAGCTCTGGTCGCTCACGCAGTTCCATCGGGTGCTGTACCTCGACGCCGACACGCTCGTGCTGTCGAACCTCGACCACGTCTTCGACCTGCCCGAGTCCGTCACTTTTGCCGCCTCGCCCGAGATCGGCTTCCCTGACTGCTTCAACAGCGGCGTCATGCTGCTGCGGCCCGACGCGGCGACGTACGCCGAGCTGACGGCCTTCGCGACGCGGGTCGACTCGTTCGACGGCGGCGACCAGGGGCTGCTCAACGTCTTCTTCGGGGACGGCACCAAGAACCACCCGTCGACGGTGCTCATGCGGCAGAAGCAGCAGCACGGGGGCAAGAGCGCCGGCGAGGACGGCAACGCCGGCGAACGCAACTGGTTCCGGCTCAGCTTCACCTACAACATGGAGATGCACAGCGTGTACCGGTTCTACATCCCCGCGGCTCTGCGGTACAAGGACCAGCACAAGGTCCTGCACTTCATCGGCAAGGACAAGCCGTGGCACTACGAGAACGGCAGGGTGAACACGCCCGACGACGCGGGAGCCTACCATCGCTTCTACGCTGACATGGTGGGCAAGTGGTGGGAGACCAGGAGGTCCATAGCGGCGGCGCTCTGATCTGGGAAGGTTTTTCGTTTTTGTCGTTTTTGTCGGACGCGGCGGCGAGATGACGTTGCTTTGTGGCACTTTGTCCAAGCCTGAGATTCCCTTTGGAGTTTAATATATTAATCGCTCCTGCATCAGGCGATAACCCCCCCGTTCGTACCAAACCTTGGCCCTTTGAGTTTCCTCGTCCCTTGAACCAAGCCAGGACTGCATACCTGAGGGAGTTTGTCTCATGTGCCGAGAAGCCGGAGGCAGCGATTTTTCTTCCGTGGCGAGTGGGAGAGTTTCGAAAGTGAGATGTGAATGAAAGCAAGGTAGATAGCGGGAACGAGGTTAGGAGTGCGCTCCGGTGGTAGACCCGGTGGGCGATGGGGTGGGGCAGAGAGGTCTCGGTCAGGAATCCTCGGTGTGGACGAATGCGCTAGTCCAGAACAGGACTGGGAGACTGGGGGACTGGGCCCCTCTCCGATAAGATAAAAAAATTCGAGGCCGGCTCCAAAGCAATCGAAGCACTCCGGCGCCCCCAAAGTGCCATCGCCTCATGCTTCAAAGGTCTACAAAACCAAAACTCGACCACCTCCCACAATTACCCTGCGTCCCAATCCCCGTTCCGTTAAAACCACACTAGCGAAAGCGCCGCAAACACACACTTACACGAACGATGGGTTCCGTCCTCCAGAAGAAGAAGCGCCGCTCCGGCCGCCAGAAAGTCAAGATGCCCAACCGTCCCAAGAAGCTCCTGAACCCGCTTGGCAACGACCTTATCGCGAAGAACTGGTACGCCCGAACCACACCCTCCTCTCCCCCACGACCGCGTCGGTCTCTGTTTCTCGGGCGCAAAAAAAAAAAAAAAAAAAAAAACCTTCACCTGTAGCTAACCACAGACACCCATTCCCAGGAACAAGAAGGAGACCCTGACGCAGAACTACCGCCGCCTCGGCCTCACGGCGCGGCTCAAGGCCCCGACGGGCGGCGTCGAGAAGAGGCTCTCCCAGCTCGAGTCGTCGTCGGCCAAGCCCCGCGACCCGCTCGCCATCGCCTCGGCCGAGGAGGCCGTCTTCGAGGAGGCCCGCGTCGAGCGCGATGCCGACGGCAAGATCGTCAGGATCCACTACGGCAGCGACAGGCGGAGCAACCCGCTCAACGACCCGCTCAACGCCCTCGACAGCGACGCCGAGGACGGCGGGCCGGACGGCGGGCCGGACGGCGAGGAGGGGGAGGAGGAGGAGGGGTGGGGCGGCATCGACGACGAGAGCCGGCCCGAGGTCATCCGCCTGCTCGAGAAGGAGGCCGCGCGGCCCACGGTCAAGAAGCCGCGGCACATGAGCCAGCAGGAGCGCGAGTGGCTCGAGAGGCTCGTGGCGAGGCACGGCGACGACGTCGCCGCCATGGCCCGCGACCGGAAGCTGAACCCCATGCAGCAGACGGAGGGCGACATCGCCCGCAGGATCAAGAGGCTCACAGGGAAGGCTTAATGGGAAGGGGATATATATATGTGTATATATCCATGGAAAAGAAGGCGGGAAAAAAAGTCAAACGGTTCGAAGGGGGGAAAGATGACAAGAAATTACTTCGCCGTGGAGGAGTGCAACGTTGCATGTAAAAGGGGAGGGGGGGAGGCTGCTTTTCAAAAAGGAAACAAGAGAGCGCCTGGCTTCAGAGGATTCCGTCGCGTCCCCTTTTATCGAGGAGTTATGGCGTTTTAGAACAATTCTGCATACAAAAAACACATGTTTCACGTTCACGCCCACGATAACAAGAAGAAAGCATCGGTCATCTAGAACTTTTGTTTTTTGACTTTTGAACGTCACTTCATCAAATTTGATGTCTACCTATGGAGCTCATGCCTGGTATCGTTGCGATAACCTCTGTACAAATGGGACGCCAACAACACCTCGTGATCCGGAAATAAAATCCAAGCCATCTATATGAACACTGGGCACAGTCCCTCAACCAAAAAAGACTGAAAATGAAACTCAGTGGCGGGCCATGGCCCTACCATCGCAGCCCCTCGCTCGCTTGCCGCTGAAAGGACGCTTCGTTCTAATGCAACGTGCGATCGTAGTTGGCAGCAGGGAACTGCGCCGGCCGGTCGTCGTCGTAGGCGGGCGCCGTGTACGGCTGTACGGGCGCGGGAGAGACCGATGAGCCAGGATGCTGGGAGTGGTACTCGGTCTCGCTGTCGAACATGGCGCCGTTCTGGCGCGAGGGCAAGGAGCCGTAGCGGTTCGGGTCGTCGTCCTCAGCGCCGTAGCGGCTGTTGTAGCTGCCGCTGTTGTAACCACCGACGGGGGCGTTGGTTCCGCCGTAGAGGGTCGTGTTGTCGTCGTTGTGGTCGTCCATCTGGACGGGGGCGTAGGCCTCCTCGTCATGGGGAGCCATGGAGAAAGCGGCCTTGTCGGGGTCGATGTTGTCACCGAGCTTCTGCTTGTCGTAGCCGGGGAGAGTTCCGTGGAACTGGTAGTACTTGAGGGTGTACAGACTGACAAATGTGGAGCCAACGAAGAGGAGGCTATGCGATGAGGGTTAGTATGCGAGTCTCGCCAAAGCTGTCCTCCTGGCATGGCAACTTACGTCACAAAAACACCCAAGCCCACGATGGCCTTGCTGAGTTTGCAGGCATCGCCGCACTGGTTGGCCGTGTTGTATGCTGCCTGGCTTGCAAAGGCGGAAAGCCAAATGATGGTGAAAACAGCGTCGACGATGGCCATGGCATACGGGTTGGCCAGTTTTCTCGTCCTCGGCCACCGAGGTGCCATAATCAGATAAATCCATGCGGGAAACGAGAGGAAGCACTGCAAAGGAAAACCATCAGCAAAGGGGCTACCCGCGGGAGTACTGCTGCATCTCGTGCGAGGCGAGTCTTACCACTGCAAAGGTCCAGCCATTGTTGCCAACGATCAAGGCATTGTCGGCTCTGAAAACCGCAATCTCCAACGCCCAGATGACGAAGGACAGGACAAACTGGACGATGTGCAGGCCCAGCTTGATGCGGGGGACCAGCTCCGGGTTCATGTCTAGGTTGCCGAGCATGATGTCGTCGGCTCTTATCGTGGTTGTCGCTCGGTGGTGTTTGTGATGCGGTAGATAATTCCTTGGGTTCGGTGGTCGAAAGGGGGGGATATGGGTTTGAGGAGGTGGGTGCCAGATATGCGACGCTCACTTCAGCTCCCCCTGTCCGTTTTTCTTCGACTAAATTAAGATCAAACTCAATCAGGCTCGGCAACGGGGTTTGACGAGACAACCCAGGACGGCAGCGCAGCGGGGATGGGAGTCTTGGGGGCCCCAATCGATAAGAGTACCTGCGGTTTCGCTGTGGAGCGAGTGTCTGTTGCTATCTGTCAACCTCCCAAAAAACGAAAAAAGTGAGTGTGAAGGATGGGCGAGAAGGGAGATGAGGATAGGACTGAAGGGAGCTTTGGGTTTTGGCTGGGGAAGAAGAAAAAAGACGGAGGTGTATCAGTTGCAGTAGCATCAGCAAGAAGGTTCCCGGCGGTTGTCGGGGACGCGTCCGCCCTTTTCCTTGTCTTGAAAACGAAACAGCCTGGCTGGTCTTGGATTGCGGCAGTGACGGGGTGTGGAATCAGTAGGCAACGAGTGCCCTGGTGGTGTAGCAGTGGAGTGGGTACCCGGCACTGGTGTGGGCCTAGCCTGCACGACTGAGCTCCCTCGTCATAGCAGCTTAGCGTCCATCATCTCTGTATCCTTCGTTTTCCACTTTAAACGGTCCCCCAAATTTCGCATGTAGGGATCCCTTCCGCAGACGGTATACAGCGCCCGATGCTGCGGTTCCTCGACAAGCAACTGGATGGGATGATTGGGTGTCACCGTCTCCCTTTCCGAACATTGATGCGAACGGTGCACGAAAAAAGACGGGACGGGATGGGTTGGGATGGACTGTCCACTCCCATGGCGCAGACGCAACAGACGCAGGCTGCGATTCGGGTGAACCAAGCCACTGAGCCGCTGGGTTTAGTGTACACTGCGCCGCCACTGCACCCAGGCAGCGAATTATCGTCGCGCGAATGCGAGCAGCTGAGCGGCAGATCCCTGCAAGCCATGCCTCCTGGGCAAATAGTCTGAACGTCCTATTTTTTAACCTTTTGTTCTATGTGTACCTGGGATCTCTCGCCATGTGTCCCTGTGGTGCGTCCGCACTGATTCTACGGTGTATCCAGACCTTTCTTCGTCATCCGCCGAGAAGCCATGGCTGACGCGCCGTCGTCTCTCGTATTGAAACCCTGCAGGCCTTGACTTTCTGTTGTCGGGAGGGGGGAGGGTTGTTTGCTTTGCTGCATGCTAAGGCTCTCTCCCCTCTCTGGTTTCTAGGGTGATGGGTGGATGGCAAGGGAGGACGATCATCAATGATGACACCCTGCAGGACGACGATGGGCCTCCATTTCTTGGACGGCGCGGGCTGCAGACGACGATGGCGAATCGCGACCAAGCAACGACCCATCCACCGTCAGAAATCCGTGAGAACGGGACCCAGAGCTGTCAGTTGACTTACGCTACACTGACTGGCTGACTAAACGGGCTGATGCTGAAAGCTAACGTAAAACAAGCCAACACGCATCCCGTATGGCGCCGTGGCAACCCGAACACCATCGGCTGAGCCGCCTGGCCCTTTCTGACTGCCGCCTCCGCAAGCTGCGACACGCACCAAGCCAACCGACAGGCGTTGCCCGGTCATGGAATACTTGTTGTCTCTCGTACGAGAGGGGAGCCCTACGGATAGAACATGCCCTCTCACCATCCATTCCGAGTGCTTGCTCACACCGGTCGAAGATGAGTACCAAGGTACCCAATTACCCTTGCGCAAACGATAGAGTCGTCCGTGGCTGTCGGTGGATACAATGGCGTAAGGCTTTTTGCCGCCGAAACCGTTACAATATTCCGCAGCAGGCTTACGGAAAAAAAGGCGGTGCCATCCATAGCCGTTGCCTGTACGAATACACAGGTGTCTCTCGCAGAGTTGCCTCGCCTCTTGGCTGTACTGGGCATAGCCACGATGGCTTGCGTGTGTCAATATGCCGGAGCCGGTGCGGGTAATCGCTTTTCGACCACGAGCTGCGGTCGAGAGGGAGGGAGGGGGCGGTTTGTTTCTTGGTTTTTTTTTTTTCCCTTCCTTTTTCTTTCTCTGTTTTTGCTATCTCAGGGTTCCCACTCCCGCCTCGGTCCGCAAGCTCAGTCCAACCCGCAGCAGCGCGGGGGGTTGGATCTTGGGACGACGTGCGAGGCATGTCAGGCGTCGGCCCTTGCGTCCCTAGCTTGCGGCTGAAAAACGCGCCTCCTCGAAGGGATACAGCACGGACGTGAGACCTCGGCCAATGACTCCAATGTCTCGAATCTCGACTCGATCTCGTGGCACCCCTTGTTCGCTTATTGACGACTGCTTGGCAACTCGACAGAGCCTCATGAACCTCTCTCTATCTCTCTCTCTCTATTGTAGTTATACTAGATCCATTCGTGATTGCCATCTCGTAAAAATGAATTGATAAATATACAGTGCGAGAATGAATGCAATTGCAGTGAACCGTCTGTGCGAAACAGTGCGAACTAGGTGCCCTATCGCCTCAACACATGAAATTTCTCTCACATGAGAGCTTCACTCAAGCAGGCGAGCCCAGCTCACCACGCCCGTATCGTCACTCAACCAAGCCACCGTGAAGCGCCCGCCCGCCAGCCAGCCCCCGCACACCTCGCACAATGGCGCAGACGTCGTCGTCTTCCTCCCCCGCACTCTCGGACCTCATCTTCCCTACGGCCGCCGGCCACAACTTCTCCCACATCCTGACGGACCTCAAGCGCGCCAACCTGTCCATCGCGAACCGGCTGCGGTCCATCGCTCAGGACGCCGAATTCGTGGCCGAGGCCGCCGCGTGCTTCGGCGGCCGGCCCCTCGTCGCCAACGAGCGCTGCGGCAGCTGGTACGTCCGCCCCGCCGACAAGCGCGCGAGCGCCTACTTCAAGAGCACCGACGGCCACACCAACGCCTGGAAGTTCAGCACCCGCCGCCTGAACCTGCACCTGCTCGAGCTCATCGGGGAGCATGATGGGTGAGTTGGGCATGACTCCGACTTCGCGACCCAACTTGGCAATTCCATGCCCGTAGGCTTTTTGACGGCGAAGGCGGGAGGGACAGTGAACTCGCTTGAGAGTAAGCAACGCTGACCGCTTACAGATGTATCATCGTCGACTCAACACGCCGAGGCAAGAGTAAGCCATTCCCTACCCCCTCCTTCTCGGGCCCCCGCTGACCTTCTCCCCAGGAATGCCCGACGCGCTGAGCAAGACCATTCCCGTCTGGTGCGCCGTCCTCAACATGGCCCTCTTCCCGGACCTCCCGCACGCCGACCGCCTCTTCACCCCGCCCAACGTCGTCTCGGCCTCGGAGCACGCCCAGATCGCCGCCCTCCTGCCCTCCTTCCTCGCCGCCCTGCGGTCTCTCGAGATCGACCCGGCCCCGCTGCGCGCGCGCCTCGCCAAGCCCCTGCGGTCCTTCTGGGTGACGCAGGAGACGCAGCTCTCGCCCGCTGCCGCCGGCGGCGCCGTCTTCGACGACTACCACCCCGTCATCTGCTGCACCGCCTCGCGCCGCGTCGCCGGCGCCGAGATGAGCGAGGCCGGCTACATCCAGGGCGCCGGCGACGACACGGAGAACTGGGCCCTGGGACTGACGGCCGAGCTCTTCTGGGAGAACGCCGACGCCCTGCTCTCCGCGCCCGAGGCCGACCTCCCGGACGCGGTCGCCGCGCTCGTCGCGGAGCGGAAGCGCAACGCCCCGCGCGGCGTGCCGGCGAAGCGCGTGGCGCCGCGGATCCTCGTCCGCCCGCTGCCTCTGGACGACGACGACGACGACGACGACGCCCCCGCCGACGCCGAGGCGCCGGCCGCGTGCAGGGTCGCCCTCACGCAGGACGTCACGCCGCGCGATTCGTGGACCAAGTCCCCGAGCCGCATGGAGGCCGGCCTGGGCAAGCACAAGGTCGCCAGCCGCAACCTCCGGCAGGCGCTGCCGGACATCTGCGCCTTTGTCGCCCGCTACCTCGGCGCGCACCGCGACGCCGATGTGGTCATCGCCTGCGAGTCCGGAAGGGACCTGTCCATCGGCGCGGCGCTGGCCGTCTACTGCTGGTGCTTCGACCAGGACGGCGGGTACCGCGTGGCGGACGCCAGCACCTTCTTCAACAAGGACATGATCCGCGTCCGGCTCGGCACCATCATGACGGCCTTCCCCGAGGCCAACGCCAACCGGGCCACGTTGCAGAGCGTCAACAGCTTTCTCATGGACCACCGGAGATGACAGACATGAAAAATGGTTTTAGTCTCTCTCTTTCTCTCTCTTTTTATTGTATAGGCCTGTCTACCTATATTGGAAGGCACTCGTCGAGCACCCGCGAGCCAGCAGTGTCTAGCTACTATGTGAACACCAGAAGAGAACGAAATGCATGGCCCTTATGGCTGGCCCTTTGTGCAGTAACCGTCGGCGAAAACCGCTCCCCCAACCTTACAAGAACGACGACGGGATCTTTACCCCGGCTAGTCAGGCGCTCCCGCTCTCGATCTTGGCCAGGACGTTGGGGAACTCGCTCCAGTCCTTCATGATGATGACAGCACCGGCATCGCGCAGGACCTTTTCCATCTCAGCCTGCTGGTCGGCGGCATAGGGGCCGACGTAGCCGATGACCTTGATGCCGGCGCGAGTGCCGCTGAGGGTGCCGCTCTTGGAGTCCTCGATGGCGACGCACTCTTCGGGCTTCTTGCCGAGCTGCTCCATGGCGTACAGGTAGATGGCCGGATCGGGCTTGCTGGTGGGCTTGGGCAGCGAGGTTGCGGCGCTGAAGACTACGTCCTCGCCGAAGTATTTGTCCTGGCCGACCTTGACGACCGAGGCCCAGACGCGGCGCTTGGCCGAGGACGAGACGACGGACATGGTGTACTTGCCGCTCTTCTGCAGGGCTTCGAGCTGTTCGTCGACGCCAGGGCAGGGCTTGAGGGAGGCCTTGAGCTTGGCGATGACGGCGTCCTCCTCGCGCGTTACGTACGTCTCGAGCTCCTCGGGAGTCATCTCGAAGCCGTGCATCTTGGAGAGGCCGAGCAGCATGCCGCGGAAGTTCTGGCCGACAAACTCCTTGATCAGGCTCTCGCCCGTGAAGCGCTGTTTGATATTGCGGCCCTCGCAAATCTCATTGATGAGGTCGGCGCACGCCTCGAAGGCGAGCTCCTCGGAGAGGACGAGCGTGTTGTCGCAGTCGAACAGGAGGGTGGTGATCTGGAGAGGGAGGCCTTTCGTCAGCCTCGATGGGCTCGCGACCCGGGGCTCAGACACAGCGTGTGTACATCACAACACTCACCTGGGGCATGTTGGCGGTATTTACGGATGGGATTCCGGCGAGGTGGAGAGCTGCGTCTATGATGAGCGTCAAGAGCGGGGTTCGCCGATCTATGTCGAGTCAGACGCGTAGCGAAAAAGCTTATGATCCGAGGCCAATTGACAAGTTGAAACGCCAGACGATGGAGAGCTGGAAGAAGCAACAAAGACTACGCTGACAGTCGATACTGGAGACGAGGTTTGGACTTGGGATTGGAAGAGGGAAATGGGAGAAAATGGGAAAAGGGCCGGAAGACTGATGAGTGAAATAAAGGGAAACCCAAAACGGGCATGGAATCAATTAGTCCTCCTCTTTCTTCCTTCGGCCAGCCGGCCTGCCTGCCTGCCTCCCTCCCCCAAGCCGGCTCTTGGTTTTCGTCGTCCCAAAGAGCCCAATGGGAGGCGCTGTAAAGCTCTCGAAGGGGAAATGGTCTTACACCAGTTTAGAGTAACCGGCGCCGCACATGATCCCCCCCTCCCCAATCACTCCAAGGTACCTAACCTAGAATGGTCGCACCCCCACCAAATGCCTTAATCTGCCCCTCCCCCTCCTTCCACCGGGCGCCGTCTCACAGCAGTCCTTCTCCCACATGTCGAGTGTCGTCATAGCCGCGGGGTTTACAACCATCGCAGTAGCGCACCATGCGGTGGTTACTGAAACAGCGCGGGCATTCTCCTCGTGCGTGCCATTGTAGAATGCGACGATGACAGCGACGAGGCCAGTCGCCGAGGCCCGGGGGATTGTCGGATGAGCAGAGGGAGACCAAGTACGAATAAGCAGGATACCAACACCGGCGGAAGGGGCCACAGCAACCAACCGTTTGTCCCACGGGGGGCCTTTCATCTCGATCTGCTCCCTCCGCATGGGCACTCCTCTTTCTGCCTCTTACTGCGCTTAATAACGACCCCCTTCACCTCGCTTTACATTCACCAGCAGCAGCGCCGCCTTCGTCCTGGGCATGTCAGCAGGAAACAGACCTCCCTCCCCCTGCGCTTCCAACCGGAGAAATCGGGAGAAAGAGCGCGCGGGCCTGTGAAGAAAGACGAGAACGTGCTCCCAGGCGGGGTTGCCGCTCATTGTGGGGCATTTACTTATTGTAGCACCACTACGTCTAGAATAACCTTGTCTGATTCCGGTAACTAATATCTACCCCTACCTAATTCCCTACATCCGCTGAACGTCCCCGAAGCCTCCCCTCTAATGCTATCCCGGTCTCGCTTGTCCTAAGTTGAAGATTAAGCTCCCAGAGCCCTAACGCAGTAACCACAACCATGAGGCTCCAGCGGTCTCCCAGTGACATCGCACGGCCTTGGAGCTGCAACGAAAACGGATGTATCAACTTGGACAAACCAGGCGATCACGAAAACAGAGCAAGAACCTCGGCGTCGGGAGGCACGTCGCGGCTCGTGCTAGTCCCCTTGTGCCTGTTGGATACTTGTGTGAGTCTGTATCCTCCCGATTTGGCGGCGTCGTTTTCCCCCTTCCTGATCTTCCTCCACTCAACACGTTCTCGGTGCTGCTTCTCGCCGACCTCGATGGAGAAGAGGAAAATGACATCGTCACCCGACCAACCCAGCACGCATCATCTCCGTGTCCATATCGTGGATGTTCGCCCGAGGCTCGAGAGGGGGTAGGTGGACGACAGTGGCGGAGTTGAATGCGTAGGCCCGCGAAGCAAAGGGTGAGTCGTCGCCGGCTGCCGCGATGATGGCGTCCTTGTTGCTTGTTCCGTTATGTAGCAATATCCCGTGTCGCCACCCCAGCGGCCCCTTTCCACTGAGGCCTATGTGTATCTCGACGATAAACAGGCGTTCTTCGCGGGAGGCACCACACAAGAAGAGCGTTTTCATTCCCGTCATATAGTAGTATCCCGTTCATCACTGCTGGGAACGGCCGGTAAGGGGACGTTGTCGGATCTGTTGAAGCTGCATCCCTATAGGACGGCAGAGCCTGGTCATCCTGTGATGAGGTGCTTTGGAGCCCCTGAGTGTAAGACGGCGGCGTCGATGATACCCTTTGCATGTCTCTGGTTTACTGGTAGTAGGTTAGCCTCAAGCGACAATAGCTGATGGACTTAGGGCTGAGAGATGAACCTGTCTGTGAAACGAACTAGATCCTCCACAAGCAGACGTGTAAATCAACATACCGAGAAAGTAGGTAAGCAAAACGGATGTGTGCTGGCTAATAGCTACTGCGCGCTGGGGAGACAGATAAAATAGAATTGAGTCCCAAGCTCGTAGAGCTGAAGACGTTTGTATACAGTTAGCACCTCTCGTGACCGCTCATTTTGGCTGGAGACGTTTACTCTTTTAGGATCCTGGTAATGCTTCGCTTGCATTATCATCTCACGATTGGTTTCAGCCTGCACTTCAACCAGACCTCGTCCTCTTGAGGCTGGCATCCTGTCACTTTTGACACCGGAATTCGTCACGCACTGCGTCCCCTACGGTTCCTGTTTGTTTGGAAGCAGCGGCATTTAAAGCGGTTGGCCGTTCGTTTGTTCTCTGCGGCGGGGAGTGGCCATCCCTTTGGGCTTTGGCAGTTGCGTTGGATTTCCAACCAATCATGGGTTTGGTCTTTTACTTGACTACAC
Organism: Colletotrichum navitas; assembly: GCF_030913465.1. Classification (NCBI taxonomy): domain Eukaryota; kingdom Fungi; phylum Ascomycota; class Sordariomycetes; order Glomerellales; family Glomerellaceae; genus Colletotrichum; species Colletotrichum navitas. The sequence continues at coordinate 1,433,106 of NW_026850548.1, read as the reverse complement.
TATGCTCCCCGTATCAACCTAGGTAGACACTACCAAGCCTGCCGCCCGGGTTTGCGGGGGGGAAAGGAAGAAGAAAAAACAGGCACACTCTAATATACTGGGGCAAGGGACTAACAACAACGAGAAGTACTCCGTAGACTCGGCACCTACACATATCGAATACAGAAGAAAGATAACTGACTAGAAGTATAAAAGGCCATAGCCAATTTGACTTAGTTTGTGTGAGAAAATCCATCGAACTGATGCTTACATGAAAGCCGTAAAGTACCCAAGTGGACTGTGGCCGCTCTAAAGTGTGCGTGTTTTCTTCTTCTTGCAAACCGGGGGGCCTGCTTACCTGCCCGCCCAGCCGTCCGCCCCCGTTATCGAACATGCAAGAGGTGATTGTTTATCTGCAAGACGTGAACCAACAGCAGTCCTGCCCGTCACCCGCATCCGCCACCCATGTTGCCGCGAAGAAAATATGGGCGCGCGAGCCCAAAAACGCTCACTAAACCCATCTAGGCCAGAGGTCAGGCCACCTCGTCTGGGTTCGGCAGCCCCCCGTCTCGTCAGACAGTCTGCCCGGGCACACCTCGCTCGGCCGCCTTTCCCGCTCGGAACCAAGAAACGTTGCTTGATTCTGGTGAGCGCGTTCTCGGTCACCCCGAGGTAATTATCCAACTGGTCTCCTCGGCCTGAGGAACCCGATTGCACAGCGGCTTGTTGCGCTTCGGAGCAGGTCGGATCTCAACCACCCGCTGCGTCATGGCCGGCGCCAGCTTTCATCGTCCTGTTCCCTCCTTCCTCTCAAATCGTGAACACCAGGCTTCTAGTTCCCTCATGAATATCGTAAAACTGCTCACTCGGGCAACAGAGCAGAACAAAACATTTGCCGTCACGGGCTTGAGCGAACCGTATTCATTCGAAACAATGTTTCAATCTTTGGTTGCTTAGTGTCTAAGTACTTGTCCGCAGGCACTTGCGTTTTGATGGGTAAACCAACCCGCACTTGCCTACTCGCAACAGCCGCAATGCTGGGGAGAAAAACCATGCAAAGGGGAAGAAAAGAAAAAAAAGACAAAAAAAAAAAAACCCGTGTCCCAGAATACGCCCCAACTCCTTTTCATGATGAGAAACCAGCCCCCAAACCTCATGAGCTGTTTTATTGCGGTCGAACGCTCGCAATACCGTCTTCGCTCATGCTGGTGTCATATCTACACGCACCACACAATGTCTCGTCTCGCGTGGGACATCGTCACGTCTACGCATCAACGCTCTTACAGGATCTCCCGCAGCTTCTCCTTCTGGGCCGCCGTCAGGGTCGTGGGGAACTTGACGTTGTACTTGATGATGAAGTCTCCTCTCGTGCCCGGCTTCTTGGAGATGGGCATACCCAGGCCGGGATACCGGTCGGTGCTTCCCGGTTGAGTGGGGCCGTTCTTGTCGAGGTTGAGCTGCTTGCCGTCGATGGTCGTCACGGTCCGCCTCCAGCCCGTGAGAGCCTCCTTCAGGTCTAAGTCGACCGTGTGAATTAGGTCGTTGTCTTCGCGCACGAAGAGCGGGTGGGGTTTCTGCCGGCTGTTAGTGATCCGCCCTTTGCAGAATTTCTCGATGTTAGGTGCAGCACCCGACTTACCTCTTCCACGATGAAGTGCAGGTCCTGCTGGCCGCCCTCTTCCTGGTCGCCAACACCCTTGAACTTGATCTTGCTGCCCTTCTTCAGGCCCGGCTTGATGGGCACCTCAAGGACAGTGTCGGTGGTCATCCTCTTGCCCGACTCGTCGAACGTCTTGCGCTTGATCTTCATCTTCTTGGTTACGCCACGGAACAGCTCCTCCAGCGTAAGCGGCAGGGGCCGTTCCACCGTCGTGACCTCGGGGGTCGATTCTCTGGGCCGCGGCACGTCTCCAAACCCGGTGCGCATGCGCTGTGACCGGCCGGCACCCCGTGGGGCGCCGCCTCCGCCGAAGGTCGTAAAGATGTCGGCAAAGTCGTCCATGCCTCCGCCGGCGCCGGCGCCGCCCATTCCACCAGCACCTGAGCGCATAAATTCAGCAAAGACGTCGTCCGCGGAGCTGAAGTTGAAGCCACCTCCGTTTCCTCCACCGGTACTGAAGCGGAAGGTGCGTGTACCGCCACCGCCAGGCATGCCGCCGCCGAAGTCGAAACCTCCAGGCATTCCCCCACCTGCGAAGGGGTTGCCACCAGCACCGTCAGGTGGCGGGGCGGCGCCTCCGCGGAGCAGGAACTCGAGACCGTAGTCATCGTAGATCTTGCGCTTTTCGGGGTCGGAGAGGATCTCATATGCTTGCGAGCATTCTTTAAACTTTTCGGCGGCTTGTGGGTTGTCCTTGTTCTTGTCGGGGTGGTACTTTAGTGCGGCTTTTCTGTACACGCGAGGCAGTCAGCGATGCTGTCTTTGATAAGGTCGTTTGTGTTTGTACGTAAATGGGCAAATGGAGGTTGGGCCGTCATCGTTGGGCAACAACGGCGGCGGAAATAGAGAGGGGGGGAAGAGAGAGGCATCGTGAGATGCTTTGCCACTTACCGGTAGCCTTTTTTTATTTCATCTTGGTTTGCCGTGGGGCTCACGCCCAGCTGGTCGTACAGCTTGGTTTCTTTGACCATTGTAGCAGTCTATAGTACGGTCGTCTATTTAATCAAACCTATGGGCTCGTGGATATCGCCACGAGTGTGAGTGTGCTCGATGGTATCGTGGGAGTTTGTTTTTGCAACTGGGGTGTAAACCCTTGAAGAGTAGTTTGCAATTGAAAACGTGGGGTGAAAAAGCAAGATAAAGGTCGGGTAGGGAAAGGAGGAGAAAAATAAGGAAGATTTGAAGAGAAGTGGTTGGATGTTGCAGCAACGACCGGGTGCGTGATATGTATGTAGGAAATGGCCAATAGAAGCAGGTAAGTGTGTGCCCAAGTACCTCCGTACCTAGGACCTTTCACTCTGAAGGGGGCCCAAGCATTGACTGGGGCGCCCGGGGCATTTAGTGGTAGAAGAAGCCCTCCGGCGGCGCTGGATGGAAGCAACAGGCCCTGGTTGTGGAAGGTTCGGTGCCCGTCTGTCAGAGGTAGGTATTCCAAGGGAGCCTTGGCCAGGCGGCGGGCGACAAGTCCCTGTGCGTGCGGTTTTGCGACTGGGACCCGACGGCGGGGCATCGAAATCGGTGATCTCACTGGGCTGATGGGATGGAAGAGCACAGAAGGGCTGGCTGGGGCTGTTCCCACCCAAGCTTGTTCCCCGATCGTTCTTCGGTCGAAGGATGTGCATAGCTCACCCGTTGTATGCTAATCAAGTGAGGTCTTTTTGGCATGATTTCAGACTTCTTCCCGTAGCCTAAGCGCCTTGCACAAGTAGATAGTTCTCTCGCCTCCTCTGCCGTCTGTATACCTGCCAAAGGTTGAGCTCTGCAAAAGCATAGAGGCTGTCGCAACAAGCGCACCGCCGCCAGAATGAACAATGACGAAAATGGCGGGGTCTCTACCGGGCGGGAATGGCGGAGTCTGGCTCATGCCGTGGCCCGAGCGTCGCACTAAGCAGGCCCATCCTTGCGGGCTTTGGGGATAGCTGGTCGAGAGAAATGGAAGCTTCGAGAACCTTCTACGCAATTGTCTGTTACACGGCTCAGAGCTTCCTATATCCAACCCAGACATGCCAATCAGACACAGACATAATGGGGTATCAAACAATGGTATTGCGCCGAAGTGCCGCTATTCTTGGTTAAGTGCTTTGTTACGCTCTGCCTGTTGTTTGCTGCAGGGCAGCTGAGAAGCCAACGCTGCTTCGTGTCCTTGCCTCCCAGCTCATCATTCCTAAGCCGTTTGCGCAAACCCACCGCGTGCCTTTATGTTCCTCTTGTGATGCCCTCTAGTCTTGGCGCTACTGATGCTCGTCAGGAATTTCCATGTCCATCATCTTGATTGTCTTTTGCTCATCCCTCGGGTCGTGTGCCATGCCATATATTGAATGTCTGGCCATGAAAGGACTGCCAACCCTCTCTTGCATCTCCGGGCCCTTGGTCTGATCCTCATTGTCTGGCGTCACAGTACGGCTAATATCGTCGGCGGGAGTGGAGGCTGAAAGCCCATGTTGCCCAGGACTGAGTGGATTGGTGTTACGAGGCCGTGCCGTGTCGTCAATGTCGCCAGAATGCATAAACTCGGCCAAGCTTACACTGGACATCTCCGTAGCGCCTTGCCTCGAAGCCATGTCCGTCATTTCAGTGTCCATTGTCCCGTCTCCGTCGCTAAAGGGATCGTTGTCAAAGTCGCCTGCTCTTGAGTTGGTGTCGCTGTTCCCCAGGGAGGCTCGGTTGGTGGCCATAGAGTCGACACTGCCTGAGCGGTACTTCCTCTTTGATGGCGAGATTGGCGACATGTCTGTGTTCCTCGGCTGTACGCTCTCCTCCATGCTTTCTTGGTTCAGTTCCTGTTTGAAGTTCTTATTTTCTGCCCGAGCAAATCGCTGGAGGGCGTCCGACAGAGGCGATGCCGGTGTGTTTATCGCGTCTTCTGTGGCGTAAACGAGGAGGGGGCCTTTAGTCTCCCAAAACATCTTCTCCATTACCTGCTCAAACGAGTATTTCTGTTTCGAGTCAACATGCGAGCCCTGTTAATCGCTTCTGCTCTTCTGGCTTACCTCGGCCTTTGCAGGGTTCGCGCTGCCCTGCTCGTATGACAGCCGCCACCACTGGTCCACAGGAGTAGATGCCTCCTCAATGTCAATCAGGGCTAGTTCGGCTCGCTTGCAGACGTAGGTCACGTTCGGCGACGTAGCGATTCCCCTGAGAAGATACTTCTTGCCGGTGAACGGCTTGGTCAAGCCCGGCTTGTTGGGGTCTGTGAGCAGAGTGCTGCTGACCAACTGTTGCCGCTCAAGGAGTCTCTCGCGTTCCCAGTCAAGTCCTGTGAATGAGATTAGCAACTCCAACCTCGAGACGCCAGGGAGGGGGGGCTCGCCGTACTTTTCTTCGTCTCTCTGAGCTGAGACAGCTCCCACACACATCTGTCAACCACCTGTTGCGAGCTCTTGGCCAGCGCTTCCTCGGCTTCTGTTTTGACGCAAGGCACATCTTCGAGGCGCGTGTACTGCTTCTCATCTTCGTTTTCGAGCTTTTGCAGCTCTCGAAAGCGACCCAGCCCGTCGAGGTACTGCACATGGCTCTCGTACTCTTTGATCGTCTTTTCCAGCATTTCCTCCTTGTCATGGAGCTTGTCCGTCTTGGGATCAATCCATTTGGTGAGCTCAAACTCCTTCGAACGAGCCTCGTATAGAGCCCGGGAAATCCAGGCGAGGTGTTCCTGGAAAACCCTCGCTTCTTCCTTCCGGCTCACGAGATAACGTTCTGGGTACCAGACTTCGGGTATCTCCAGCTTTTCTGGAGGGTCCTCAGCGTCAATGTTGACGGTCATTATCTCGCCCATGTCGTCGAGAACAACCATCCCCATGTTCGGCTGGAGCTCCGCCCACGTCATGGACTCTTGCCAGACAATCCAGTTCCAAGCATCATAGAGAGTTTTGGTTTGCTCACATTGGCTTTTAGTCAACTCGAAGTTGAGGAACGCAAACCGCGTTGGCTCTTGCGTCGGCTCGAACGTCTGCAGCGATAATGGACAGGCAACGTGGGTCATGGGCTTGAGGACCTCTGCATCCGTCTTCTCGTCAAGAGTGTCGTAGAATTGTCTCTCAGGGCTGAAGTTGGTTTTGGGCACCAAATCCGCCATGGTCTCGACTGATCCATAGCTTCTCTCGGTCAGATCGAGGAAGGCCATCAAGCGGTGAATTTCTTCGTGAAAGTCTGGTTTCGAGTCTTCCGACCATTGGAGCTCGCCCTGTTGCATGGCGGCAAGAACGTGGGGGGGATATATCGGCTGGCCCTTCCACCATTCACTATTGTGGCCGTAACTGGCAGCTGGCTTGCCGGCTTGTAGAAGAACGTTGCGCGCCAGAGGGATTTCGTGGAGGATCGTCAGCACGGAACCCAACCGCTGCGACGAGTTGCGAGCGTTGGGCTTCTGGATGAGGAATGCGGGTGCACCCTCGACTCGCTTTCTTGCCGAGGGTGGCGGGTCGCCGTCGACAACAGCTTGGCTCGAAGTCGTTGCGGTTGTCACCATGGCCCAGCTGTTCTGATCATAGTCGGGCCTGTTAGCCGGCCCGAAGTACGTCGCGCTTGCGCCAGTATCTGTGACGCCAGCTTCCTGCGGCTTGAAGCCAGCGTCCGCTTGCGACTCACGCAGGGCCCGCTGCAAGTCCTCTTCATACTGCTCGGCACTGCTGGGCGCTCCTGTATCCTTTCGTTAGCCATCGTTCCTCATGGAACGGAGGGTAGTACCGGTAGTGTCCCCTGCCGTCCATTCTATCATCCTACCAAGCGGCGATCGGTTATTGGTTCTCGATGGTGGTCGTGAGGGAGCTCCGACGGAGGGCCCGTAGAATCCGGTGTCAGGCGGAGGGGTGACCCCTTGGATGACGGCATTGTCTGGCGCTTCGATATTGAAAGCTGGGACGCACGAATTAGCACGGCAATCCCCTCCAACTGCGGTGTCGATCCGACTTACCTATGCCCGTGTTGTTTGGCTCTCCCTCGCGACCGGCGCCGAAAGCTGTGTCGTCCCAGGTGTACTTCCTTCGAAACTTTGCCTCTGTTAGCTTCGATGCCGGTGCGTTTGCAGAGAGCCACGTACCGCGTCAGAGCCCTCGTAGTATTCGCCTATGAGCTGTTCCAAAGAGGTGTTGCTCTGCGTCCTCACGTCAGCGTATCGTCGAGAGAGTGCGGGCTTCCTGACGACCCGTCAACCATGGGCATCGCACCTTGAGGGCGGAAATAACCAGGCTGCGGTCCAGGACGGGGTCGAGACTGGTGATTTCGCAAAACTGAGCGACGTCTGCTGACGTCGGTTCGGTCGCCATGGCGTAGAACCCTGCCTCGAGGGGGCTATTATGACCGAATCGAATCTGCCGGTCGGATCGATTAGATGCGGTGCTGGAGGGATAATCGATGCTTGCGCAAGGCCATCAGAAAGACGTAGTCGAGTTGTGATGAGTCTGGCGCATGAAGCTAAGTCAGATGTTTGGAAGAATGCTGTCAAACGGACTGCAGCTAATAAGCTGCTGCTGCGTGCTAATGGAGGTCGAACGGCCGGGAGTTTGGGCGTCCGCACGGGTGCGAAAGGAGATACGGAAAGCGCTGAGAAGGGGCTCCAAGAGAACACGAAAGGAAAGAAGGGCCCTCAATAGGTTCGGATTCGTCCCGTCCCGTTGCGTTGTCTCTTCGGGGACGCCTTGGATAATGCTAAGGCAGGTAGGTGTGTGGAAGCCGCGCCGAGAGTCGTGCTGGTAAAGCCCCGCGAGTTGCCGCCCTCGTACGGGAAGGCCAGTGCAGCCGACCTAATCGTATTAGAGGGAATACTTCCCCACTATCTCATCCCAGTGACTTTCATTCCTCGAGCTTCATGACGACCACTTTCTACCAGAGACTGACCATCAAAGTCCATTTCAGATACACGGTCGGGGTAGAGAACGAACATTTAAAGGAGCTCTATCGCGTCAGATCTGTGGATTGGACCATTGAGTTTCTTCCCTTCCGTCCACTTTGGGTGCACAAGACTACCTACATAGCAAAGTACCTAGGATGCTGTCAGACAAGCACATAAGGTGTCAGTTAGCGGGGCAAGTGCCGTGATTGGCATAGAGACTTCTGGACTCCTGATTACATACTCATTTAGACTGGAACGGCACACGCGGCTTTGGCTCCCTGTCGCCCCCATGCTCAGTAACCTTTCCTTGCACTGGCGAGCCGCAGTTCAAGGGTGGCTCCGGCTGCCGCAAGAGATTGCGTCACTCATAAAGTTGGCACAGAGTCATTTCTTAATACCTCCCCTGGCAACCGAAACACCAAATTTGAAATGAGGCATAGGAGAGCATGCCCCAAAACAAGCGGTTTGGTTCTTATGCTGGGGATGTATGTGCAGAAAACGACAATTTAAGTGCTTGATTGGTCTATATGCGGTACCTCGTGCGTTGTCACGGCTCGCTGGCTTGCTAATCATTGCCGCCCAACTGTGTCCGCCACTTCTCTGTGCCCTCGCAGAGCCAACACGCGATTTCCTCCGGTTCCCTGCGCGGAAAGCCGTCTCCAGAAGACCTCCCCGAGATCCAACTTTGCCTAAATCATAATATGTGAAATCCATTTTTGGCCTTAAACAGGCTTGGCTGACAGCTGGTGAAAACGCCCGGGCCCGTCGCTATGCATCATCATGCGTGTAGTAAGAATGGGTAAAAATAGAGAGGAACAGTGATAATCAGTCCACCCGCAAACTCCGCTTCCAAAGTCAGAAAGAGACCCTGCTGTAAATGGGGTGATATCCACCGCGTCAGATCCATGATCGAGCTCCGGTTCAGGGCTTGTCGTCATCCTCGTCGTCCTCGTCCTCGTTGTATTCGTCCATGTCAAAGTCGCTGTCGCTGCCGCCCAGATCGAAGTCGCCCTCATCGTCCGTCTCGTTCCAGAAAGCGTCGTCGTCCATGGTCTTCTGGGGCACTGGCTCTAGATCCGCCGTCGTGGGGATCGTCACGCCAGGAGGAATGTCTTTCTTGGACTTCTCGACCGTCTCTCGGGCTCGCTTTTCGTATTCTTGTCGGTTGTCACGGAACAAAACGCTCGCGTCGACGTTGGCGGGAGAGTTGATCTCGGGGTCATCCAGAAGCAGCAGCACCGAACGCAAGACCGACTCGACGCCCTGAAGAGGGGACCATCGCTCGCAGGCCTGCTCGCCCGACTGCTCGTCTTCACCAGGTGTGTGGAGGATGGAGATGCAGAGCTTGCCGTCGGTGTAAATGTTGGGATGGTAGATGTTCTTGTTCAGGAAACGGAAGGTTGGCGGGGCATAGGGGTAGTCGCGGGGGAAAGTCATGTCGGCCTGATATCGTTGTTAGTATTTTGCCCCATCTCGGCTAGGGGAGGTGATCGTATAATCCGCAGCGGCGAGGCAAGGACTAACCTTAAGATAGGCGCCATTAAAGGCGCTATCAGGGTTGACGACCATGAGGCCAATCTTCCAGGACATAACATTTCTCTCGTCAACCTCGATGTGCACCCACTTCTCCTTCTGCAGCGTCTGCAACTCGCTCATCAGTCGCTTTTGTGCCATGGCGAACGACGCTGTCTGTCCGATATTGTGGCGGTGGAGAAGGGCGCGTTACGCGGTGGTGCAGTATATCGAGGAAAGATTGCAGACTCGGAGACAGTATACAAAAGCTCTCGGCGAAAACGAGAGAGAAAACCCCTAGACACCAGAAGGTTCCCGCATGCGGACGCAATAATGAAGGTTTCGGGAAAAGCGCCGTTGGGGTGTCGGCAGTGTGGCGGCTACACTGCAAATGCTCACACAAGTCGTGTGACCGCTCGAGAGAAGGAGCGGATGAGTGGCAGGTGGGATGGAGGAGCCGAGGGGATGACTCGATTAAGCTCCGGACTGACTCGAAAGTGGTGGCGGTAGCAGCGGTGGTAAGTAGCGGATATGAGATAAGATAAAAAGGGAGGAGCCGTGGAGGAGAAGTGCCAAGACCCGCAAGGGCGGCAACTTTCTAGTTTGGTCGGGATGGGTCTAAGTTGGGCGGAGGAGGAAGACGCAGAGCCAAGAGGGAAAAAGCCTCGCAATGGGTTAATAAGTGGGAGAGTCGAAAGAGAGAGGGGTGTTGGACTGAGAGTTGAATGAGGAAACAAAAAAGCCAAAAAAAAAAAAGGGTCGATCAGGGCAAAGGGGGGGGAGGGCAATAAAGTAGGGAGGAAAGGAGAGACTGCGATGTCGCTGAGGCGTCTGTCGCGATTTATCAAGGTTGCATATGCGTACCATGGACCAAGTCGAGGCACCACACCGGGGCACCTAGACTACCTGGACAGACCACCCCAAGAGTCCTAGACTGGGTACCCAGGCAGCCCGAGGAGGAGGTCACGCAGCGTGTCTCGGATCCGTGGCCGGCTCAGGGTGACGCCTGTTTCTGCTGTCCTGTCCTTGGCACCTCGTCATTTGGTTAGGTAACTTAGACGGTCGGCTCAGTGTCAGAGTGAACGAGGCAGGCGCCACCCCACCCAGTGCTGCCGCTGCTGCTAGGTACCTATATGTCAGTCACTCCTATTTATGCCTGTGCTTACCTTAACTCACCGAAACCACCCTCGAAATCTTCAACTCGAAGCCAGTGGAATCCCGCAACTTCCGTAACAAATAAAACAAGTCCTCTGCAAAGGGCTAGACGTCGACTGTTCCGGATTCGCCAGTTGCTCGCTCCCTACGCAAACACGCCTGGTTTCTCTTTGTTGTCCGTGCCTTTCAGCCCCTTTCTCAAATGCCCCCCCGTTGCAGTTGCATCACGTAAGAAATGCACCTTGGTAGCTAGCCAATTGCGGGAATCACTTGCGCCATCGCTTCAACAAACCTGCTGCAATGACTTCAAAACGTCCACAAGGGAGCCTACCATACATACGGGGCTACCCTTAGCTATTGGGGCAGGGAGGACGCGGATGCCTCGCGATTCCCTCTTTTAACGTTCATTCGCTCCATGTCGGCCAGGAACCGGAATCTTCCCTGCCCTCGATGAGCCCATAGCTAATCCGACCTGCGTTCCGTTTCGGTACCTGACCGCGAGTCTGGCCAGTGCATGATGTACAAACCAGGAGGCCCAACAAAGCGTCGCGCGCAGCCGCTTCTCTCCGCCTCCGCCCCCCCCACCATTCAAGGGGAAACTCGAACCCCATGAACCCAATGCTTTGTCCGATCGTCCCGCTAAGCCGTGCAACTTGAGTGTGCCCCGCGAAGCACATCGTCCCTTGGCACCGACCCCCGACTGCAAGCAACTACGGGCCGATCCCAAACTCACGAGGCTACTGGTAACGACTCCCAAGGTCCGAGGAGAGGTGTGCTCAATGCTTCTTACTTCATTAGAGTAGTTTTTGTTTTTGTTGCGAATGCTTCCCTCTGGCGGCTATCCTTTATCTTAGCAGCTCAACCTCTGCTACGCCCCCAGGTCGTAGTAGATGCAGTTCCCCGTCCTGAAGTTGTACAGGAACGAATGCCGGTTGGCAGTCTTCTTCTCCCAGTCCCATTTCCAATTCAGTAGCATGTCGTGGATCTCCCGCACGTACTTCTTCTCCGCCGTCGTCACGCTGTGCTCCACCTTGCGCCAGCTCTCCCCGTCCGACAAGCACGTATCTCTGATGAGCTCCATCACCTGGTCTGTCGTCTCGACGGCCAGAATAGGCCCGTCTAGGAATGAGTGAACCAGACTGGCGGCGCTCACCTGCGCCTGCTCCACGACCGTCTTCCGATTGAACTTCTTGCTTCTCGTCTGCGCCGTCAGCACGCGCACGTCTTGCTCCTGGTGCGCCTCCGCTGTGCCGCCCGTCTCGGCCAGCTGGGTGTTGCTCCTCAACTTAGCCACGGACTTGGAGTCCCGCTCCCGGATCTCACCCCGCAGCCACGATAACAGCTGCGCCATCGGTATGTCGACGTCGGGGATGTCCTTCTTATCCATCGTCTTTACCTTCAGGATCGCATCCTGCTTGATGATGATAATCCACGAGTAGCCCTCGTCGCGGTTTCGGGACAGCAGTTCTTCCGGTGAGCGTGCGTCTTTAGCAAGCTCGGCGCTAATGTTGTGCGACCAGAGCGTCTGCAGGATTTCTATTCCTGTGGACCGCAGGGCAGCGGCATCGAAGCTGGCCACCAGGGCGTCGCACTTGCGGAGAACGTGAGCAATATGCCAAAGATAGGGGGGGGCGTTCCCTCGGGACTTACTCTCTTGGCGTTGTTAAAGATGTTGTAGCTTTCTTCTTCCGATTTCTTCAGGAACGCCTTCCCGCCGCTTTTGGGGGGCCTGGAAAGCTTCTCCCAAGATAGATTGAACCCCACAGCGTGGCGCTCTTCGTAATGGCTGCCGATTCGGGGACGGTTCTCTTTGATGAGGCTGTCGTATCGGCCACCTGCGGCGAAAACATCCTTGACCTTCTTGTCATAGAGGCATGAGAACAGGATTCCCCCGGTGTAAAAACTCTCCTTGAGACTGTTCAGAGGAGTAATGTAAATCTTGCTTGCAACGCCGAGACGTTTAGCATATTCTGACACCTCTCTGAGATGCGCCAAGGTCGAAGAAGCACGTTGGTACATGTCGGTGCCCTCGAAAATGGTCTTGAGCTTCGAGAAAGCTTTCGACGGGGTATCTGCGCCTTGTTAGTTCCCACGTCGACATTATCCATTGCTCGCAACCCACCTCGGAAGTCGAATCGCTGTAGTTCATCCACGCTGGTCGCTGATAGGCCAACCAAGGGCGACCGCAGCTGCACCCTGATCTTTTGCCATGTCCAGTGGTGGATATTCAGTTTGCTGAGCACGTCTGCCACGGCTCTTCGTGACCCATGCTCGACTCGGCAGTAGTCAAATATGAGCTGCAGCAGGTCGGAATGTCCAAGGTGGAAACACATCTGGCTGGAGGACAGCGAGGGGAAGGTCGCAATGATTTCGTCGAGCACCTTCAGAACCTCGGCTTCCTTCAACGCTAGATCGAGGGTATTGGTCGTGACAATGTCAAAATCGACCTCGCCGAGCATGTAAGGCTGCCCGGTGTCCCCTTTGTCGCGGAAGACGTTGCCGAATGTGAAGGTTCGCTGGACGCCCGGTGTTCCGCTGCCCTTGGCAAGCATCCTTGCGTGGCCCATTGTGAGATCGAAAGGGAGCTGCAGCACTGTTCCGTTCGAATCCAGAAGACTCACAACATTCTCGGCATAATGAGCGGAACGCGGGTAGAGACAAGTTCGCTGGCACTCCAGAGCTCCGTGTCGGCGAAATATGGATATCAGAGTTTCTTTCACGATGCTCTGATTCAGTAAGTCTGCCTGACTAGGGCTCGTCTCGTGCATGTCCCAAGCGTAGTCTTTGGCCTGTTCCAGTGGCCGGGAGAACAAGGTCGACAGCATCTTCTTGTAGTACGGTGAGCTAGGATCTGCGAGACCTGCGAGCGTGCGCCTAATGGTCTCGCTCTCCATTTGTACGGGAAGCTTTCCGCTCTGCAGCAGTTCTGCACTTGAAGGTCGTTCTTTCGGGTTATGTGTTACGAGAGACAAGACAATATCTGTCTGTACTTGATCTGCAGGCTTGAAGTCCGGAGGAAGCGTGGGATTGGGTTGCCGAAGCTTTTCCAAAACATCGGCTCTTTGCATACCGAGCATCGGGGGATAACACATCTCGAAGAAGATTATACCTAAAGAGTACATCTTGGGCGACATCAGCACCACAGCAGCACAAGTGGGGTGGGAACAGAATTTGGGGGACCAAACTTACGTCGACTTTGGCACTATACATTCCGCTAGACCCTGATCGTACCTCCGGTGCGGCATAAGAAGTAGTCCCAATGCTTCTGGTGAAGTCATCTGACTCCATGGTGTTAGACATGACCCTGTCAGCGGCAAATTGGCCGCTGGTCGCCAGTCCAAAATCGCCAATCTTGACATTGTCCGTTCCATCGCTACTATGAGCAATGAATATGTTCTCGGGTTTGAGATCTCGATGGACAATGCTGAGACCGTGAATATGGGCAAGACCTTCGAGTATTTGCCGAAACAGGCGCCATATTTCCGGTGTGTTTTGATACAGCTTTCTTGTAATCAAATCCCGCAGTGTCTACGGTTGTCAGTCAAGCCCTCATTTTTCAGTTCAGACTCTCCGTTGACAGCAATGTAGCTTACCCTTTTCTCACAGTATTCCATGGAGATATACAAAACGGTCCTGGAAGATCGGTACGAATGGTTTCTCCTCAATATCTCTTTCCCCCTCGGTCCAGGCCCGACCGCCTGACTGCTGTCGTCAGAATCGGAGTCGCTCTCATCCTCTTCCTCGTCCGAGTCTTCGTCATCCTCCTCTTCCTCGTCCGAGTCCTCTTCAGCGTCCGAATCATCGTAGCCAAACTCTACCTGGGGATAGCCACTTGACGACATAAAGTCTAGACCACCTGTGCTTGTGGTGAGGTTGATAGCGGCGCCTTGAGATATCGTGTCGTGGGAATCTTCCGTGTTAAGATCATCAGTGGAGGTCTCACCCTCTGTGTCCGACTGATCTGGAACTTCTTCAACCCAGGTATTGTAGTATCGAACCACGGCTGGATGACTGAGCTGAGACAGCAGACGAACCTCTTTCAGGATCTCGGTCAAGCTCGCTTGTGATCTTTGACTGATCTTCTTGATGGCATATATCTGTCCATCCAGCTTTTTCCGGGCTTTTACCACCTCGCCAAAACCACCTTTACCTAGACGGCCCTCCTCGTCAAAGTCTTCCAGATATCTCGACGATGTCAGAGTTCTATTCGTCGACTCGCGTCTCAACCTCGGGGGTATGGGCGACAACGTGTTAAGGGAATGATAATTTGACTTAGTCGCAGGATCATCCTCCACTATCACAGGCGCATCCGTGGCAAGGAACTCGCTAGATCCAAGCTCAAAAGCGCGAGGCCGTTTCTTGGGGTCTGCCTTGAAGAATCTTGTGACCAATTCTTGTAGAGGTCTCGACAGAGACATTGAATCGGACACAGAGGAAGGTGAATGATACTTCTGAGGCACGTCAAGCCCGAATATCATTTGCAGAAAAACAATACCAAATTCCCACATGTCCGTTTTCTGCGTATAATGAGGCTTCGACAGCGCGGCAGTCTCTGGCGGCAGCCAGTAAGCAGACTTCGCAGATCTCAGTCCTAGCGGCGCATGACCCTTGGACGAGATGCTGTGCAGCTCTCTTTGATAGCCTGCGTCTGCAAGTTTTGGCACAATTTCCCCTGTCTGTTCTCGGAAAAGTAAGACGTTTCCTGCGTGTATGTCTTGATGGACCAAAGACTTGTTGTGCAGGAAATTGAGAGCGTCAAGTAGATCTCGTGTCCAAGCACGCACCTTACTGGTATCCAACTGGCCAGCCAAATCAAGAAGTTCAGCAAGAGACCCCTTCTCAGCACTAGGGGTGAGGACGCTGACGGCCCAAAGACTTGCGAGCACTTTTGCAGTGTTGTTCTTCTCCCGCTCCACCCGAAAGTCCAAAATCTCAAGCAGGTTCCGGTGACGCACTAGCTTGAGTGCCTCAAGCTGGCTTTCAAGAGATTGAATCTGTTTCTTGAAGACAGAGGCGTCTTCTTTTGCAGTTGTGCGAAGAACAGTCTCCTTGAGCGCCAAGTTGGGGCAGTCCTGCCCGTCGCCGACGACAGGCCAAACGGAGAAGACAGTCGAAACGGGGCCTTTGGCGACCTCGGACTTTCCGAACACAGCCTGGAAAGAAATGATGTTTCCAGTCTTGTCCGTCGTGTGACAGGGCCTGTCGAAGATTATGCGACCACTTCCGGGGCTGTTTGGGCCGTCCATCGTGTTGAGAGACGGCAGCCCGTTTGGTCGATTCTTTTTGCGCGTCTCCTTCGCCTTATCCTTCTTGCGTTTCAACTCAACCTGCAACAATCCACCGAGCACTCTTTCTTCCTCTTTGTTTTCTTCAACTCTCTTGCGGTCCTCTTCCTCTTTCTGTTCCTGGGCTAGCTTGGCCAGCAAGGCTTCGTGGGCTGCTCTCTCTTCTTCAAGTGAGGGGAGCTCAAGCCCCTTTGCCTTGGCCTGAGCTGCGTCTTCGAGGATATCTCTGATCCCTTCTACAATGCGATCCATCATCTCTTGCTCCTCAGTTGCAAATATCTTGGGCTGAGTCTCGAGGAACTTCTGAAGTTTGAACAGGGTAGCCTCACGGAGGTCGCCAGTGTTCTTCAGAGTTAGTAGCGGCGGGCTCTTGGGATACGTAGCAGTCATCACTACACCCAGAGTGACGGCAAAGTCCTCATCTGATGACGCCCTGATGCGAACATCGAATGAAGGGTCTGCTTTCTGGTTGAGTGTCAGCACCGTTTATCCTTATCCACAAGAGCCTCCAAGGACAGCGATAAGGTCCTCTTTACCTTCCAAGCACCTGGTGTCTCTGCATGCCTCACGAAATCCTCCCCATAAATGGCTTCAAGGGCGATGAGCTCATTTTGTTGAAGCTCCTCATATGCAATCTTGGAGGCAGTTTCGGGACCCTTTGGTTCGAGTCCCGGGAAGCTTGAGTCATCTTTGTTTGTCTGAGGTTGGTTGATGGGCTTTTTCCACACCCCGGATGCTTTCGACGCCATATCGAAAATGACGAGAAAGAGCTTGACGAATCACCACAGCGCGAGCCGTGACGCTCGTTACAAGAAAGCCATAATGTGTAAAATTGGCAATGCTGTTTTAGTATAGAGTGATATGTATGGATGACACACTAAGAAGGGAGGGAAAAGACGAAACCCAGGTTGATAGCGGTGGATATAAACGTATACTGTGACAGCGCATCAGGCCTCCCTGCCGTTCAACGGTAGCTGTGGCGCTTCAGTCGGCCAGACTTGAAGTGGGGGGGTTTTTTCGGATGATAGGCGAATGCCCCTCACTGATGACGCCTATCGTCCTAGTACCTTTTCCCAGTGGGCCAGGGCACCATGGTTCTGAAGAACCCGAAAGCTGGAGGGGTGCTAGACAAGAGGTACGTACAGTTCACATACGGTGTAAAACACTATATGGATCCGACCAACAAACCAGGGACGCGGCGTCCACATGCGGTAACAAAGTAAACAAGGTGAGAACCACATCTGTTCGCCGCGGTCAGATCACCAAAACCACGACTAATTGAGACCTGCGACCCGCCAGGACACGAACGCGTGATGCGATCTCGTCAAACGAACTCCGCGCTACATTAGAAAGCTCAAATCCGCGCGTAGCCATCTATTCATTGGCACAATCATACTCTTTCCCCCCCAATAGTCAGGAGCACACAAAAGTTAGGATGCTGGGCTGGGTTCTGAGACGAGGGTTGGAGGGCGCGCCTGGTGGAAACAGAGCAAACGCAGGTAAGAAAACCCCCCGCAGCGCCTCAATCGCCTCTGGAGGCTTTTCTGACTTCGTCGTAGACGACACGACGCAGATTGAGCAACCAGACACGCCCGCACCCGTCTTCGCTGCCCGCGCGCTGAAAAATGCCATCTTTGGGACTCCCGCACGACCAGGCGACGACAACACCGCGAATATGGCGCATCGCAGGGACGCAGATGATTCCGACGCAGAGTCCCGGACGCCGTTAAAGCCTCAGGGCATTCTCCTTACTCCCGGGACCGGGACTTCCCGACGGAAACGCGTTTCGTTCGGACACGACGTATTAGATAATAAGAAATTCGACAAGAAGGGCAAAGGGAAAGAGAGCGACGAACGACTTGGAAAGTTCCCCGAGAGCTTTACCGACTCGGGCAGCGACTCCGCAAGCAAGCGCACCAAGTTGACAGAGGCAATGGAGAACTCTCGACGAAACAAGGGGACTGCGAACCTGCGAGAGAGGAGCCAGACACGCGCTAACGGAACGAGGGCAGACGACGCAGAGGATGAATGGGAAGAGGCCGACGACGATCAGTACACACAAGACGTGACGATAGACCTTAACGAGCCTCATTCGCGGTCGGGCAAATACTGGAAGTCGGAATTTGAGCAGTATCACCAGGACGCTAAAGCCGAGATGGAAAAACTGCTCAAGTACAAGCAACTGGCGAAATCCTACGCCAAGATGAAGGATGCCGAAGCCATCGACCTGAACGCGAAACTCAAGGAGGAGCAAGAGAAAGTTGCGCAGATGGAGATGAGGATTTCCGAGATGGCGGCGCAAATTGCTTCGAAGCGCGCCAGTGGCGAGGAACGGGACAACCCTCAGCTGATGAAGGACTTGGCCAAGCAGACGGCCGTCGCTGTGGAGTACAAAACACAGGTAAAGGAGCTGG
This sequence comes from Colletotrichum navitas, assembly GCF_030913465.1. Classification (NCBI taxonomy): domain Eukaryota; kingdom Fungi; phylum Ascomycota; class Sordariomycetes; order Glomerellales; family Glomerellaceae; genus Colletotrichum; species Colletotrichum navitas. The sequence goes on along the minus strand of NW_026850548.1, from coordinate 1,415,271 downwards.
AAGCGTTGCTGGGTAACCGTGACGGAGACGAGGATGAAGGAGATGCGCGGAGCAGACGCCGAAGGCAGGCCGCCTCTCCACGCACCCACAAAGCGCTGCTCGAGACGCAGCGCGAGCTGAGAAAGGCCAGAGCTCAAATCAAGGAGAATGGCCAGTTGCGAGAGGAGGTTGAGAGATTGAAGTCCGATCTCCTGTTTGCCGAGCAACGGGCGAATAAACTCGCCGAGGAGAACAAGCGGCTTGCCGAACAACAGCCCTCGCTGAACAAAGAGACAACCTCATCGAGAAAAGAAGTGGAAGAACTGAAAGAGGCGACTCGACAGAAGGACGAAGAGCTGCGCAAGCTTAAGTCGGATTTTGAGGCCTACCGGACGGATGCCGAAGCCACGCAAGAAGATACCCGACACATCCTGGAGAAAGCAACCGATAAAATCAACGAGCTGAAGAGGGAGATCAAGACGCTCAAGGCGGGCTCAGGCGAGGCATCCAAGTCCAGGGCTGCAGCCACTTCACTGGCTGACCGCGAGCATGTTGCAAGGGAGCATCGGGCGCAGGACAACGACCGCCTCGCTGTAACCAGTAAGGCCCAGAAGCCCTCGGTTGATACCAACCGGCGAAGCCTCGACCTGGTGGAATCCCTCGGCAAGAAGCTCAACGCAACGAGGTCCCAGAATATTCGGGACAAGTATCAGCGAGACGACGAGTCTCTAAGTTCAGAAGAGGAGGAGCTCGTAAAGGAGCCCCCGAGACGTCCCCAGTCCGAAATTTTCTCCAACCGCGTCGACCTGGACAAGCCTAAGTGGCGGCCATTCATCCCAAGGTCGCCTCGCAACAGAGAATACCTTGGGGCTGATCTGAATGAACGGATCGTGACTTCGACCGAGATCCCGTCGGGAACCACGCCGGCTCCGCGGCACAGGTTTGCGAGCAAGGATAACAATGCCCCCATTGACTTGTTGCAAGATCGGTTCGCCCGGCTTGGCGGTCCAGATATGGATGCCAGCAACATGGCGGCGAACATGTCAAAGAGCACGCTGCCTCCCGAGCGGCGGGCCGCGGCAATCGCACGAATAGAACGGAGGAAGGCCGACAAGAAACGCGCCGCCTCGGGCCAGGGCAACAATAACAAGGAAAACATGCGACCTCAGCGCTAATGGATAACCACATGTAACTGCGGGCGGTCACGTTCCTCGCCCTCAAGTCTTTTTTTCTTTTTTTCTCTTTCTTTCTTCAGAGTTTGGTTGTAGGAACAGGATTCGGTCATTGTACTAGTAGTCTTGCACACACCGGAAAGCATGGCGTTTGGGTGGGGTATCATATCAACTCGGAATATTCAAACGGTTCTAAGAGCCTCGTTCCCGACCGCTGTCCCTCTTTTTTTCCTTAATTTTTACTGTTTTGTTTCTTTCGTGACGAATGCCTCTCGGCAGCGGTCTATGCGCTCAGGGTTCCCTTGGTGCTGGGCACTTCCCCCTCTTTGCCGGCGACGCGGCTCGTTGCCATCTTGACGGCCACGGCCAGGGCCTTGAAGGCGCTCTCGGCGCGGTGGTGGTCGTTCTCGCCCCTCAGGCAGTCGACGTGCAGGGTGAGGCGGGCGCCCTGGGCGAAGCTCTGCAGGCAGTGGGGGATCATCTCGCAGCTCAGGTCGCCAATCTTCTCGCGGCGGAGACCGAGATCGACGACACTGTAGGGGCGGTTCGATAGGTCGACGACAGCGCGGGAGAGGGCCTCGTCGAGGGGGGCGTAGGCGTAGCCGAAGCGGGCGAGGCCAGTTGCGCTGCCGAGGGCGTTGGCGAAGGCGTAGCCGAGGGCGATGCAGACGTCCTCAGCGGTATGGTGGTCGTCGACTAATCAGCCAGTGTAAGCGGAGGGAAACTCGTGGCCATGTAGACCGGGAGAGAGAGGGAAGAGTGACGAACTGTGCAGGTCGCCCTTGCAGGCGAGGGCCAGACTCCAGCCGGCATGCTTGGAGAGGGCGTGGAGCATGTGGTCAAGGAAGCCGATGCCTGTGTTGATGCTGATGGTCTGGGACTTGCTCGCCTGCGAGGCGTGCTCGTTGACGGCCGCGGTGAGCCTGGAGTCGGTTTCGGGGGGGAATGCCCCGCCATCGAGGTTGATGGCCAGCTGAATCTTGGTCTCGTTGGTGTCGCGCGCAAGGGCGGCCCATCTGGGAGGGTGAGAGGTCGTAGACATGACGGATGTATTTACGAGACGCTGGATGATCGAATACAAGGGCGTCCGGTGGGTAAATGGTAAAGATATTGAAGATATCGCAAAACAAGCTCGCCTTCAAGAATCTCTCGGCATCTTTTTTTTCCCCACCCCCCTTAGTCGCTCGTTGGGCGCCGTTGGTCGGAGCTGCAGCTTCAGTGTCATTCCGCTGGGGAGGGGTGCGACGTGGGGCATTGGCCAATGAAGGCCCGGCGACTGTCAGCGGTTGCAGCGACTGGAATACAGCGCACGACGTCCCCCACCACAATACTGGTTACACCGCTTAGGCCCCAGCGGCAGAAAAAAAAACGCATTGAAAAAGGCGAGGCAGGAAGGCTTCTTCCTCTTTCTTTGCTTATTAAATTGTTCCCTCTCACACAGAGGACACGGGTCACTAACATGCCCAGCACTAGCACATCAGCGCCGCAGCCTGGTGTCCTATTGGTCCTCTCCCGCTACACCTGCAGATAAAAATACGGCAGCCTGCCAATTGCAAGCTGCCATCTGCATCACCACCAACTTCCTCTACTTACCCACCAGCGCTTCCACTACCTCTTTTGAAAAGCCTCGCTTTCGAGACTTTTTGCTTTGAAAGGATGTCGTCGGAAATAATGGATGCGTACTGGCAGGCGCCGCCTCTCGCAAGGTACGACCACCTCATCTCACCTCACATCCCTGGCGCACACGGACTGACTGTCATCTAGAACAGTTGCTACGGCTGCCTTCATCACATCCCTGTCTGTCTTCATGGGCATCGTGAGCGGCTACTGGTTCTATTTCGCGCCAGATCTCCTGTTCAAGATCCCGCCTCAGATATGGCGTCTCGGGACCAACTTCCTGATCACCGGTCCTAAGCTTAGCTTGCTCTTTGACCCGTACTTACTGTACACGTACCTCTCTGCCCTCGAGGTCGGCAATTCCAGGTTCTCCAGACGCGAGGATCTCATCTGGTATCTCATGTTTGTGTGCACTGTTATCACGGTAAGTCTGCTACATCGTCGCCGCTCTCGGCAGCTCGCCCAATATCACGAATGCCCAAAAAAAACAAAACGTCTTCTGGAAAGTTCCTCCACGTGCACTTCCCGCAAAGCGAGCATCAGCTCTCTCCCTGCCTGCTACACATATCATCTGCACCTCATATTATCTGCCCGCATAGTGGATACCCACAGCTATAGCGGTTCCTGGAAATGAGGAAGATTACCCTCACGGCGCGACCAGTCCATTTCGCTTTACAGGACTTGGCTTGTGGCGTGGGCGTGGTGGGATGTCTTAATGGATGGCTCGTGCAACCTTTTACAATGTTGCTCGGGTGGTTTTTACAGCTCCCTACATTTTACCGCCCATACTGGGTTTTTGTTGTTTTCTCATGTAGTTCATGTCATTATCAACGATGGCCATGAAACCATCCAGCTCCGGCCCAGGAGAAGCATGCGCTAATATCGCACACAGGCGCTCTGCACCTACGTCATGGGCGGAGGATGCTTCCTGCCGGCCTTGATTATCGCCCTGTGTCGCACCGTCACCCAGGACCAGCGAGGTGTCAAGTCCAACTTCTACTTCATCACCATCCCCGCCCAGCTCAGCCCGTTCTGCATAATGCTCATGTCGCTGCTAGACCCCAGCGGGGCAGGGTACTATACCTTCATAATCCAGCTCCAGGGCTTTATTGCCGCCCACCTGTACGACTTCCTGTCCAGGGTGTGGCCCGAGTTCAGCGGCGGCCGCAACTTGATTCCCACGCCTGCCTTCCTCTCGCGTCTCGTCCAGACCCCTCGCTTCAACCAGCGCGGCTACGGTACTGCTGTACGCGGTGGCGGAGGTGCCTCGGCCCAGACTTCGGGCAGCAGCACGGGTGTGTCTCGCGGCGGTGGCGTCCTTCCCGACTCGTGGAGGACGAGAGGACCTGGGCAGCGTCTGGGTTGAAGCATGGTTCGCGGAAGGTTGCATGATAGATAATCAATACATTAGGAATAAGAGCATTGTTTGCTCTATTAATCTCTTGTGTAGTTGCAGTGGCTGCCGCTGCAAGACTGTATGCTCAAAATGCAAAATTCCCATCCATCCTGAACTCCGAGAAAGCCAACGCTCCCTTTCCTTTGGTATTCCTGAATGGTATCCCTAAAAAGTCTTCCTTTTGGTATAATGGTAGCTATCCGTACAAAGTGCTTTTGCCGCTCCGAATGGGCATATCGCTCTCATAATCTTGAGGGTTTACGTCCTTCACTGGCGCCACGTACGAGATGACAGGACGGCCGGCCAGTGGCCTGTCCTGGAACCTCTCCCCGTGGTAGGTAAGAGGCTCCGAGATCTGCATTGCGCCCGTCTCGCCGCGATCATCCACCGGCGTCGCGCCCTCGACGACAATCTGTGGCGGGGAGTACTGCTTGGGCACGCGGATCCGGGGCACGGAGGGGAGCGAGAGGGACGGTATGCCCCTGGACTGTTTCCGGGACGGAGGCCCCCCCGGGGGCGGCGGCGGGATGTTGACGAGCTTGGGCTGCGCAGGGTTGTCGGTATATGACCGTTGTGACCGCGCAGGCGACGGGGTTCGCGAGGCGGCTTGCGGTGGCGGTCTGATGGCAGATACGGCCGGGCTCTCGACGGCGTTGAGGTAGGTTTGCAGCGCGTACGAGTCCGGGGTGTTGGTCCTTCGGGGGTTAGGTGGTGTCGGGGTGTTGGTACGGAATGACTGGCGGCTCAGGGCCCGGGGTATGTAGGCCGGGTGTGTGGGAAGAGCGCTCCCCGGGCCGTGGTGGCCGGAGTGAGGGTCGAAGTTGTAGTGGGCTATCTCGCGACCGGCCTGGATCTCCTGCTCCAGCCTGTCATAGTAGTCGGCGTTGCTGTGGATGGCGTTCTGCTTTTCCTGCAGCTCGTAGCTGTACGACCGGATCGAAGACGACTTTTTGTGGTCCCCTATCGGGATGTAAGGGCTCTTGCTGGTCGCTGTGACGGAGCTGCCGTTGCTCCCGGGCGGTCTCTGGTCGAGATATCTCCCGTCCTGCTCTCTCTGTTTCCGCTGCTTGCGGCAGTAGATGATGAAAAGGCATATAGCTCCGATGAAGACGAGGCCGCCACCGACTGCGATGCCCACGATCGTTCCAAGCGTCATGGTGGTTGCGGAAGCCCCTCCGTCGCCAGGCATCGTCGTGTTGGTGGCCGTGTCGGTGATGTTGACCGCCACCTCCGAGAATAGTTGGCCCGTCAACCCAATCAAACTCCCGTCCGTAGGCTTGCGCTGGCATCCAGCTTTGAGAGCGATCAAGACTAGACGGCGGCTCGTCAGTACCTGTCATTGGCCGCGGGCGGAAAGGAGTACTTACAGTTTGAGAGGTAGCTTTGGTCGTCGCTGGACTGTAGACACCGGACGCAAGACCACCAGCTCGAACTTGAAAACTTGTCGTTGTCTGCTGTGCAATAATCGTAGGCGGTCCCGGCCTCTGGTGCTACAAGCCCACTTGTCAAGGCATTCTTGAGAGGCAGACAAGCACTGTTGATGATGCAGGGGGAGTTGATGTTGGAGATGGCGTCGGGGAAGTTGAATAGACAGACATCCACCGCATAGCGGACGTTGTCTGTCAGTCATGTGTCAGCCCAAACTAGGTCTCATGGCTCTTGCTCCAGCAAAGGTCTTACACATGAACCACGCGGCGTCGCTTTCTGGCCCCTTGGTTGCCTGGCTGTTCTGAAGGCAACTGATACAGTTCTTGAACTTGATGCCGGTGCCGGTCGAGTGGTATTGATCGTTTTCGCATACAATGTCGGACGAGCTCGTTCCAGATGTGTCTGTTGCCGTGCCGTTATGCCCATCCAAACACAGAGCCGCACAATCCGAGCCGGGCGTAACCTCCAGCGACGAAACGGTAGCAATAAGCGAGAAGACGGCAAAGAGACGCCATGATGATATGACCGTCATTTTGAAGAGAGACGCCGGGTCGACTAGGGCCGCGCGAACCTGGCGGATAGAGGCGTGAACGTCCGGGATAGGGAAGGTCGTGATAGCTTCACAGGCATGGTATGCCAAACCCTCTCTAGGTGGAAGCGAGAGTATCTCGAAGGAGTCTCTATACGTGATCGATCGTAGTCGGAGTCAAAGACTAAGGCGTAAAATCCAATCCAGCACAGTCGGGCTTTTCATATGAGGGACTTGATACAGATATACCAGCTGGCGCGGGAGGTAACATCGCGGGAGCACGGCGATCTCATGCAAGACGGGCAGGCGGCTCTGTACTTGCAAGCATGGTAATTACAGTGGCAGGTCTATTTTGGGGAGCATGGTGAAGTCGCCACGACGCGGGCCCCGTAGAAACCGAATCGCCCACTGTCCAGAACGGCAAAGTGTCTAAGACGTGCGTCTTTTCCAGATCGCGAGGCGGGGGATTCTCGAGCTGAGAATAGAAGCCAAGATGGAGCAACCGAAGACGAATCAGTCCAATGAGATGGCGCATGGTCACGAACCCCAGCAGTAGGATCGCATTCAAGCCCGGGTTCGGCGAATGAGAAGGGAGGGAAACATGAACACCAGCGCCAAAACAAAGATAGACGGGACTGGGATCTGGAGAAAGAGGACGACGTTGACTGGCTGAGAGAGACGGGAACGTCAAAACGAAACGGGCAGACTTGAGGATTGGGTGGTCTTGCTGGCGCCGGCCGAGGATGCGGCCACTCCCTATCCATGTCAGTGGAGAGGTCTTGGAGGGCCAATTAGCGGCCGCCCCTCCCGCCAAAGGGCCCGCACTGCGGCCATCTCTAGCGGCTGGGGCCTCTGAAAATCAGACCACCCTCACTACAGCCAAGACGGTGACAGCACGAGACTGGATTTTAGAGGGGGTAAATGGCTCACGGAACGTATTTCTCCTCTTTATCCAAAATACTTTCTGCTGACCAGCTTTCCGTTCAACGAACGACGTGTCCGCTGTGCCCCTAGCTTGATGTTTGTCCTACCCGACGAAGCCAAGAGACGACTGCGCTTCCTTTGGGGCCCAGACTTCTATCTGCAATGAGTCGAAGCTGGACCGAAGCCATCATCGATTCTCGACCTAACCAACATCCTTCACGACGATCCCGGAATATTAAGAGCCTCGCTATAGGATCCAGCGCGTCTATTAACCAACAAGGCAACGCACACAGACAGCCATCGGTTGGCTCGACTTACAGTCGCTGCCGCTGCCGCGCTCCCGGCGGCGACGCAACATCTTCCTACTCGGTGCTAGCGGACCAAGACTCCGCCCACCACACCTGGCTTCCTCTCATTTGCTCCAGACGCCCCCGCCCAGTGGTCACTTGCAGCCCAATTTCCGTGAATAGCAGACGATGTGATAGTGGCTGCATATGCCGCTAGCCTTCTCGAACTGCTCGCGCGGACAAGAGGGTAGGTTGCGTCGCGTCTCCTCGCGAAGAGCGCCGGAGCGACGCTGTTCCTCGTACTGGTGGCCGGTCATAGAGCGGAGCTTGCGCAGTCTTGTTCTCCGGTTCCGTCTTGTGCAGCATTCTGAGAATCCATATGGGAAATCGATTTCTGGCTCGGGTCTGTCCTCTCGGATCGACTTGAAAAGGAGACGACGCCCCGACCTTGGATATTACCGGACTTCAAAGATTTTTTTCTCTCCAGCTTGAACTGTTCTCTTCCCTCTTTTACTGGTCTAGATCCCTTGGCCTTCCATGAAGGCTTGATTCATCTCATGAGCCATCGTCGTGTACCTCCTCCAGTTGTCGTGGTATGACTATGATAGGCTGAGGTCTTCCGCTCATAGACACGGTGTAAATTCCACGGATAGCTCACCTGTCTCGTCAGAGTTGGTTACACCAGCATGAATTCCTTCCCTTCTTATCCGTCTTCTACTACGAGTCTTCCCGCACTGTCCGACAGGTTACCCGAGTTTGATTACTATGGGGCACTTGAACGACTTGCACCACCTATCAGTCGTCAGCTTGAGGGTCCAAAATTGTCGCCAGTTGTAGACCCTCGGATCTGTGCCCCTTCATCAGCTTTCTGGTCTTCGTTGATCCTTGTAGAATCCATTACCGCTTCTTCCATTCGCCATTGGAAACATAGTGTTTGACCTCAACCGGACTGAGGTCTCACCTGGCCTCGCGCTTTGTAGTTCAACTGTTTGAGCCGTGTCCCTGCGGGCGTCACAGTGGTACCGTCATCGCCGTTGGGACCCTTGCATGCCAAACAAGAGGGAAACCACAACCCTCCCATTGCGAATGGAATATGGCATTCTGACGCTCTGAATTCCATCATCAGCCAAAGAGTAGCCCTGATGATAAAACGCATGCTTCATTCATTGTTAATCCAAGGCTCCAGAAGACGTCTTAGGCATGGAGGTCTGACTATCCGTTAGTGATGCTTCGAGATTCTACAAGATCTGCTGTCTAGTGAGGTATCGCGACGTTTATGATAAACGATATGATAGTCTAGGACGAAGAACAAGGCTACTTGACAGGGACAAGCGGCGCAGGTTCGGCGATATTGGCCTGGCGTACGACTTGAGTACTCCTTGTGAGTCCATCCGTGTCCCACAAAAGGGGCGAGTTTGGGTTGCACATTCTCAAAGATGGAGCATCCACAATCAAATTTCAAACAAATCGCTGCTTGAGTCTGCAAATTCCTGTATGAGATACCACATGGACCGTTCTCAGTATGTTGCCGCCAGCTTGCCAAGTTAGCTGGCTACTGAGCAGAGGGAGATATATAATAGCGATAATCGAAAGCCGTTATTGAGATCAGAGATTCCTCATCACCGCCACAGTCAACCAGGCAGGTCCATATCGGAACCATGGCGACAAGGCTCGGTCTCATCTTCAGCATTCTTGCCTTCCAGGCGCTCTCATTCCCGGCTGGGTCACCTCGAACCCCGAGCCCGGAGACTTGGTCTCTCATGGGCTTCCGACGTGCTTGTTCAGAAGATCAGGCGGAGTGCACTTACAGCTTCCTCATCTCCGAAGACCCGGCAATAGCCCCCAAGTATTGCAACTTCACCATCGATGCAGCGGGTGGACTCCCTGCGTACCAAACCGACTTCTCGGCCCTCGAATGCCCTGGCTCCCCGGAGTACACGGTCAACGGCGGCTGGGATGAGCAAAAGTTCGTTACCCTGACGGTAATCAACCAGCAGAGGGGTCTTCTATCCTTCTTTTCGGCCAGGGATTCGGATCTTTGGGCCGGCAACGAAGTCAACCCGCAGACCTCCAATGTCTTCAATCACCCAATGGCCACCAAGCGAGATGCGATGCAAGTAGCAGAATACAAGACCAAGAAAGACAAGGCTGAGGACAACAAGGCCTAGAGGAGTAGGAAGCGACTGGAAGAAGCGAAGAAAAGGGGGGGGACAGAAGAAGTTAGAGGAAGCAAGGGAAAGGGACGGGGGTGTTGCCTATGCTTCAGAGTGGAAGCTTGTGGACGTCATCAGATGTGAGTTGAGGTGCTTCACCGATGAAGTTGATGATAAGACTGACCACGTCGTCCAGACGAGTTCCTCACCGGGCCTTTCACCGACAGGCTCGTCATAATGGTTGGGGTCCGGAGTGGCAACTCGACGATCGAATCTTGTCATATAACCATCCGACCGTTCGAGGGACTTAAGCCTCCGGGCAAGAGTTTCGCGCATCAGAACTGCAAGGACGGAGGCTGGTCAGCTTCCTGGCGTCACAACGAGACAACCGCCACGTACTGCCTATGATTGAAACAAGGAGGCAATGCTCATAATCTGGATGAAAAAAACGATTGGGTCTCTTCATGAAATTCTTCAAAACATGTCTCGTGATATTCATAATCTGGGCTGTACTTTGTTGACACAAAGTGGTGGTTCAAGTGAAATACTATAACTCCGCGGCTCTCGTTACATATATACCTCACCAAAAACAAAGGCGATACGGTGATTAGGGACCGGACTTCTAATTCCCATTACCGGTACATGTCCAGACTGTTGTAAACCTTGATTCTGATCACCGTAGTGCTCTGCTGCTGGGTAGAAACAGACAGCAGCCGGCTCTGGGGAAACGAACGTATCAAGTGGCAATCGTGAAGCGCTGAAATCTTCGGGGCGCTTTCCTTGTTGCTTACAAGTCGGGAAGCTTACTGCTTAACGTTCACATTAGCGGCGGCATGGTAGTGGCGTCTGACTGGCCGGGCCAAGCGCTGGAAGCTCGTGGGGAGGCTGGTTGGAACGGACTGGAAAGTAGGTGAGGAGAGCCGCATGTCGAACGAATAGAGTGAGTAGACCGGCCGACCTTCTCCACCAGAACCGTTGTGTCGGAAGAGCCTCTCATCCAGACAGTGGGTTTTCAAACAGGGATCGGCAGAAGAAACCCCTCGAGTGGCTTGCATCTGGACAGGACAAAACTGGCCATGGTGAGGTGGCGTGACCAGGACCGAGTGCGGTCAGCCCTTGCTGGTTGGGCTTGCTGGTCAACTCGCAGAAGCTAACCCCGGCATCATACAGAGGTACTCCGTACTTTGTAGTTTAGTCGCGAATCCTTCACCCCCAGGCCCTGCTCCGCGGTTCCCTCGCGGTTGGATCGCACCCACAAGCTGAGTTACGGTCAGCGGCGTTCGTCGCATCTGCATCCAAGACTGTGTGACGCTCGGTAGTCGTCCAGTGTTGAGCCACCAACATCGGAGCAGGACGGAAGGAGCAGTTCATACGATCAAGGGACACGGCAGATATACACTGTCTTGCCCCTTTCTACCTCAATCTCGGGATGTTCTCCAGCGTCCGTCACCAGCCTGTGGATACAACACATTGGTAAGGCTGTGGTGTGGACCTACCTGTTACCTCCTCGGACCAAACCGAGTTGGGCAGCTGAGGATAGGAAAGCCTGACTGAACGTCCGCTGGGGAGTGACGGAACACAGACAGATTCTCCTATTCCAATAGGGAGTGTTCCAATGGGCATATTGCGCTTCTCATGCTGTTTGTGCGTGTTCAATCCTTCTCATGGTTGTGAGCAAGGGTTGCAGAGTACCTCGGCGGTTCTAATTGGACAAAGTAACCGTTGGTGATCGGGCGATTCCCAAGAGAGGTTAGGCGCCCTCCTTCGGTGGTCAAGGTCGCTGGAGGCGGGGCTAAACGTGGTAGAGCGGCAGACAATGAGAATGCACCTTGATCCATGCTAGCGTGCTTGCGGGCGGCCAGCCGGTTGAAGGTGACGAGTGGCTGCAGCTTGCAAGCGGGTTTTCCCCAAGGCTCTTGCACGCTGACAGCGGCAAACGTCGATATCCTGTTGGTTGTGCTTCATCACCACAAACGCATATTGACAATTGGCCGGCAACCCAAGAGCCAGGTGCAAAGTACCTCAGGTACCTCCATTCATCTTAGCGTCTTACCCCGTGCTCGGATCCCATTGCGACCTATCCCCCTTGCCCGCCGCTCCTTATTTCCCCCGCCCTCCATGTTGTATCTTTGCCCTCAAGATCACCTAGATTAACACCCTCTAGCCTTTTTTTCTGTTCCCCACTATCATCCTTCACCTCGCCTGGCATCGTATAGCCACTGCCTCCTTCCCTTTTTCTGGATGTCTTCGTCAAAACCGGACTACGATTTCCGTTCCTCTGAGGCGAGACGTGTGATCGGTCGAGGCGTTTTTGGAGACGGAGCATTTGGCATACTCGTCGATCTATCCTGCTCGTTGTTCACAGTCTTCGAAGATGAGGATAGGCTGCCTTCAGTTCGCTCCTCAAGTGGGCGACATCGACAATAACCTCAACCGCGCCGATTCGTGTTTGAGCAAAGCGAACACGGACGATCTTGATCTTCTTGTCCTGCCTGAGCTGGCTTTCACAGGTAAGTCTTGCAGCATGGGATTGGCGCTTCATCGCGGGGTGGAATGGTGATCTCGCAGCCTTTCCGACAGGAAACGCGAGCGCATACCATTCACATCGCTGACCCTTGTTAGGATACAACTTCAAATCGTTGCAGCAAATCTCGCCCTTTCTCGAGCCATCAGGCTCTGGCATTACCTCGCTGTGGGCTCGAACTACGGCCCTCAAATACAACTGCAATGTGGTCGTTGGCTACCCAGAGAAGGGAGATGTCTCCAACAACTGGCCTACGGGCCCGGAGTACTACAACTCTGCAATCGTGGTCAATGGAGATGGGGAGACAATTGCCAATTACCGGAAAAGTTTCCTATACTACACGGACGAGACCTGGGCGCTTGAGGGGAACAATGGGTTCTATGAGGGCTGGATTCCTGGTCTTGGAAACACGTCCATCGGTATCTGTAAGTGCTTCCCATGGCATTCATTATCCGTTTACTAACATGATTTATAAGGCATGGATCTAAAGTAAGTCTGGGTTTCCTGAGCCCAGTGACAGCCTGCTAACATCCAACAGCCCTTACAAGTTTCAAGCTCCGTGGCATGCTTTTGAGTTTGCCTTCCATGTTCTCGAGAATGAATCCAACTTGGTCATTGTGTCTATGGCATGGATGACTCGAGAGGATGGACGCCTGTTCAGTCGGATGCCCAATGAACCAGACATGGACACTTTGACCTACTGGGTCACTCGTTTGGAACCTCTCATTCGCTCAGATAACCAGGAGGAGATTATTGTTGTCTTCTGCAACCGAACTGGCAATGAGGACGAAGCAGTTTATGCAGGGACGAGCGCGGTTGTTGGGATTCAGGATGGGGAGGTCAAGATATACGGCCTCCTTGGCCGAGGAGAGAAGGAGCTCCTGGTTGTCGACACCAACAATCCTCCTTACGCAAAGCTTGTTTATCGCCCTGAGCGTGAGCGGTCGTCTACCGTGCAGTCCGAGATGCTGCAGCCAGATCGCCCATCCTCAGCTGCTCCATCCGGCTATAGTACTCTATCTCACAGCAGTGAGCCAAAGAAAGGAGTCTCGTCGCACACTCCGCCTCAGCCAACATCTCCACCAGAGAAATCTTCTTCTGTCTCGGGATCCCCTCAGAAGTCATCGATGAAGTCACCAACGTCAAGAAAGGCGAAGCGGACACCAAGGATCCAAATACCTCCCCTTCCTACTTTTCCGCCGGGGTCGCAATACGTAGACAGCACGGGCAGGTCGCCAAACAGCATTAATCTTCCAACCCCGACCGCCCCAAGCCCTACTCCCCAGGCGATCCGGCCGAAGCTCATCATTCCGCAGTCCCCACCCCTTCAACCGTGGCAGACCGATAGTCCGGTCCCTCAGAGCAGCCAGTCCACTCAGTCATTTCAATCCGTACTTTCCAATGGCTCGGTCCAATCGAACCCTCGCCCACCCGAAGACAGCACTCCATACCCTCACAGCGGCATTCCTCTGAGTGGTTATCCCAGAAAAGAGGATAAGAGGATATATGGCGGGAGTGTTTCCATCACCCACATGCCTTTCTCCCTAATCACTCCCTTCAAGGATCAGTCGCCAATGGAGCCCCGCTATTTCTGGCGACCTTCTGACAGTCTCTTGGAGACGTCGTTGCAATCACAGGAACGAAATCCGGTGGCAGAGCCAGATCACACCAGAACCCAGGCGTTCCACTTCCCGCTATTTACGCAAAATGAGTTAATTCCTCGAACTCACTCTTCAAATTCCATGCGCACAATAGCTACAGCTGGTAGCTCAAAGTCGAAGGTGCTCAGTGAACAGCCGTCGGAGGAGAAAAGGCGTGCTGCGTCTCAAAGTGGCAAGGCGCGTCACTCTAGCAAGTCGCGCTCTGGAGACCCCAGCAGCTCGAAGGGCGAGGCAACGTCAAAGGATGGTTTACCAGCTCGACCCTCATCGCCAAAGTCCCGCAACGCCAGTCGAACAAGGATGCTGGACCGCACCGACTCTGCCTTAGCACATCGTGAACAAGCAAACGCAATCACGCAACAGTTAGGATCCATTTCACAAAGAGCTGAGTCGGTGAACAAGAATCGAGGTCAGTCAGTGGACGCTGTGACTCTGCATCCCGACCCGTCATCGTCACCAAAGTCTCGCAATTGCAGCAGAAGCCGCCTCAGCGAGCACCTATCGTCCATCTTAATTGCGGCCAGCCCAACCATTTACAGTGACGAGTACAATCGGCGATCGCTGCCAGCGCTGCAGGACACCCAGAAGACGCAACCCCAGCGACCGATGTCCCGTATGAACCACCACGCAAGATCCGGGTCGATTACGGAAACTGAGAAAGCCAATCTGCGGAATGTTCGTCCTCCCTCAAGAGCCTCGATAAGCGGGGAACAAGCCGGTTCACGTCCCGCTTCTCGTGCAGTCAGTCGCGGTCGGCAGCCCGGCTCGAAGTTTTCCCCTCCGAAGATGTCGCCGCACGACCCTTCTAGTCCTCCGGTTCAAGATGCAGATGAGATCATCCGCATTGAGCGTGACAGAAGATCTTCCATTGCATCCAAGCCTCCCACCGGATCGCCTGGTTCTCGGCCGCCGTTCGAGAGGGTCGAAGCTATTTTGTGTCCTACCTGCCCTGTTCATGGTCGAGACTCAACTGCATCAGCTCCAGTCGCTACCTCGACGTCTTCAGGGCACAGGACTTCTCCCGATTTGAGTCATCGCAGATCGTTGTCTTCTCCTGCAGAAGCAAACGGTACTGAGAACACCAGCGCCGCCACGAATAGAAAAGGAGGAGACAATCCCAACTACTCGGTCACTGTATCTAACAAGTCCAGTGATGCATACTCTCCTGCTGAAACTATTGGGACAGTCTCTTCAGCTGACCGCTCACCTTCCACACCACTGTTCGAGCCACAGACCCCACGCGCCATGGTCATCATTCGCGACGCCAAAAATAACAACATTGGAGGAACGCCTGATCTGCCAGGTAATCTTGCCGACTTGGCTTGCCTGGATAGGAACTTCGGGCTGTCCTCAGACGGCCCAAATGCTATAGTAGCATAGACATCTCTCGCGCGAGCTCGCAGCTCACTTTTCAATGTGGGTTTTTATTTTCCCTTTTTCTTCTTCATTTTCAGCTTAGCGGGGAGTCTGGTCCTCATTCACGAGGAGCAAATGGTCTATCATTTTGAGGGAAGAATACCAATGCATATAATGAACGGAAGGATCCGAATGGAGTTTGACATGACGTTATGGATGAAATGGGTGGAGATGGATTGAAATGGATTTGGATCTGATTTAGATATTATGTTAGCTCTCATGACAACGGTGGTGGTGTGTCCGCTCATCTGTGCCTTGCGCGTTCTTACCTGTGAGATGTAATAAGTCAACTAATTCTAACAAATAAATAGCCTCGTTACTGTGAACCATGAGTCTAATCGACAACTCCACTATAATTCAGATTATAACCGGATCAACGGGAATAGTGACCTTTGATTACGCTGCAAGATGGAAACAAAAGTGCGGTTATGTACTTATTGAGGGTGTCGCTGATCGTTATGGGGTTACTTAAGAGATATTTTGTACCTATGCGACCCCGAGAGAGACCGTTATGTACCGGTACCTTAGTTACTTCAAAGATACTAGAGTTCTGCTAGACTTTCGTATGGGAGAACAACTTCCGACAAGGACTTGAGTTACGATTACCCTACGATCATAAACCATTAACGGTATACCCGGCTCAAATTGAGCCTGATGTGACACGATCCGTACTTGGGGCTGTTGCTGACTGGAATCACAATGTCGGAAAATGACACTCTGAGTGAGGTTGTCGGTCAGCCTCCATGTACGCTTTTGACATTTGTCCTTGTGTGGCTATTGGGAAAAGGGATAAATGCCCAGTGCGGACTGGCCACGGCACATCCCCCGTATCAACCTTCTTGACTTGTACTCCATCATGAGATCAGCCGAGAATATCTGAGGAGTTATACTGATTGGATCGCGTTTGCCTGGCGCATTCAGTGGTCCAAGATCGGGCTATCCCGCACATGAGCCGATGACCATGCCAAACTGCGTCCATCTGTTCTCCGGACTACCCAAGTCGCTGTCTAAACGATGAAGATAAATGTGACAGGCACCAGCCCTAGGTCCCATTAACCATTCTAGTCAATACCACCAATACGGGAACTAGGAGGCACCTTGTTTTCCGTTGCTCTCTATTGCTTTCAGGGCGCTAGGCCGTCCAACAGGTCAGACAAACAACTTTCATAACCAATCAAGTGACGGAGAGGGGTTCCCGCGCCCGAAGAGGTTGCTGATGTGTGAATCTAACCAGGGATTCTTGCAGCTTGCCCCTCCAGCCGTCCAGGGTTGTTGCATTCTGAGTGGCTGGGACCCCGGTCAGCACTCTGCACACCATCGTCCACCACGGCGCTAGGAGGACCAGCGACGTGAGCTGGTCTCGCCCTCTCAATCCGCGAACAACGAAGGAGGCAACGGCGGTGTGGTAGGTATTGCAAACAAACCAACCTGTGGACTTGGCCACAGCCAACGAGGCCGCCGAGCTTCTTGTCCCAGCCAGATAGATGCGTCGGCTCACCGGATGGTCGCTGGGGGAGCCCTGATGTCTTCCCTAAGATGTATCGACCTCCGTGCCACCCCAATTCTTTTGGACCCCAATCACACACACCAAGAGAACCAACGAGGTGATGAGATGTGCAGTTGCCTGCGCCCCTCGTCACAATCACAACCTCACTGTTTCCTCTTTCGCAAGCACCGAAACACATATGAAGCCTCGTTTGGCATTGCTCGCAATCTGGGAGCCTCGCGTCGTCATACCACGCATTCGCCTTTAAATCTTACTCATCGGCATCTTTGCCGCACAACCTCCCGGAGAGAACCTGCCGTACAACCGGTCTTCGCAGGCATGTAAAATAGGTGCATCGTCCCTCAGACAGTTCTTGCGCCGGGCTCCTCGTGGAGGCCCTCGACCCAACAAACGACGACTCAGAGTCAAGCCGGTGATTCGTAAATCCAGCATCCACGCGCCTCCTCTATCGAAAATGCGGTTGGCCCTGAGCACCATTGTGCTGGGCGTTTGGCTGGGCCACGCCTCGGCTATCCACGTGGCCAACGGTTCACCTTGCCAGACACTCTGCGGCAACGTACTGGACGCAACGACGGAGACGGACGTTGTCTGCAGCGAGAACGGTTATTCCGTTGGCGCTGGCCCCGTGTACCAGCAATGTGTTTCTTGCGAGTTGACCAGCGACTACTCGACAGCAACCCAGACGGACACGCAGTGGCTATTGTGTACGTCATCATTGTTCCCGAGATGCGGGCTTGTGGTAGATTTGTGCTAATCTTCCCAGATAACCTACGATACGCCGTCTCGTACTGTCTGTTCGGTTATCCAAACAACCCCGATGTGGGCTCCAGCCCTTGTCTTACAAGGTTTGTCGCCGTCTTGTCTCGCCGTAGTCCTGCATGTTGACGTGTTGATTAGAACTGCTTGCGAGCCTTTGCAAAATGCAGTAATGTATAATGACCTGGCACCAAACGGCACCGAGTATGACTACTGTTCGGCATGGAACCATAACCAGGTCGGAAGTTGCGCTGCCTGCCTGCGCGCGGGAGACAATCATTACTTGACCAATTGTGAGTTCTGGGGTCAAAAAGCCCATGGTCTTTTTCTGACAAGCACCCAGTCCTCACCATCTTGGATGCCGGTTGCCAACAGAGGCCGGAGCCCGGTGCTACGATTTCCGTCGAAGGCTCTCCTTTCTCCAAGACCCCGGTCAACGTCACGGAACCATCGCCAACCAACAAATACGTGTCGAAATACAACAACGGCCCTATCAGCTTGGGCGGCAAGGTTGGTATCGCCATCGGAGGTGTAGTCCTCATCCTGGCGATTGCTGGCTTCTGTATTGTGTGGAACGGCAAGAGAAGGCGCAGAGCGTTCCTGAAGCAGCTCGAAATGAAGCAAAAGGGCCCCGCCGCTTGGCCATCGCCCCTGAACACGGTCGGCATCAATGGCACTCCGCTAAGCCAGCGACCACTACGAAGCTGGGACGACACCCCGAGCACCCAAGGACCCACGCGAGGCTGGGACGACTCTCCCCTGAGCCCTCAGGGAGAGAATGCCTTCCCGAGATACTTCTCGCCGTACTCGTCCCAGTACAATAGCCCTGTGAGCGGCAACGAGGCGCCGACCACGCAGTGGCCAGTGGACCAAGCGGCTTCCAGGGCTCAACCGCTGGAAATCGGCGTCGCCCTCGGAGGCGCCGGCTCTGAAAACAACTGGTCCGAGCCCAAGGGAAAGGGCAGGTCAGAGTCGTATGAGTTGAGAGACATCGAGGGCGATTGGGACGCACGTCAGAGGCATCCCAGTCCTCCGGTCCTCCAGCATCCAGGACATTCGAGGTACGCGGAGCATAACCCGGCAGCGTACCACGGTCTGACAGAGGAGGACATCAGGAGAGGGTACATTTAGGGCGGCGAACGAGATGTTTGGCGGTATGATGAGGTGTGGCATATAATTTGAGCTTTCAAAGCTGTCGCGATCTGTTTGTCATTAGCGGGAGTTTAGCATTGTGGGAGACACCGATTGATAGCCTTCAGTTTTGAGGCCTGAATGTAGAAGCCTTTTCGGCAATGATCTGAGATGTTGTAAGAAATGCAAACGTAACGAACGATGCCAGTATTCATATATGTGTTATGAAAACAATGAGCTTCGTTTGAAAATATGATTGCTGGATACCGGTGAGTAGTACGGATAGTTCCATTGGTATCCATTCGTTGTGAACACAAACGTGAACATGAATAACAATGCTTACTGCTGTAGTTTTTGCGTGCATGGCTGCGCAAGACTGGACCCTGGAAAGATGGAATGGCAGCAAGTCGCGCCCGGTGGGTGTGTGGCTGAACGCGGGCGGTGAGCCAGTGACGTCCATTCAATGGCCAACGGGCGCCACACTGTGGGCCCGGACGCATTTTTTTGGCAGCTTCCACCCCACAGCAGGAGAAAAAAATTTGGATTGGGAAGCTTCAAGTCCTCCAACACCCACGACGAGACCTTCCATTCCCGACGTTCGCGAGTACCTGCCGCCGCAACGTCAAGCACAAAGACCCCCAATTGCACCTGAAACGCCTGTCGCCGTTCCAAGGACAATACGGAAACAATGGCCATGGAGGTCGTCAAGCACGGCGAGGAGGAGGAGTTCGCCATCAAGCCGCAGGCCTCGGTTCCCCAGCTGGACACAAGCAGCTGGCCTCTGTTGCTCAAGAACTACGACAAGCGCAAGTTCCCTTCTTAATCCTTTGGGCTTGAGCGGATCGCTCGTAGAGATCAATCAAACGGCCGACTGACCGGTCTGTAGTTCTCGTCCGGACGGGTCACTTCACCCCCATTCCGGCAGGATGCAGCCCTCTGAAGCGAGACATCAAGTCGTACATCTCCAGCGGTGTCATCAACCTCGACAAGCCCTCCAACGTATGTCTTCCGTGGCACGTACACATCAATTAGCATGGCCAGTTGTGCTAACAATTGCCCAGCCCAGTTCCCACGAGGTTGTCGCCTGGGTCAAGCGAATGCTTCGGTATGCAATCCCCCCTCCCTGATGTTTGAAGCAGTGCCCCGCGTCCGAGTTGCGCGATATGCCCCTCTCCTCGAAACGGAACTTGATATCCTTTTACGAAAACCACGGCTTTTCGAAATACGATACCGATGGCGTATAGCGCGACGGGTTCGGATGGACAACGGGCGGTAAAGAATGACGTCGCGATCGGTTCGGCTGGATGCGCCGGGGGGGCGAAAATTTTCCACGGACTCCCAGGCCCATGGGAATAGACATGCTTCTCCCGAGAATCAGTCACCAGCGTGTCATGTAGAGGGCTGCAGTTGGCAGTTATGCATGCTTCAGACAAAATTCGTCGGAACTCGACTGACATGACCATCATGATGTCTCGACTGCCGTTGCCGTCAATCAATCAACAATCCTTGCGGCGGATGTATTTCGAGGGGCATTCAGGAACCGCGCACTCGGATGGGGAGCCTCGTCCAAAGACCGAATACTGACCTTGATTGTTGCGTGCAGCGTCGAAAAGACTGGTCACAGCGGAACCCTTGACCCCAAAGTTACCGGTGAGTCGGGTTCCACAAATTTGTCTCGAACGTGTTTTGCTAACTTTCTCAGGTTGTTTGATTGTTTGGTTAGTAGCAATCCACTGATCGCCGTTGGCGTGATCCATGAGAGACCTGCAACTGATGAATTATCCAGCATCGACCGTGCTACCAGACTCGTCAAGTCTCAGCAGTCGGCTGGTAAGGAGTATGTTGCCGTTATCCGTCTTCATGACAAGCTCCCCGGCGGCCAAGTCCAGTTTGCCCGTGCTCTCGAGAGTGAGTCAAAACCAATTCTGTTGCAGTTGTCCATATAGTTCTGACTCGCAATCTAGCCTTGACCGGCGCCCTCTTCCAGCGCCCGCCTTTGATCTCGGCCGTCAAGCGCCAGCTGCGCATCCGCACCATCCATGAGAGCAAGCTCATCGAGTTTGACAATGTACGTCGATGCGTTGCATTGCGAGAACCAACTGCTGACCGGTGCGTCAAATACAGGACCGTCATCTCGGTGTCTTCTGGGTCTCGTGCGAAGCTGGAACCTACATCCGTACTCTCTGCGTCCACCTGGTACGTTTCTTAGGCTTCCGTTTGGCCTCGGTTTCATTACTGACATGACTCTAGGGTCTCTTGCTCGGCGTTGGCGGTCACATGCAGGAGCTGCGCAGAGTGCGCAGTGGTGCCATGGACGAGACCAAGGGCATGGTCACTCTGCACGACGTGCTCGATGCTCAATGGACGATGGACAACACCAGAGACGAGTCTTACCTGCGCAAGGTCATCTCTCCCCTGGAGACTCTTCTCACTGGCTACAAGCGTATTGTGGTCAAGGATAGTGCCGTAAGTAACCTATTGCAACCCCGCTCTGCACGGTCAATGCGACCATGCGGGCAATGTCTCGGATCCGATTCACTGCTCCACCGTATATACTGACGTATGTGGCAGGTCAACGCCGTCTGCTACGGTGCTAAGCTCATGCTTCCCGGTCTTCTGAGATACGGTTAGTTGTCAACCCGGTAAAGGTCACCCATGCCTGCCATGCTGATTCGCCTTTTTTTTTAGAGTCCGAGATCGAGGTCCACGACGAGGTTGTCCTCATGACCACTAAGGGCGAGGCTATTGCCCTTGGTATCGCCCAGATGTCCACCGTTGAGATGTCGACATGCGGTACGTTTTTTTTTTCGTCATTGTATGCAGTCACGGTCCCTTTGGACTAACATCATGTAGATCACGGCGTTGTTGCCAAGGTCAAGCGGTGCATCATGGAGCGCGACCTGTACCCCAGGAGATGGGGACTGGGCCCCCTGGCCTCGGAGAAGAAGAAGCTCAAGGCCGACGGCAAGCTCGACAAGTACGGTCGTCCCAACGAGGCGACTCCCGCCAAGTGGGTATCCGAGTACAAGGACTTCGGCGCCGTCGAAGGTGCCACCGCGGCTGCAGCGTCTGCCCCGGCCACGCCCCTCAAGGCGGTGGAGACGACGACGGTCACCACCAGCGTTGCTGTCACCCCTGCCAACAACGAGGATGACGGCGAGACCAAGAAGCGCAAGAAGCACGAGGGCGAGACACCCGACGAGAAGGCGGAGCGCAAGCGTAGGAAGGCCGAGAAGAAGGCCGCCAAGGCGGCGAAGAAGGCGTCCAAGTCAGGTGGCGGTGACGACGATGACGACAGCGAGTAATCTCTGGCGAGTTGGATCTTCCCGATTGGCTCGATACCATGTGTTTGGTTGACAATGGTCGGTGGTTGGCTGTTGTATCATAAAAAAATGGCTTTGGCAAGTGGCGTTTGGTTCTGATTTCCTCCTGTTGAACATAGTGCGTACTGGCTGGATAGGAGTAGATAGGTCCTATACGAAAATTAAAAGCGACGGCTACTACTGTCGCATCAGTTCACGGTTTTTTTTTTTTTTCCTTCTTTTTTTTTCTTTTTTCCCTTCCTTTCCATGTCGGATTTTTTTACAAACAAGATCGACGTTGTTTCGACGGAAATACTCGATATCTGAAGGAGACTATTGAGCGAAATGTTGAAACGGAAGTACAGAAAAAATTATTAAGAAGAAGCACCTGGGTGGCGCGGCCCAGCATCCAGGGGATTCCAGACCAGCACAGCCAGGTCCGAGCTCAAGCGTGGATCTCGTCCGAACGGCTGCTGTTTAGCATCTCACTCGTATATGGTGACCATATACGTGTTCCATGCTTCGTCCGAAGACAAGTTCCCTGTGGGAAAAAGGGGTACACAAGGGTAGGAAGGCATTGTCGCCCGGCATGTCTCAGGCCACTTGTGTTAGTCGACCAAGGAAACTGTAGCATCTGTCATCGAATCCCTCCCCTCCCCCCGCTCTCTGATGGATGCCGCGTGGAATCGGAACAATGCACCTAAGAACCCCGTGGCTTGCTTAACTGGCAATGCGTTACTGAAGGCGGATCACTTTAATGCTCCCCTGAGGTGGCACTCGCGGCGGCACGTCACCCCACTGGGTTGCAACCTCCTATCTTTATTTGCACCTCAAATCCTCCATCCTTCGCGCCATGCTTCGCCACCCCGATAGGCACCGGCAGCTGGGGATCCCACCCCCCGGTCGCCCTCCGTCATCAACCACCGCCATCCCCGGCCAATTCCCGTGCATCCCCGGTGCGAGTCTCGGCCGAGGGTCAGAATGAGCCTCTTTCTCCAATCTCCATGGCGGACGACGTTACATGGTCATCCATGTGGCCATGCCCGACTGGCAAGGGGATCGGGAAAACGGCGGTTGCATGCACACTCACCTCATCCTTGATTTCATATTCTGTTGCTCGACCAAGGAAACGGGGCCGAGGCCTAGTAGGATTCCCATCTGACCCCCTTCCCTTTCGTCCACCCCCTGTCTGACGTGAGCCCAGCCTTAGGAGATTTTCTTTATAGCTTGATCTGCAGGTGCTAAGAGGTTTGGCATCTGGAAACCGGTCGAGGCTGAGGTGTAAGAAGCTGCCACGCACTTGACCGCTACGCACCCCCCTCCCCGGCCCACCTGTTTCACGCATCTGCTTTGACATGGAAATGCAACGAGTCCACCGGCGCAGGCCACGAGCTCAAGTGGCAGGACCATGCAGGATGAGATTATTACTGCAAAAAAGAAACGCCGTGTGTGGAGCGAGCGTGCGGACGGCCAAGGGAAGCGAGGAAAAACTCAGAGAACTCCCATGTTCGGCCAAAACGTCCTTGGCTCACCTCCCTTTCCCTGTAGGAAGGAAGGCTCCCTCTGGCCTACAAGAATGGTCTCCTCCGCACGCCTTCACCGAGGCCGAGGTCCTCTCTTCTCGAAGTTCGCTATGATATTCATGACGCCTATACTTGCCTACGGAGTAATGTCTATTCGGTTTTGCATCTACTAGACTTGTCCAGTTCCTGAACAGAGAGAAGAAACGCACAAGAAACACCCCGTCCTCCTCCTCATCATCATCCTGTCTCGGCCTTTTTGTATATACGCAGTTGGTCGAGCTCAGCAAGGCGTCACTCATTATCGTGTGTCTTTTATAAACACATCCCCCCCCTCTCTTTCTTGACACAGCTGTCACTTTTGTTTGTTATACCCTAGGGAGCAACAATGTTTCCGGCATCAACAACAACATCGCTACGGCCATGCTCCCTCCTCGCCGCGGGTCTCTTCTGCCTGGGTGCCTTGCGACCCGTAATGGCCGTGCCGGTGGAGGCCCTGTTTGTTGAGGGCCGAGCACAGAGAGTTATTACGACGAGCATCGACACCGACTTCCCGGACCCTGCCCTCATCAAAGGCGACGACGGCATGTGGTACTCCTTCGCGACAAACAGCAACGGCAAGAACATCCAAGTGGCCAGAGCATCGGACATCGCGGGGACGTGGGACTTGCTCGACATGGACGCGCTTCCGCAAGTTGGCTGGGCCTCGGGCTCCAACACGTGGGCGCCCGACGTGCGGAAGCTGGACAACGGGTCCTTCATCATGTACTACTCGGGCGAGGTCAAGGACGCCGGCGGAAAGCACTGCATCGGCGTGGGACTTTCCAAGAACATCACCGGCCCGTACGTGGCGACGGATGAGCCGTGGGTGTGCCCGCTGTCGCAGGGCGGGGCCATCGACGCCTCGGGCTTCTACGACGAGCCGACCAAGAAGCATTACGTGCTCTACAAGGTGGACGGCAACAACATCGGCCACGGCGGCGACTGCAACAACGGCGTCGAGCCGCTCGTAGACACGCCCATCATGATGCAGGAGGTCAAGGCGGACGGGGTCACCATGGTCGGTGACCCGGTGCAGGTACTCGGGAGGACGGACGCCGACGGCCCGCTCGTGGAGGCGCCGAACCTCGTGCGCACCAGCGACGGGCTGTACATCCTCTTCTTCAGCAGCTTCTGCTTCAACTCGGACAAGTACAACGTCAACTACGCGACGAGCAAGAGCCTCAAGGGCCCCTACCAGCGCGCGCCGCGGATGCTGCTCCAGACGGGCGACTTCAACCTCACGGCGCCCGGCGGCGCCACTAGCGTGGTCGGGGGCGGCCAGATGGTGTTTCACGCCGTCTGCCCCGGGGCCGCGCCGTCGCGGTGCATGTACCAGACGGTTTACTCGGTCACCGGCACGGACGTCATCGTCAGCTGAAGAGGGCTTGAGCGGGAATTGAGAGACGGATGATTGTTGACAGTGGAATGGTGGTACTTCTTCTTCTTTTTTTTTCTTTTTTTTTTTTTTCCCTTCTTTATTCTCTCTTCTTGTTTTTCTTCATCTACGGCGTGCATGGCGTGTTTGTTGGGGACCGTTCTGGATCACAGCGAACATGGCGAATGCGTTTGGACGTTGTTGGCGGCACGTCATATTGCACAGCCCAAAGTTTCACCGCGGGGATCTTCCGTTTGAACCGGTTTTGGGCTGGGCTTTGGAGGGAGGAAGATGTTTCTTCTCATCTGCGGGCGTTTTGGATTCGTGGACATGAGACTTACACACACGCACACACACACAAACGCGGCAAACGGCAAAACAGACGCGTCATGAGACAAACACGGTCAAGGTGACCTGTGACGGAGATGCCACCGACAAATGTCTCGCAGCGGAACGGAACGAAGGGCGGGTGACACATGGATGGAAAACGTGGTGTTTGATTTCCAAGACACCCAGCGAAAGGCACAATTAATGACCACCGCGCGCACGCGCACACGCACACCATGCGTATATAAACATAATACACACACGCGTACATATGCCAACCTGGGAAGCCGTGTCGTCGCAATAAAGTAAAAAAACAAACAATTGACAGCTGAGATGGGGCAACGTCATTAATAATAAGCTTTCAGGGTGTTAAAAAAAAAGATCAGGCGCAACAAAGCCAGTTCCAAGGAGGGGGAAGGGGGGGGGGGGGGGGGGGAATACCGTAAATGGGAGTTGTCAAGTTGAGAAGAAAGCTTATGCCGCAAGGAACCCCGGCGGGTTTAAGCGCAGAGCGATCACCTAGTTGCAGAGCCCCAAGGAGAAGAAGGTAAAAGGGTTTGGAGGGAGGACAAGTCGGGATTGGGCCGGCAAAAAGTGATTGAAAGTCTATCACATCAGGGAGAGCAGGGGGGGGCCAATGGACGAAATAGGAAGGGGGACTGAGGAAAAGAAAAAAAAAAGGATAAAAGGGAAAGAGCAGTGATGGGCCCACCAGACAGGGCAGGTCCCACTTTGGCCCGCAGTGGGAAACACGGGTACCTATCCGTACCTAGTCTAGTTCACATACATAGTGCCTACCTACCAGGTGCCAGCTGCAGTCGTGAGCTCAGGTAAGCGCCGGACCCCGATTAGCCTTCGCTGACTGTCAGCCATTGTGCCCAACCAGATCAATCTCCAAACGCCCTGCTCCCATTGGTAGGCACAATGCTTGCTTGCTTGATCTTCTTCACCTTCTCCCCCCCCCTCCCCCCCATATCACCTCCAAGGTGCATCGCGTAGCCGCCGGCTGGACGTGATCACTGACATTGGCACAATGCGCCTGGACGCCAGGTACGTCCAGGCACAAGCACAATGATGCAGAACGCCAAGAGGGGGGAGGAATCCACGCTATTGAACGCTGCCGAGATGCCTCCTCTACCTACATGCAGTCGGGCCAACGATCAACGACCAACAGCCGCTGGCTAATGTCCCTCCATCGCGGCAAAGCCTGGAGAGGTTGCAATATGCACATGCCGCCGTTCTGCAAGTGTGCTCTTGACACTTGTTAGCGCTGGGCTGCCCCGTGCCTGCTCTGCTCTGCTCTGCTCTGCTCTGCTCTGCTCACCTGACAATGTCGCTCGTCGAGCTTCGGGAAGCACACATCAGTCACGTCCGCAAACGGCGCCTATGGTCTGCGCGGAGCGCGCTTTTCGAATGCGAGATGGTCCAAGGCTTAATTTCCTCGTCGCTGGCTGTTCCTTTCCCGCTGGGGACCCAGTACTGGTCGCTCATTGGCTGCCCCCGAGGCCGACATCACCACACCCTCTGCCGATGTCGACACCCACCTCGTACCGTTGTTGAACGGGTTGGCGGCAGGTCGACGGGGCTCCCAACCCCGGCTTGGGATATCGCTTTCCCTTCTCCTCTGTCTGGCTAGCTGCGTTTGTCGCGACCGGCTTGTCCCCATCTGTCGGGATCGCGCCCATGGGCCCTTGTAGCCTGCAGGCGGCCCCCATGCCCATCACCTTACCATATGTTCCTGCAGCTGCATATCCCTCCCCCTTCGAGTTAACTGTGGAGGTGTGATCAACACAATCGGCCGAATATATTATAGTCGTGAACCTTGGGCATCCCTCGAGATTATCTTTCTGGGGTTGTTCCGTCTTATTGTGATATTGTTTTGAGTCTTGTTGCCTTGCACTGAGCGATACCTAGTATTATTGTTTTGGACTATTTATTCTTTCTAATCTCACAGTATACAAGGCTCTGGAGCCTTGTTCTGCTTTCTCTTTCATCGACATTCGTTGCCTAATACCAGCTCGCCCAAGATCTCGCAATGGCCGCTCGATCCGCCCTACTCCTTCTCACCATAGTCGTGCCGGCGCACGTCTCAGCGTTGCAGGTCACGCCGAATTCGCCGTGTGCCTCTTTCTGCCTCGACTCCGACGGCCTCGACATCTCGGATCCCAACTCGTCCAACACCAAGGGCAAGGACATCACGTGTACAGATGGCGAATACCAGACCGGGGCCGCGGGCCAGAAGTTCCAGCAATGTATGAGCTGTCTTCAGGACAGCTCGTTCGTCCAGGGGAGCGAGAACGACCAAGATTGGTTTCTGTGTAAGTTCGGAACCCGATGCCGATGCCGTATTTCAAAACCTTGTGCTAACCAAGCCCACCAGACAACATGAGGTACTCCTTTGACTACTGCATCTTTGGGTATCCCAATGCCACCGGCGTCGGCTCCAGCCCGTGCACGACGTCCACCGCATGCGGAGCTTTGGAGAAGGCTCTCACAGACGGCGAGCTGGACCCCGAAAAGTCATCGCAGTACTCGTACTGTGACGCGGACGGCGGCGCCATGCTCGGCTCGGCATACGACAAGTGCCTGTCCTGCGTCAGAGCGGGTGGTGAGCACTACTACCTCGCCAACTGTAAGCGACGCCCTCTTCCAAGAACCCCGTGACCACTCTCTAACCCCATCTCTCAGACCTCATCGCACTCGAGGCGGGATGTCGGCAGAGGCCGGACCCGGGAACGCTCGTTGGCCTCAACAGCACCGTCTTCACAAAAGGAGCCATCACGGCCGCCGACCCCGAGGACGCGGCAAAGCTCGCCAAGGATGCAACACCCGCCCTCCCCATGACCGCCGTCGTCGGCATCGTTATCGGCGCCGTCATCGCCATCCTCTTCGTTGCCGGCTGCACCTTCATTCAATGGCGCAAGCGCAAGGCGCGCAGAGAGGGCCGCGGCATCAACCCGGAGCTCTTCCGCCGCGCCAAGGGCCACCGCCCGGTCTCCTCGCTTTCCTTCCGGTGCCAGACCCACCTCACGCCCAAGACGCCCAACTTCTTCTCCGTCGAGGAGGAGGAGGACACGCACGGCGAGAAGCTCCGGCACCATTACGAAGCCCAGAACCAACGGCCGCAGCAGGACACGGCCTCGAGCCCCGTCTCCAAGCCCAGCCTCTGGATGCCGCACAACTCCATGTCCTCCTTCCACGACGCAGCCCCCGTCCCCTACACGGACCGCAAACCCATGCAGAAGGAAACCCTCCCCCTCGCTAGCATCACCACCAGCCTCCCCGCCATCCCCGTCAAAGCCCATTCCCCGCGCTTCAACGCGTCCTCTCCACAGGACGACTACTACGCCACGCCGACGTCTACGACCTCGGCGGCGCCCCTGCTACCTTTCAGGCAGTACGTCCCCTCAGAGCACGGCTTCCCCACGCCGCCCACCGGTCACGCCGCGGTCTTCAGCCCGGCGACCACGTACGCCTCGCCGACCTCGGGGACCACCGCGAGCCCCCTGCTCAGCCAGGCCGGCTGGCCCGCGCCGACGACGCATACCCGGCACGCCGCGCCAGCGGAGCCATCAGTGTCGTTTTCGTTCTCGTCGCCGTCGCCGCCCGTCGGCGACGCAGCGCGGACGATCCCCTCCATCGCGAGGGACCTCGCCCGCCCGCTGCCCAAGAGGATCACCTCGCTGGGCGGCAGTCCCGTGGAGACGTCCACCATCCAGACGACCTTCCCGCCGCCCCCTCCCCCGCCCAAGAGGAGGTAGTCTCTCCCCTACATTTGTATCCTCTTTTTTTTTTTTCCTTTTCTTTTCCCCTTTTATTTATTTATCCTCTTTCTGTTGCTGCAGCATTCTCTCCATGTGTGAATGGTTTTTGTCATCGCAGGGACAGCGACGGGCGAATGGGCGTTTTGGGGGGGGGGGGGCATTTTGCATGATGGAGCGGGAAAAGGGATAGAATGGGTCTCGGGAGTAGCCCATGCCCAGAATCAGTAATACCAATCTTTCTTCCCATGCTACCTACCATTCGTCGTCGGTCCGGAGTATTCTCGCGGCCCGGCTTGTCTTGCTATTGAAGTGCGACATTCAACTTTTACAATCACCATCACCATCACCACCGCCAGGAAGTAGAACTCGGAGAGGCCTCCGTTGCGCAGATTGGACAATCCAGAAACCTCTCTTTCTATGGGCATTACGCCCGTGTTTTAGTACCCGAGGAATTCGACATGCTTATAGAAACTTTGCTCGTACCACCCCTTCCCAACCATATAGACCCGTGAAACGCCTGTGCTTATGCTCGTCGTGCCTCCCCTCCTCCGCCTTCACCGATACCCCCCGCCCTTGCCCCATGGCGAACTGGCCCTGCTCAGCTCCTCGGCGTGCATCATCTCGTTTTGCTCCCTGAACCATTCCGCCCCTTCGTCCAGCTCGGCTCTCGAGCTTCTCAGCGACTCCAGGTTCTCCCTTGCCTCACGCAGTATCCTGTCGAGGTCCGTGTTGCTCGACGGCCGCTTCTTGACGCGGGTCTCATCCGTGGCCGCCGTCTCGTGGTCCTCCTCGAGCGACCGCTTCCTCTTGCTAGGCGGCGAAGTTCCATTTGTTTGCGGGGTGGTGCTGCCGCCGTTCAGCGATTGCGAGAACCGCAGGCGGGCCTCCGCGGCGTGGCTGAGATCGGCGGATACGCTCCGGCGTCGCTCCGTATCGTTTCTGTCCAAGCCGAACGAACCAAGACCCTCATAACGTTTGCCGTTGTATCGCATCTCATTGGCGATAGCCTCTGGCAGGGCCGATCCGTCAGGCATCGTTACGAGTCCCATTGCCTTCAGACGCCAACGGTCAGACACCTTGCTGACACGTTTCTGAGGCTCTGATGACATGCGCGACGATGAGGAGTGCGCTGACATGGGAGGTAGGGACCGGCGGAAGTTATTGCTGCTTTTGCCGAACTCTTCCCTCAGAGCTCGCGTCTTAGCGCCGCAGGGCTTAGGTCCCGATGATGACTGCGACAAGCTTGTCGTCGACCGCGATCGAGGCAACGGTGTTGTTGCAGCCGTCTCGACCTTCACGGGGGGGCGCATAACATTCGCGACTGCGGCTCGTTCATCCGAAACGCCCGACAAGATACCGGTGGCGAGAAGGGCTTCTGCCTCGGCCTGCAGATCGACATGAGGGTCGTCTTTTCGGAGGTAGAGCAGTTCCCTGAACTCCTCCACAGGATCAACACCGTGCCTCTCCAGGGCTTTTCGTCGTGCTTCGACCGCAATGGCCGCCTTCTTCTTTCTCTTTATTTCCTCCTCTCGCAGCTCCCTTTGAACTCTTCGGTGCTCTTCCCTCTCCTGCCGCCGCAGTTTGCTTAGACGAAGGTTGCGGGCGATTTCCCTCCAGCGATAGAAGTACTTGACGGAGAGGTTGTAAACTTGGAACTTCCGTGCTTCTGCCAGATCCCTTGCTTCTTCCTCTTTTCGTTTTCTTTCTTCTTCTTCTTTGTGATACTTTGTAAAGGTGTCCGCAACGATCTGCTCAACGACAAATTTCTCGAACTCTTGCATCAACCCGTTGTCGCCCGTAACGAACCACTTTGCAAAGTCCGCCATGACATCCTTGATTGAACGTCGTTCTTCGACTGCGAGCTTGGGGGGCGCAACCTGGGCAAGTTGCGAGGTTGTTTCTCCCAGTTGCGTAGCGCCGAGTGAGAGGCTTGGTTGACTTTGCGGCGCCGGCGTGGTAGTTGAGAAAGCATTGCTTGCTTGCAATGAAACTGTCGGTAGGGGAGACTGAGAAGACGGGGTGCCTGAGCTCGGGAGCTTCTGAGAAGGCTCCGCCGTAGGTAAAGTAGTAGCAAATGGGCTTGGTGATTGCGTGGGCTGTGGTTTCGGACTTTCCACAGGCTTAGCCGATTGAGTAAAAAATGACGCTCCTGTTGATGGCGGAGGCTGTACTTCGACCGGCTTCGGGGTCTGCTGAGAGGGACCCGAGGAAGAGAAAGCCGGCGTCGCGGGCGATGTGCCGGCGCTTGCCAGGAAATTGAATGGACTAGATGATTTCGAGGCAGCACCTACAGCTGACGGCGGGAACTGTGGTGTCGGAGGAGTGACGCTGATAGAGGGAGAGAGACCGCTACCAGCCTGTGCTGCTGGCTTTGTTTGTGTGGTTTCCTGCGCCTTTTGATGCGTGCTGGCCCCAAACGCTGGAGCAGGAAATGATGGAAAAGCGGATTGCGCAGGTTTGGCAAAACCATTAGGTTGAGCCGCTTCCTTAAAGGGGTTACTGGCTGCCGTTGCTTTCTCTTGTGCTGCTTCCGGCTTGGCGAATGGGCTTGGCTTGCCAGAAAACGGATTAACAGCAGGCGGTGCTGTTGGCGGCGAGCCTTGGTCTGCCTGCTGAAATGACGTTGTAGTTGTAAGAGGGGCATTTGCGGCAGTAAAGGGGTTTGCAAACGGGCCTGCGCCCGTTGAACCAGGCTTTGAGCCTTCTGTTGCTGTGAGACACAAAGTTAGCGGAGGTTCCGTTCGACCATCCCTACTATCTTCATCAACTTTTGCCGAAGGCATTGATTCGCTAGCTAGATCGTCTAGTTCGAGTGTGTTTTTGAGCTCTTGCTCATCAAAATGTTCGCTATTGGGCCAGATGTGTTGACTGCTTGCGATGGCATCTATTCCAATAGAGCAATCTCTGAGATTGAAGGAAAAGAGATACTTGGAAGCGATTGGAGGGTACTGCGCTTGGCCACAGTATTCTGAAGTCGAAAGGGGAGTTGAAAGACATAAGGTGGCAGCGGTATGGGTAGTGCGTGGAAGTTTCTTTACCTTTGCCGAAAGATGGCGTTACTCCGAATCCTGTCGACGCGGCCCCTTGAGGAGCTGAGAAAGGAGAAGCGAATGGGCTGTTTGACTTGGCTGTCGAGTTGTTGCCAAACGTGGGATGTTGCTGCGGTGGCCTGGGCGATGCACCGTTTGTGCCAAAACTAGCAGCATTTGTGCCAAAGCCACGCCCTGAGGTCGCTTGTGCGGTTTGTGTGGACTGGTCGGGAATAGTGCTGTGAATGACATCAGGAAGACCGCGGTGCCCTCTTTTCCTTTCTACAAGTTGATGGGAGAAACTGTGGTGGATTCTTGGCCATGTTAGACGTTGCGAAGTGTCGAGGTATCGGACGGGTTCGCCCGATGGTCCTTGTCCATCTGAAAAGCCGAGGCCATGCTGCTCGACAAAATCAATTGCTTGAGCTTCTGTGTCGAAGCGAAGAAAGCGGTTGAGTGTAGAAGGCGTGATATCTTTCGCCCCGTGTCGAGGTCTTGTGTACGCCTTCTTTAGGGAGCGCAGAACCGAGCGACGCAGTTGACCAAGATGAATCTCTGCAAAGCAAGCCATCGTGTAGGACACTTGTTTGCTTTCGAGGATTCGGAAATAGGTGCGATGTGCGCCGGATACCGCCATAGATGGCCCGGAGCCCAATGGACCGTGAAAATCCTCGGCACTTTGCAGACTCTCGACAAGTGAAACGGCTGTCCTGATTTCGTCGGATTCGGTCCAGAAACGAGAGTCTCCCCACTCCTTTTGCACGTCGTCGAGTATATTGGGTTTGTTCGCACTGAAGAGTAAATGGTACGCTCTGAACTCGGCCTCGTTTTCGCAAACGACGCCCTGGGGTTTGCAGTCATCGTATGCAAACATGAGCGAAAGTAATGACTTCCCAAGCTGTTCGATTTCCTGTTGTTCGGAGAAGTCTTCTGGTGCGAATCCTTCCTGGGAAAGAAGATGTAGAGACGTGACGTGAAATCTGGCGATTGTCTCGAGGCAGTAAACTTGGTCCTTCATCTCCTCGGGGGACATGGACGAATGAAAAATAAAGTCTCTACGAATCGCTCGTGTCCTGTCCCATAGAAAGCCGTGTAGGGAGGGCAGATTTTCATCCGTTTGTAGTAGATCGTCGATGAGGTAATCGAGCGTTTTTCTGAGTGCTGCGGTAGATCTGACATCCATGGGTAGAGGTGCCTCCTGGCCAGCTGCGGACCTGGCCAGCTTCTTGACCATCTTCGAGGTGATGGCGAAAGTCGTCTGGGGGTCTTTCTCGGCGGACTGAACGTCGAACTCGGTAATGCGGGTGATTTTTTCAAAGTCAGGGCACATCGCGTCGCAGATGCCTTTGAAAACGATCGCGTCCTCCAGGCGTTTAGGTTTGTCCGGATCGTCAATCAAGCCGGCGCGCATCAAAGAAGATCTGGCGCGGTCACGATATGTCTTGTATTCCTCTCTGAACTTGGCCATGGCAGCCTTCGAGGTCGTGTTTCCCGGATCGGAAGGCCATCGTGGCGGCATGATTGCATCCTTTCGAAGCTGGGAAAATATCCTGTCGGAGTACGGCGTACCGTCGCCGACCGCGTTGCTGGTCGCATCGTCCGTTTCGTAGTCGGTAGAATCTGCGCCCTGTGCATGAGTGTTGTTGTTGTTTTGAGTGCCGAAACCGCCGCGCGACTGCGTGGACCCGATCCCTTTCGAGCCCTTCTTCGCGCCATTCGGCTTCGCGCCTTGCGGCTGGGGGGACCTCTTCTTCCAGTCGCCTTGTGAGCTATTCTTTGTGTTTTTCTTCCGGCGATTGTCGTCTGAGCTTGCGCCATCGAATGGGTTGACGCCCTTCCGCTTCGTCGCGAGAGTCGTCATTTCGAAAGG
The DNA here is from genome assembly GCF_030913465.1 of Colletotrichum navitas. Classification (NCBI taxonomy): domain Eukaryota; kingdom Fungi; phylum Ascomycota; class Sordariomycetes; order Glomerellales; family Glomerellaceae; genus Colletotrichum; species Colletotrichum navitas. The sequence goes on along the minus strand of NW_026850548.1, from coordinate 1,381,562 downwards.
CTGGTTCGTCAGGTTGCGCTTCAACCGCTTCCCACTGCCACCGCCAACTCCATCGAAGTTGAGACTGTGATGGCCCGCGTCAGAATGGCTTCCGAAGCCGCCCGATGATGATGCTGCGAATGAAGATGGTGTCCTGTCAGGTCTGTTAGGCGGGAGAGAGACCGACGTCATGTCGGAGTCGCAAAAGGAAACTCCAAAATGGGAATCGGCGAGGCATACAAGAATGGGAGTGGAGAACTAAAGGAAGGTAGGATTGAGCTGGTCTGCGTTTGTCGCGTATTCTTTTTTTTTTGTCGCGCTTAGCTCTAGCGTAGACGCCTAAGCGGCTATTTGCCCCATACACCCGTTCCTGCCAAACTTGGGTGTGCGAGTAGAGCGATCGATGTAGGAACACCCCAAGAGAAGGATTTGAGTGAGTCTAACAAATTCGGTTTACGATGCATTCACTTGTGCCATCCAATCCTAATCGTTACGTGGTAGCAGATGCAACATCATTAAACGTCAATTTGTTCATTATAGCATTTCAAAGCGCACATCTTGCGGTAAGTCTGGCGCCAAATGAGGGTATCTCAATCTCAATGACTGGAATCTAGACCCGATAATCCTTGGGCCGCAGGCGAGCCGGACCCAGTCCCTTCCTGATTTCGTCAAGCTGCTCGAGACCAGTCTGAGGTCTGGTCTTCTTGTTTGTGCGCTTTCCGGGTTTCGTGTAGCTTCCCAAAAAGTCGTCCATGATGCTATCAAAGTCGCCTCGTGTGGGCCCGGTCACACTGGTCGCCGTTGAGACCTCTGAGACGGAGGCCATGTCATCGCCCATTTCACTTGTGTACTCCTCCTCAATCTTGTCGAACCTGGCATCCAGAAGAGTGAGCTGTTCTGTCCTGACCATCGATGACGAGGTCATAGAGTAAGCGGAGGGGTTGGTAAGAGCTCCCTTTCTTTTCTTTTTCCGACCACCCATTGTTGTCGTGGTCCAGATGGATGACTGCAGCTCAGACGGGGGAGCCTTTTCCGGGGCCTTCCCACCCTTCTGATCCTTTTTGAATTGTTTGAAGTCTTCCAACCAGTCCTCGTTCTGGTGCTCTGGCAACGCCTCACCTTCAACGGAAATCAGCTGCGGCACCATTCCGTCCTTATACTCCTTGCTTGGCTTTGCGGTGCCATCCGACTCCCAACCCTCGTCCTCGTCGTCATAGTTGAACTGATCTTCAAACTCGTATTGGTCGATCTCATGCGCATCCTTGGACAGCTCTTGGAAGACATCGTCGTCCTCATCCACGTATGCATCGTCCTCCAACGCCTCCAGAACCTCACGCAATCGGGGATCCATGTCGGGCTGGAAGCCAGCAATGGCGTCTGGAATATCTTGCTGGTTTTGGTAGGTTGCTCGCTGCAGGTTCTTGTTGGGAAGGACCGATTCATCCAGCAAAGCCTCGCTCTTATGTTCCAAGTCCATTTGGCGCAGAGCGTCTTCGAGCGACGCCTGCTTGGCCTTGCCCTTGTCCTTAGTCGTAGCCGCGGGAGCCTCAACCCACACAGCCTCGCCGCCTCCAGAGTTCAGGTCGCGGAGATGCTGCATGTAATCGTACTGGGTATCGTCGTAGTAAACGCCGTACTCTGCTGCCTCTCCTTCGTTCTCCCGTATGCTCATGGCATCTGAGCCAAGCTCTGATGCAAGATCGCTCAGATGTTTTCCTTTCGAGGATCCTCCTTTCTGAGGCACGGGGTTGAGCACCATGGAAGGCGCATTTTCGTCGTGAATGAGCGGGTCATTTTGCGGTCGGTGGACGAGAGTGAAATGCTGCGCATTCTTCTTGTCGCTGTCATTTTGTCAGTTAAAGCGCATCTGAGAAACAAGGATCACCTCACAATCTCTTTCCCTTCGCCATACTGACTGATTTCGCGAGTTTCGAGGCCGAGACCGGTCCGATGGGGTATCTGAATGAAGGGCGCGAAAGAGAATCAGAGTGGGACGTACGTGAGTCTCCTCCTAAATCCAAGATTAGGTAGGTAGTGGCGTCGTAAAAAAAAAAAGTTGGTGGGGGATATGGGAGGGATATTGACTCCCGGATGTTATCTTATCGATAACTACCCAAAGATGCTGAAAACGCTGGCGTATGCGAAAAAGAAAAAAAAAAGCATAGAAGGGTTTGCGGCGGGGGACATTTGCCCCGCTGATTAATCGTCGCGGGGCACTGCCATTCTCTTCAAGGCGGGCGGTTGCGACGGGCTCCCACTTATTACTCATTCACAAGCGGTTCTGGCGAGTATTTTTCTCTCCAACCCATTTTCTCATCTTTCCTAAGCTGTGCGAGACAAGATATCGCCACGAAAATGGTGCACGCCAAATCCAAGAAGACCGCCGGGCTCGGCAATGCCCTGATGAACGATCGCTTCGGTAAGAACCGCGGTAACGACAGGAAGAAGACCTCGGCCATCACCAGAGTAAACCATGCTACAGGAGAAGAGGTAGCCAAGAGATTGCACCACTATTATGAATCGGAAAAACACTCACACTTTATTAGTACCTCACGAATGAGCGACCAGAGGCGTCATGGGTCAAGATGCGATCGGTCACCGAGCAGGGCGCCCTCGACGAGTTTCTTGCGACAGCAGAGCTGGCGGGCACGGACTTCACCGCTGAGAAGATGAACAACATCAAGATCATCCACACCGACCAGAAGAACCCGTATTTGCTGTCCGGAGCAGAGGAGAGGGGCGTCCTCGCCAAACAGAAGGATCACAAGGGACGCTTGACGGTGCCGAGAAGGCCGAAATGGGATGCGTCTACCACCCCAGAAGAGCTGGATAGGAGGGAGAGAGATAGCTTCTTGGACTGGCGCAGAGGTCTGGCGGAACTCCAAGAAAACAACGATCTTCTGATGACCCCTTTCGAGCGAAACCTCGAGGTTTGGAGGCAGTTGTGGCGTGTCATTGAAAGATCAGATCTCGTGGTCCAGATTGTCGACGCCCGAAACCCCTTGCTGTTCAGATCCGAGGACTTGGAGAACTACGTCAAGGACATCGACCCCAAGAAGGAGAATCTGTTGCTCATCAACAAAGCCGACATGCTTACGCTGACCCAGCGCAAGATGTGGGCTAAGTACCTGAAGGAGAACGGCATTGCTTACAGGTTCTTCTCCGCAAGTCTTGCAAAGGAGATGTTGGAGATGCTGGAGGAGGAGGATTCTGACTCAGAGGAACCGGAGGCCAGCAGCAGCTCTCAACCTCCACCGAAAAACACTGCCTCTGACGAGGAAAGCAGTGATGATGCCGCCGAAGAGGAGCGCTCAGAGGAAGAGGATGATCAAGAGGGCGGTGCGGGTGCGTCACAGCAGGAAGCAGCAGCCGAGGTTGACGACGAGGACACCCGTATCTTGACAGTCGAGGAGCTGGAGGGAATTTTCCTCAGCCACGCTCCTGAGAATGCAGGTATGTCGAGAAAGGATTCAAGCCGAACTCCCATGTTGGAAACTAACGGCGCCTCTCCAGAGCCAGGCCACAAACTGCAGATCGGTCTTGTCGGATATCCCAATGTCGGAAAGTCGTCTACCATCAACGCCTTGATTGGCGCCAAGAAGGTGTCAGTTTCATCAACACCAGGAAAGACGAAGCACTTCCAGACCATCCACCTCAGCGAGGACGTCATCCTATGTGATTGTCCTGGTCTGGTCTTCCCCAACTTTGCTAGCACTAAGGCCGACCTGGTTTGTAACGGTGTCTTACCCATCGATCAGCTGCGAGAATTTCAAGGGCCTGCCGGCCTCGTCGCGCGCAGAATCCCAAAGCCTTTCCTAGAGGCGGTTTACGGAATCCACATCAAGACCCGCGCCCTTGAGGAAGGAGGTACTGGAATCCCTACTGCGGCGGAGCTGCTTTCCGCCTATGCCAAAGCCAGAGGCTTCACGACCCAGGGACTGGGTCAGCCTGACGAGTCGAGAGCTTCCCGCTACATCCTGAAAGATTATGTGAACGGTAAGCTTCTTTACTGTGAGCCGCCACCTGGAACCATCGATGGTCCCGAGTTCAACCAGGAGCTCTACGATGCCAGTCATCTTCCCGAGAAGAGACGCCAAGCAGTCAACGCGTCTCTCGACACCATGTCGTTCGTCGGCGATGATATCTCAATAGCCCCTTCCGACCTGACACTTCTCCCGGCTGGCCCGAAATCCAAGAAGATTGACAAGGGTTTCTTTGGCCCTGACGGCACTGGAACCGGGCATCTCAAGATGCCATTTGCTCACAAATACTCGGAGCGGGGCCAGAAGCACTTGAGTGGAAGAAAGGCGCGGGCGATGATTGCTCTGGAGAATGGCGTCGACCCTAAGGATGTGAAGCTATCGTCAGGAAAGAAGCACTTTAAGGGAGGTGCGAAGAGCAGGAAGGCCAAGAAACCGGCCAACGAGGATGACGACTAGATAGATACCTTTGTTTATTTAAAATGCAACAAAAGAATTGGGCCCAGGAGTGCCGGTACGGTTGCTTTGACTGCCATGAAAAGTCGTTGTGATTACAATGCCTATGACTTTATTTTCTTATGAATAAGGAGGTTGGATGAGTGAGTGAGGGCACAAGGATCGTAAGGGTGGGGTACGTACAGTGTGGATGCCGTCCAAGTCTAGCGCGTCCTTCCCCTGACGCGACTTTTCGTCAATCATCGCGTAAAGTGCCTTTGTCCACTCTGCACAGAACTCTGACAACCTGCCTGTCTTTTTGCTGTCCACAAACCCCAAACGACAGTCGATAGCTGCCATGCCTGCACAAAAGCCAACCACAAAGCCGGAGGAGGCTGGCGAGTCCTCGACATCTGCAGCAAAGAAGGCTCTGACGGCGGCGTCGAACGGTGTCCCCAACTATGAGCTGCCTTGGTAGGTCTCGAAAGCCCGTCGAGTCTCTCGAAGCTGATTCCTAATGCCCTTCGCAGGGTTGAAAAGTACCGCCCCGTATTCCTTGACGATGTTGTCGGAAACACCGAGACGATTGATCGGTTAAAGATCATTGCGAAGGAGGGGAACATGCCGCACGTTATCATCTCTGGCATGCCTGGTATCGGAAAGACTACAAGTGTGCTCTGCTTGGCAAGACAGCTTCTTGGAGACTCATACAAGGAGGCAGTCCTTGAACTCAATGCCAGTGATGAGAGAGGTACGGAGGCAGTAGCGTTCTACGTATGGCTCGGTACTGACAATGGAGCGCAGGAATCGACGTCGTCCGCAATCGCATCAAGGGTTTCGCCCAGAAGAAGGTCACCTTGCCCCAGGGCCGCCACAAGCTTGTGATCCTCGACGAGGCCGACAGCATGACATCAGGTGCCCAGCAAGCTCTTCGCCGAACGATGGAGATCTACTCCAACACGACGCGCTTCGCCTTCGCCTGCAACCAGTCCAACAAGATCATTGAGCCACTGCAGTCGCGATGCGCCATCCTCCGGTATGCCCGGCTCACCGACGAGCAGGTGGTCAAGCGGTTGCTGCAGATTATCGAGGCGGAAAAGGTGGAATATAGTGACGACGGCCTGGCTGCGCTTGTTTTCAGCGCCGAAGGCGACATGCGGCAGGCCATCAACAACCTGCAGTCGACGTTTGCCGGTTTCGGCTTCGTGTCGGGCGACAACGTCTTTAAAGTGGTGGACTCGCCGCACCCCATCAAGGTCCAGGCCATGCTCAAGGCCTGCTACGAGGGCAACATCGACTCGGCACTCGACAGCCTCCGCGAGCTCTGGGACCTGGGATACTCGAGCCACGACATCATCAGCACCATGTTCAAAGTCACAAAGACAATCCCTACGCTGAGCGAGCACTCGAAGCTGGAGTTCATCAAGGAGATTGGCTTCACACACATGAAGATCTTGGAGGGCGTGCAAACACTGCTGCAGCTGAGCGGCTGTGTCGCGAGGCTCTGCAAGATCAACATGGACCCGAAGAAGTTTGAAGTGCCCTCAAAATGAGAGCGGTTGCCAATAAAACCTGCCTATGGCGGGACATAATGACTTGCATGATCCGGCGTTGGGGGGAAATCAGGTCTGCGGCACCTTGTCTGTGTAGCTAAAAAGCCAAGGATTTGAATGTACGGTGTTATACAATAATACGAATACAGGTTCAGGTCAACTTTTGTGAGAATTCCAGTCTCGTCCATTTGTTGGCGTTAGCCGTACAGGTCGCGGCCCTTCATTTCTTCTCCTCATTCGTCGGGTTTTCGATAAACTCCTGCTCAAACCTCTCCCATTTGGCCCTGTCCCTAAGGATGCGCTTCTGTATCCTGACCTTGGCCTCGTACTCCCGCAGTCTGCTGTCCGCCTCAAGCATGCTTCCCAGCACCATGGCGGACATTTGCATGTAGCTGTGCCGCTGTCAGCGCATCTTCTTCGGGACCATGAGGGGTGTCACGCGACACAATTACATCTTGAACTGGATGGTGAGGCCCTTGTACAGTGGTGAGAACTTCCACGCAAAGGCTCCCAATACGGCGGCCCCGGCACCCCATCTAGCGGCGCCGACGACGGCGCCCCGGGTGGCCTCCCACGCGGCCTCATTGGCCTCAGCGCTCTTCATCTGGTCGTACGACTTCATCTTGCGGGCATCACCGGCCGAGGCGGTCGCTTCGCGGTCTTTGGCGGAGAGGATGACGTCGGTTCGGTGGACGAAATCAAACAGACTATGATGCGTCTTTGTATACTGTGGGATGTTTGCGGGATGTGAATAAAAATGCTATGCAAACTCACTCCGGATGTTCCTCGGCTTTGATTGGTGAAATCGTTCGATTCCGCTCCTACAGCTCTTTTACTACATCAATCGCCGAGGGGAGCAAGATGGCATGGGCTAGTGGGACGAACAGACGCCGAACAACATCCCAGCAGCTTCCCAGCGCGCCCATTCTTGGTGGGTACGTCACGGTAAAGAGCACCCCCCCCAGCTCCCGCCGTAGGCTCGATGCAGCCCACTGAACGGCCACTCCCTCCGATTCTGCAGGGTCCGTCTCCCGCTATCGGAACCTTATCAACTGCAACACGGCGTCAAATTCTCTCAGGTCTTCCGATGGACTCAAATGCCTGGGACGGATCCGTTGATGACGCCGAGAAAGAGGTCTTGGAGTTAGAGGCACGCCTCGAGGCTGCTAGGGAGAAGCTGAAGAGTCTCAAAGGGGGAACCCTAGGGTCTTGCGAATCGCTGCCGTATCGAGGCCCTCCGAAGCCTTCATGTGCGACGTCCTCCTGTAAATGTCTCGGAGTCCACTCACACTAACACCCTATAGTGTCGCTGACTCTATCGAATCACTACCTTCTGTTACTGTCAGACTCGGCCCTGCCTCTGGGATCGTTCGCCTTCAGCAGCGGTCTCGAATCGTATCTGGCGCACACCAGGGGCCGCTCGTCCTTTAACGTCTTCCTCCCTGAGTCCATTTCGGCCTACGCCTCGACGACCCTGCCATTCGTCCTCGCGGCGCACCGCGACCCAAACGCTCTCGCCGAACTGGACGACCACCTCGATGCGGCCATCATCTGCACCGTCGGCCGCCGCGCCTCGATAGCCCAAGGCCGTGCCCTCCTCTCCATCTGGGAGCGCTCCTTCGCGACGTCCCTCCCGGCCCACGTCGTCGCGACCTTGCAGCCGTATGTGGCGACGCTGAAGGCCGCCACCTCGTCGCGAGCCTCTTCGACCGCGGACGACTCGGCCGAGCCGCCGTTGGTGTTTGCTCACTTGGCTCCCCTCTTTGGCGCCATCTCAAACCTGGTGGGGCTCAGCTTGCGGCAGACGGCCTACATCTTTATGATGGGGCACGTAAAGGCACTCATCTCAGCGGCCGTGAGAGCCAGCATGTTCGGACCGTATCAAGCGCAAAAAGTGCTCGCGAGCACCCAGGTCCAGCAACTCATCACGGCAGCCATCGACAGGGAGTGGGACACGCCCATTGAGAGGGCCGGGCAGACCATGCCCGTTATGGATCTCTGGATCGGCAGACACGAGGTCCTGTATTCACGGATATTCAACAGCTGACCCAATTATTCAGTCCCCTCGATGTTTCCATTCTTAATGGGTATCATGCTCGCTTTTCTCTATTATCATACAAACTAATCGCCCGCTACCGACTCAATCGTCGTCGTCGTCACTGCCGTATGCGACTAACGGCCCCGAAGATACGGCAGCCTTCGGTTTCGATGCTACAGCAACCTTGGAGGCGTTCAAGGCCGCCAGAGTACTGCTGGAGAAGATGCCACCAGACACGACCGACTGCTCCTGTGGAGCCGGCAACGCCATGTACTGCTGCTGGTCGCCGTTCTCCAACATGGGCGGTTGCTGGTACTCTACCACGTGGCCCTCCCTACCAACGGGGTTCACGGCGTTCGCGCCCCGCGCAAAGTGCACCTCGTCCGGCGCCTCGTAGCCCTCGAGCCCGTAGCTGCTCTCGATCTTCCTCCTCTTCCTCGCCTCTGGGTCTTTGCCCTCGATCTCGGCAACGAACTCTGCAGGGAGGGCCCTCCGGACGGCCTCGGCGGCCTGCTCCTCGATTCGCCTCGCCTCGCGCGCCTGCGCCATGGGGTTCGGGTCGGCAGTGGCCCACCGCACGTTGAGAATCTCCTCGTGGTCCAGAGATTGATGCGCCATGGCCTCCTTCGCGAATTGGGCGTTCGCCTCGTTGGAATATGTAATGAAAGCAACGCCGCGGGTGTTGAGCACGCGAACTAGACGAAATATTAGTACCTGTTCCGAAACTCGGCATGAATAGACTTGTAGAACTTACTTCGCTCGATCTGGCCCCATTCCGCAAAGTGACGCGCCACAATCTCCTCAATGTCATCCGTGACGTGTATCCTTCCGACGTAGATGGTGCGGTTCTGCCTCATGAAACTGCCGACACCGCCCATGTCATCTCTGTAGTCGGAGTGCTTGTCGCGGCCGAAGCAGTCGACATTGGGGTTGAAGATGTCGTGGATGCCCGGCAGGCGGTGGAGGTATTCGCAGTCCTGGCCCTTGGGGCATATGCCGCGGGCGAAGAAGAGGCAGAAGTAGCTGCCCGTGACCTTGTCGGCCCTCGTATAGCCGCTGTCCTTTGCGACGTTGCAGCGCCCCTTGGCGTGCGTCTTGGATAGGTACTTGTCCTCGCGATCGCCGCCTGACCACTTGTTGTACCAGATGTTGAAGATCGTGCCCGTCTGCGGCGGCGGCTCGGAAGTGATGAAGGATGGGTCGACCTGCGGGCGCGCCGGCCTCTTCTTCTTGCGGATGATCTTCTTCACCTTACGCTCCGCCGGTGCGGCGACCTCATTGTTACCGGTGGTGACCAGCGCCGTCTCCTCCTGCGGCTCTCCACCCTCGACGCCCTCGGCTCGAGCTTCTGCGATCTCGTCCGACATGATTGCGATTGCAATTGTGCGTAGAACGTGAGGAAAAAAAAGACGACGATGTGGTGATTGCGGACGTAGCTGGGAAGAGTGGATGTTGTTCAGCAAGGCAATGGCGTTGGAGACGGCAACCCTGGTCCAACAACGGCGAGGCTTGAAAATTGTTATCGCGATAGAAGCTGTGGCGCAAGCCCGGCCGACGGTCAAGGGCGGTGAGTGCGGGACCCCTGCAGCTTGACACAGCAGCCCCGCGGTAAATTCTGCCACCGTCCAGTCTTCCCGCGCACGCCTTGGAGGAACTCGGGTGCCCCACCATGATGAACCCGTGAAGCGTTCAACGACCAAGCAGTGACTCTGTCTTTTTTTTTCCCATCGTTGCCCAGTCTTTGATTTTAGAGGATTTTCAGGGTCGCGAGACTCTGAACTCAGAAGCCGCCAAGATGGTGAACATTACGGAGAAGATCAAGGAGTACGTACCGCCTCCCCCAACCGAGATCACGAAAACTGACGGTTCGCGACTAGGATTGAGGAGGAGATGAGAAAGACTCAGAGTAAGGCGCATTCTCTTGTATCACCAAGTTATTTTTCCTCGTCCTGTGAGGCTATTCCAGACGTATTGGATGATGACGGGGCCGAAAGGCTGCTTGAATAAGCCCTCATGGACATTTGCCAGCTACGGCTAGGACGATGACCCAAGCGGCGAGATTCTGTAAGATGTAATTTTGCTAACATTTTCTAGAGAACAAGGCGACCGGTACGTTGTGTTATAACTCACAGTATCCGACCAATAACCGTTAATAGCCCCCTTTTACAGAGTATCATTTGGGTCTCCTCAAGGGGTATGTTTATTCATCTTCCAGACCCATAAAGCCGCACACTCACACATGATAGTAAACTTGCGCGTCTGAGAGCACAGCTTCTCGAACCCGGTCCAGGAGCTGGAGGGGGTGGCGGAGCAGGGTTCGATGTCAGTAAGAGTGGTGATGCCAGGATAGCCCTAGTCGGCTTCCCCTCAGTCGGTAAATCGACGTTCCTATCCAAGGTGACGCGGACGAAATCCGAGGTGGCCTCGTACGCTTTCACAACTCTCACAGCCATTCCGGGCGTCCTGGAATACGGCGGCGCCGAGATTCAGCTGCTCGATCTGCCCGGTATCATCGAGGGCGCTTCCGAAGGCAAGGGAAGAGGAAGGCAGGTCATTTCGGCGGCCAAGACGAGCGACTTGATCCTAATGGTACTGGATGCCACCAAGAAGGCGGAGCAGCGAGCTCTGCTCGAGGCCGAGTTGGAGGCTGTCGGCATCCGCCTCAACAGAGACCCACCGTGAGTTGCCGTCCGTCCGGCGATTCAGAGACCAATCCCCCCCATGTCTGACGCGCGCCGCAGAAACATCTACCTCAAGGCGAAAAAGGCCGGCGGCATGAAGATCACGTTTCAGAACCCGCCCAAGGCCATGGACGAGAAGATGGTCTTCAACATCCTGCGCGACTACAAGATCCTCAACTGTGAGGTGCTCGTACGCGACGAGAACGCGACGGTGGACGACCTCATCGACGTCATCATGAAGGACCACCGTAAGTATATCAAGTGTCTATACGTGTACAACAAGATCGACAGCGTCTCGCTCGACTTCCTCGACAAGCTCGCGCGCGAGCCACAGACAGTCGTCATGAGTTGCGAGCTCGACCTCGGCATACAGGACGTCGTCGATCGCTGTTGGGAGGAGCTCAAGCTCATCCGCATCTACACGAAGCGCAAGGGTAACGACCCTGACTTTAGCGAGGCCCTCATCGTGCGGAGCAACAGCACAATCGAGGACGTCTGCGACCGCATCCACAGGACGCTTAAAGACACCTTCAAGTACGCGCTCGTTTGGGGTGCGAGCGCCAGACATATCCCGCAGAGGGTGGGACTCGGGCACATGGTGGCGGATGAGGACGTCGTCTACATTGTGAGCGCGTGGAAGGCATAAAACGAACGAAGGAAGGAAGACGAGGAACATGGAAGACGGGCGAAGATCAACGGTAACGAGGATTTGTATTTCCTGCTCAGGCCGGCCGATGATGCGGTGGCAGCCGATGGATATAGCCCCTCCTAGAATCCTAGTAGCGAAAAAAGTGGTAGAAGGGGAACAAAAGAAAGGAAAAAAAGGAAAAGCCTGATATCATTTCGTGTCATGTCATGGTGTACAGCAACTCCCTTATCCTGGAGTAAGACAGTGGTCTACCCGTTAAACGCCGATGAACCCTATCCCGCCTCCCCCAAATCAAGAGACCAAGAGGTCATCTAAGGTGGAGGCGTAATTTCAATATCTCCCAGTTGAAGAGAAGAGAAGCAAAACCAGTAAAACAGCCCGCGAGCCCATCCCAATATCGTGAAAGCTTTTCTTATCGTTTTGTTTGTTTGGTCAGAAAAAGATGCGGCTCTCTTGCCTAGAAGATGTTGCTGTCCTTGGTAGGGGTAGTTGTCCGGTCGCCGAAGAGGGCGTCACCGCCTCCGAGCTTCTTGGCAGAAGTCTGGGCGAAGAGGGACTTGGGCTTGACCCTGGATGGGAGGAAGGAAGGTTAGCTGTGGGTTACAGGATGGCTGCAACAGAGTGAGGCTTGACATACTTTCCGACCTGCTTGTTGCGCAGGGCGCTGAGCTTGGCAGTACAAGGGCTCATAATGTCGTCAGAAGGCGAGATATACGTCTTGGACCTATCGAGGACATCGAAGTTTAGGGCTTTGCTCTGGGCGTCACGAGTCTGTAGCTTGTGGTCGTACTTCTCTTGGGCCATCTTGTTCTGCAGGACCTGGCGGTGGTACTCCATGCTCTTAACGTCCTTGGAGGCCTGTGAGTCGTTGACCACGACGGGAGCGTTGACGTCCTTGTCAGCGAGAACGTTGGGAGACATCTTTATCTGCTGATGATGTGCGGGTTGAGTTGTGGTAGAGGTGCTGGTGTTTATTTGCTGTGAATAGGCAAATGTGCAATGTTGAGCAGTGCTGAGGATGCGATTTTGTAGTCGTAGGATGTGAAGTTGGCGCAAAGTGTGTAAGATGGAAGAAGGATGGATGAATGGGATTGATGTGGGTGGCTGTAGTTAGGGAAGGGTCAAGGCCAATGCAGAAGAAGAAAGGAAAGACCTTTGTACTTGAAAGAGACACACGTTCAGTGCACAGGGTTTGCCGTGGAGTGTTTATGACGTTCGTGATTACCGTGAAAAAGATGCACACACTTTGCTCCTTTTGGGGACCTTCTAGGCTGTCTGCTTGAGTGCTTAGGCCTGAAGTGGTGGAGTAGGTTGCTGGGTGTCGAGGTAAACGAATTTTCTGGGTTGTTGACTGGGCAACGGGCTAACCGAAACGGCGCAGGGGTTCAGGGGTGGTGAGGAGGGAAGTTCGTTGGTGGGAATGTGGGGCCTGCCCTGCCGGAAGACAAACAACGGGCCTTGTCAGTCCTGGCTAGGCGTCGTCGTCCGTGTGATGGGGGATGTGCTGTCATGTCAGGTTCCCCCCTTGTCCTTCTAGCTCTCTGTCTTAGCGGACCTCCTGGGCAACCGGCGTCCCAGACCTTATGTTGCTACCTATCGTTCCCTGCCATGCATCTTAGCCGCAGGCAGGTGTTCGTCAGAATGTTGTGCTCTGGTCCGGCCTGTGGAGTGGCTTTGGCCCTCTCCATCTCTCTCTGGCCCGGGACCGCAGATGGTCGATCACTGGGGAGAGGTCGCATCTGTGGTCGTACCGAGACCAGTCAATGCTGCCGGGCATAGATTGCTCTGAGTCTTACGGGAGGCCATCTCCAATGTTACCATCACCACGCTGGCCCCTGACCTTGACTACCTATCCAGGGTCTGTCTCTGCCTCTCTCCCGGTTTCCATCCGGAATGCTGCCGAGTTCCCGGCTCGCATTGCACATGGCCAGACAATGGCCCCAAGTGTGAGTCAGATGGAATGGAGGCGGCAGGCCAACCGTTGAAGTATCTCATTTCATTCTGGCGTACATTCCCCGATGACAACTCGCAGCGACATTTCTGACTGATATTGTACACACGATTTTATTCAACTACAGAAGACAACCGCTGACGCAACTCACAACCTGGACCGGTTAATGTTGGCCCCCGGCTGCGTTGTCTTGGTCTTGTACTGGGCCATCAGCTGCTCCGTCTTTTGCTTCTGCCACTGGATCTTATCCGTAACTTCCTTGCCCCTCTTGTTCTCGTTCCTGCCGAGCTGCTGCAGATGCACCTCATCGGGGCCATCGGCGAGCCGCAGCGTCCGAATGTTGGCCCACATGCTCGCGAGCGGCGTGTCCTGGCAAACACCGGCAGCGCCAAAGGACTGGATAGCGCGGTCGATGACCGTCAGGGCCGTCTGCGGGACGAGAACCTTGGCCTCGGCGATCTCCTTAAGGGCCTTCTTGGGGCCGAGGTCGTCCATCCGGATAGCGGCGTTGAGAACGACAAGACGAGCGGCGTCAATCTCAATACGGGACTTGGCCACCCATTCGAGAATAACGCCGTGCTCCCGCAGCTGCTTGCCGAAGGGCGTCTTGGTGGGGTCGTTGATGCGCATCAGCATCCATTCGAGGGCGCGCTCGGCCTGGGAAGATGTACGTTAGAATGTTGCCAATCACCCTTAAAGACATGCCAAGTTTGCGCTTACCGCTCCAATGGTCCGCATGGCGTGGTGAATGCGGCCGGGACCGAGTCTGCCCTGGATAATCTCAAAGCCGCGGCCTTCGCCGAGGACGAGGTTGCTGGCAGGTACACGGACGTCCTTGAAGGTGATGTGGCCGTGGCCGTGGGGCGCGTCGTCGTAGCCGTAAACTTGCAGCATGCGGTGGATTGTAATACCCTTAGTGCCCGCGGGAACAAGAATCACGGATTGTTGTCTGTAAGGGTCCTTGTTGTTGGGGTCACTCTTGCCCATGACGATATAAATCGAGCACCGGGGGTCGCCAGCGCCACTGGACCACCATTTCTGCTGCTGTTAGCAAAGAGGCCTCGATTGCAGGAAGGAACTGACACATACCGAGCCGTTGAGAACGTATTCCTTGCCCTCCTTCCGTATGCTGAGCTGGATGTTGGTCGCGTCCGAAGAGGCGACGTCAGGCTCCGTCATCAGGAAGGCAGAGCGGATCTGGCCCTCCATCAAAGGCTTGAGCCACTTGTTCTTCTGCTCGTCGTTTCCGTACTTGGCGAGAACCTCCATGTTGCCGGTATCGGGCGCTGCGCAGTTGAAAGCTTCGGAGGCTACTCTCGACTTGCCGAGCCATTCCGCCATGAGGCCATACTCGAGGTTCGTGAAGCCCGGTGACTCCTTGTAATGGCCCTTGGGCAGGAACATGTTCCAGAGACCGAGCTTCCTGGCCTTGGTCTTGAGGTCCTCAACGATTGCCGGGTGCTGGCTCCATCTCTCGTCACCTTGGCCAATCTGGGCTTCCAAAATAGGGTCGGCGCTGGGTACGCAGCCTGTTAGCCGCGAGGCAGGATGTTGAAGGTCCAATCACTTCTTACGGTATGCACTCCTCCTCGACGAACTTGGCAACGAGATCGAGCGCCTCCTTTGCGCGATCGCTGAGGCGATCCAGTACCTGGTGGTGACCGAATTTAGCCTTGCACAACGACGCGAGCCCCCCCCGCACTGGCGACTTACGATAGCTGGGACTCTGGACGTCATATTGGGACTCTGGGGCAGAGGTAAATGGATAGTGCAAGTCGTCTCAAAGGTGGGCGGGTTGCACGTTAGTTCGAGAGGCTGGAGGTGCAGGAGACGAGGACAATGTCAATGGTATGGATCTCTACTCCCTTTTGAAAGAGGAGTCTTTGGTCTCATCGTACGGGAGATGGATGATGGGATGAGCCGGAGCCGAGGTCCATTCTGGAGCTACAGGGACCTCGAAGGTGGGGATTCCTGGGGTAGCCGCCTCCGCGTCTGGGAACAGGATCCAGCCGCAGAGACATTGCCCTGCCCATTTATCGCTGGTAGACATCGCTTTACTGAGTTCTTCACTAGGTATTCCGGTCTGCTACGTTCATACCAACAAGAATCACCTGCAGTAACCTTTTTTTGACGAGAAGCTTGAGAAAAGCTGCCCTGTTCCCATGTCACTAACCAAATGTGTCAACCAACTTTTTTCTTCTGCGGTAATGCTCTTACGCCCAGAACTACTTAGCACAGCAGAGTGGTGCCACTCTGGTGCCTCACCTGCTTCATGCGGGGAGCGCCTCCAATAGAAGTGCCCGCAGCCCACTCCGATGCCTCGGCGCGGCGTTAAGGTCTGGGGTAATTGGGTTCTGGTTGCTGATTTCTTGATTTCCGGGGATAATCCCGATTTCACCACCATCGACCAACAGATTCGATGCGAACGAAATTACGCAACTCCATTGATTGGCTCCTAATAGTCTGTCTTCAGTCTATTTTGTTTGACCTTACGACTACCATGCATATATAAGATGGAAATGTCCACACCACTCTAGCCTTACTCTATTTTCCCAAGCTCCCTGGTTTTGAACGCTCAATTTACGTGCGGTAGTCACCATTGATCGTAATGTACTCGTGGCTGTAATCGCAAGTCCAGTACGTGGCCTCCTTGTCACCAGTGCCTAGCCTCACAAGGATCTCCAGGTCCTCGAGCTCCAGAATCTCGGAAGCTCTAGCCTCATCAACCATCTCAGGCTCGCCGTTGACCAGCAGCTTCAGCTCAGAGGTGCCATCCGTAGGCACGAAAGATACGCTGGTCTGCTCAGGGACGACCTCCGGGACCTCGCTGACAGCCTGGCCGGGCTCGGACACCAACGAGTAACCAGTTGCGCACAGAATGCGACCCCAGTTGGCGTCCCTGCCGTATAGTGCCGTCTTGACGAGAGGCGACCTGGCAATGGTGCTGGCAATCTTCCGCGCAGCCTCCTCGCTGGCAGACTCGACAACGCGGATGGTGACGAACTTGGTGGCGCCCTCGCCATCGCGAACAATCAGCTTAGCCAGGTCGATGGAGAAATCAGTAAGAACGTCCTTGAAGGCGGCATAGTCAGGTGAATCTTCGGATGTAATCTCCTTGCCGCCGGCCGCGCCGTTGGCGAGCAGAGCAAGAGTGTCGTTGGTCGAGGTATCTCCATCAATGGTGATGCTATTGAAAGATCGGTCGACAGCATGCTTGAGAACCGAGGGCATAACCGAAGGTGAGATGGGGGCGTCGGTAGCGACAACACCAAGGAGCGTGGCCATGTTGGGGTGGATCATGCCAGCGCCTTTGGTGGTGCCAGCAATACGATACTCGACGTTCGGTGACGAGGGCAGGGTGAAGGTCTTGGACATCAGTTTCGGGAACGTATCGGTCGTACAGATGGCGGTCGCAAAGCCCAGCCAGTGCTTGTGAGAAGAGCCCAGAGCCTCTCGTGCAGCGGGGACGTTGTCAACGATCTTGGCAATTGGAAGTCTCTGACCAATGACTCCCGTGCTCATGACAATGGTGGATGACGCATCGCTCTCACTCCCGACAACCTGGTCGGCAGCGTGTGCCATGAGAGAAGCATCCTCGAGACCTCCCTTTCCGGTGACGGCATTGGCGCATCCTGAATTGATGAGGACACTGCGAATGCCGCGGTTTGCCTTCTTCTTCAAAAGATCCCGGCTGAAGGTGACAGGCGCCGCCTGGAATTTGTTCTTTGTGAAGACGGCAGCAGCAGCACAGGGCCGGTCTGAGCTGAGTAGGGCGAGATCGGGCTTCGTCTTGTTTCCTGGCTTCACTCCCACGAGGATGCCAGAGGCCTGGAAGCCCTTGGGATATGTGCCCTCAGTCGGGATGTACTTCTTCTTGGCCACCGGAATGCTTTCAGCGGAAACAGAGTAGCACCTCACGAATTGAGCCAAATGGCCAGGAAACCTCTTGACGGGTTGCGCCATCCCCACGATTGGCCAAGAGCCGAACGGTACGGTTCAAAGAGTGGTGGAAGGAAGGAAGGAAGGAAGCTCGAGAGCCAATGGCTCATACACGGCTTGCTGGGTTGCTGGCGCTGTGCGGCTATCCTTGGGGAGAGGATGTTAGTCACTGAATGAAAGAAGAGGTGGGTGAGAGAGATTTGTATAGCTCCGGGTGCGGCAACGGCAAGCCGCCTAAATTTTTGACAGGGATGTTACGCCGTTGCAGCATGAAAAATGCGCATTGGGTCAAGTGAGTCGGTCCTCAATCCTTGAAACTTGTCCCTGAAGCTCTGCCCGTGTCGAAGGTCAATGCAAGCTAGAGTGGTGCGTTTGTCTGATGTCTTTGTGATTTCATTCACAATTAGTCGGCATAATGAAGTTTTATAATCTATTAAACCAAGCTGACTGGGCAATATGTTGTAAACGTATCATTGGGGATTTTTGTTTCTCACGACCAGCCTGGGAAACCAGACCCCTGTAGGCGCCTGTCAGTGATGTCGAATGGCGGGGAGCGGGCCCACAGGAGCTTATCGCCTCCGTCTCGGTGAGCTTATCGCCCCCGACAGTCAGAAAAAATTCTAGATTTCGCACTTGGTCCCTCCAACTCACCCCATCCCGCCGAGTCGCGACGAGTTCCAATTCACCCACACCCGCAACCCTCACACGATATCTACGATGGCGCCCTCAAAGACGAGAACTGTAAAGAACAAGCACGCTTCCAATGGCTCCGGCATCAAGAACAGCAAGAATGCCGCCAAGAACGCAGCCGCCACGCCTGACGGCATCGTCAGGAAAACCAGGGACACCCCCAAGGGAACCAAGCCGCTGAAGACCAAGGGAAAGTCGAACCTCGAAGCCTTGCTGAAGAAGCGCAAGAAGAAGGTTTACACGGAGGAGGAGCTCGACATTCCCAAGCTGAACATGGTGACGCCTGTCGGTGTCACGAAGCCCAAGGGCAAGAAGAAGGGCAAGGTCTTCGTCGACGATAGGGTACGGCTCACCTCCCATTGCGCTCCTCTCCTAATCCTTCGACCGCTGACATACTGAACAGGAGAGCATGAACACAATCCTCGCAATGGTGCAGGCCGAGAAGGAGGGCCAGATTGAGTCCAAGATGATGAAGGCGAGACAAATGGAGGAGATCCGCGAAGCCCGCCGGATAGAGGCCGAGAAGAAGGAGGAGGAGAGGAAGTCGAAGCTGGAGGAAACCAAGGAATCCCTGAGGAAGAAGAGGAAGCGCGCCGCCAACGGCCGCCCCGAGAACGAGGAAAACGTCAACCAGATCGCCATCTCGGGGTCCAAGGCCGCCAAGCCCAAGAAGAGGAAGAGTGTCTCGTTCGCGTAAAGGGGGCCGACCAGCGGAGAGGCGCTGCCTCTTTTATCTTTGCATCTGTTTGCATCATGGGCGGCGTTTCGGAGTGCCAAAAATCAAAACATACTGGACTGGGAAGTGGGCGGGCATACTATTACCTTGTTTTTTCTTTCTTTAAAAAAGCCCCTTGTAGTGTTTGGTGGCGTTCAGAGCAGATACCATGACTGATCTTGCCCTTCCGCGAGAGCTTAATGCTGAACCGTCAAGCAACTAGTAGGCCGTGGCGCCGCCGGGCGACGTATCTCTTCGTTGCGCCGTTCTCAAGCTCTTACTGTCTGTAGCTCTGGACAAAGTCTCGGAATTACTCTCAATAGCATCAATTCCCTCTTTATCTAAATCATCATTCGCTCTATACAAGGTCTATATCTAATTGGGTACGTCTATTCCGAGCTTGCTTTGATCTCCATCTTACGCCTCACTGGGTTGAAGTGAAATTTCGATTTGCCGTTCGTGGGCGGGGCTCCGTTCGTCTTGGGGGGGAGTTGGCTGTGGTCTACGTTGAATGCCATGTGGTTGAAGAAGTTTGCAACCTGTTCCTGTCAGCTAAGAGCCCATTCACAATCAAGAATGTGAGACATACTGGCTTTGCGTGCCATCTCCCGCCGCCGGGCTCGAACCAGCAGAGGTGCCCACCGAGGGACGTCGTGCACAGGACAGTATACGGGTTCTTCTCAAATTCCTCGTAGGGGATTGCCTCGTTCACGGCAATCTGCGTCTTGTGTCAGCCCCTTCTTTTACAGTTCACTCGTTATCATATGCTCACGGGATCGTCAGTCGAATGAAGAGCAAAAAATGGAATCTTGATGGCCAATACCGCATCGGACGATGACGCATCGCGGTAGTAAGCACTCTCGGTAGGGTAGCCCCAGCTTATGCATCTACGGAAGTCAGAACTACTCGGGCAAGTTTCGCAACCTAGCGACTTACTGGACTTCTCTGTCAAACTCCCAAAGGTACGTCACTTTCTGGAGACGTTCAAGATCCAGGTTTGTGTACTTCTGCACAGCCTCCTTGTGCCCGGCGATAAGTTCCTTCATGCTGCCTGTTGAACAGTGTGAGCTCGGGACGGTGTTAATTTGCGATCAGGGAGGACGACTAACTTCCCATGACTCTCTGGTAGACCTCTCTGCCGAGGAACGTCCGCCTCATTGTCTTGCTTGAGACCTCAAGGTTGAAGGGGTTGGAGCAGACGATAGCGGCCGTCAACTCACAGTTGACGCCCTCTTCTCCGCAGTACTGTCAAACCAGTTAACTAGTCAAATCCTCTCAGCGGACATGGCACGGGGCATACGTTGGTCAGCATGTTGGCGCCGAGCGAGAAACCCAAGGCGAACAGCGGCCGGTTCGGGAAATTCTTTCTCATCCACTTAACCGTCTGCATCAATCGTCAGCTAGTCATACTAACCCGGACGATGGCTTGATTTACTGACCTGGCGGAAGTCCCAAGTCGCCCTGGCGTTGTATAGGATGCCGCTGGTGAACTTGCTGTTCGCGCAGCCTCTCGAATTCACTACGCACACCTCCCACTTCCCCGAGTCGACCAACGGCGCTATGGCATGTCTTAGATAGATCTCATGAGAGCCTCCCGAGAGACCGTGAAGAACGATCAGCTGGGGCCTGTCGTCGTCCGAAGCTAGGTTACCAAAGTCCTGCTCCTCGAAATACTTCGTACGCGGCGGCAGACTGCTGTCTGCATCCTCAAAGGGCTCCGTCACAAAGTCGACAGCAAAGGTACCCTCAAACGCCTTGTCCTCGGCATGGAACACCTTTCGGCGATAGTACACCGGCGGGCCGTGCTGCTTCGTGACCGTCCACATTGTCTGCAGATGGCCGTTGAAGAGGAGAGGGTTCATCTGGCATGGTGGTGTGATCTTCTCGCATACCTTCAGTAGATCAGTCTGAGTACCATCTTTCTCCTTGAGAGACACAGGCGATGGCGCGTGTGTGAAGTTGATTTTGGCATGTCCAAGCCAGTCCATGCTTCGTAGTCTGAGGGCAACAGTTGATGAGACAGATTGGCTTCAGGGGAAGTTCGGGGATCGAGAAAGATGGTGGGGCTGTAGCTGGGGGGGCACAGAATGTGAGGCCGAGTATAGTGAGGACAGGAGTCATGCAACCTCCTCAACAACTTGTGTGGAGTGTTGGAAAGGGACTCAAGCGAAGATTTATCAAGAAATCAAAAGTTCTACCACGAGAAAAGGGAAAGAGGGCCACAGGTCATGGTAGTGGAGCCCCGAGGAACCTGATAGCTTCCGATTTAAGAATCAAACACAAACGGGCAGGTATCCATCTTAAGGATAGCACCAAAGGTGCCAGCAATCCTACCGCGATTCTATGCAGTGGATCGGCATTGGGCACACCGATCAGGTATTCGCCTCTGCAAACGAGGTGGGATTCAGTCCTAGGATTCGATCCCGGGATTCGGTCCCAGGTGCATGACATTGATGTTAAGCCGAGGCACTTTACTCGCCGCCAATCAGAAGGCAGTATCAGAAGTCATTTCAAGACACTGTAGCAAGGTCCCTTGTATTATAGGGAGTTTAGCCACCGGCGCGTTACTTTCCATTCCAAGTGGCTTGAGAGGACGGAGAGGCGGTCTGTGCATCGTGCATCGGCCAGCAACAAGTGCACGTGTGATTATGTAAGAGATACAAGGGCCACGAACCAACCTAACTCTCGACCGACAGAGTCTTGTGACCTGCAGATGCGGCTATTGGACAGCAACCGCGTCGCAACAAGTTCCGTTCAACAAAGCGACCACCGAGACTCCATGTAGCAAAACCTGCGATCCATATGCCGTCCCAAAGATGACATACCGGGGCTCACTGCCTTCGGGGCAGGCCTTCAACGGCCAGCAGCAAGTTCCCCAACCGTACCACAACCCCTACGGTAGCGGCAATGGGAACGGCAGCGACAATAGTCAGAACCCAACCTACGCGAATGCTCCATATGGCGGCCACGAGCAGGCGCAACCCGTTCACGGGAACTATCATCACTCGCCGGCACCGGCACTTGCCCCTATTCTTCCTGCTCCTACGCCCATGAATATGCAGGCCAACGGTTATGGCCAATTTCCTGCCTATGGCAGCACGTTTTCGCAACAGCAGCAGCAGCACCCACATCCGCAACAGCAGCAGCAACCGCAACCGCAACCGCATTACCCCCACCATCACCAGACGCAACAACCGTTTGTTCACAACAGTGCGGTGAATGTTCAGTTTGCGCCTCCTCACTCGTTTCCCCAGAACACGCATGTCTCGCGATCTCCCGCGCTCGCGTCTGCGTCTACCCCGACCCCAACGGCGCCCGTATACGCCGAATACCAGCCGACAACGCAGTTGCAACACCAACCACAATTCCAACCACACTACCAGCAACTGCCGCTGCCTCCCCCTCAGCCTCCTGCTCAACCGCAGCAGCAGCAGCACCAACCGCAACAGCAGCACAAATCTCAGCAGCAGCAGCAGCAACGCAGCCCGCAAGTCTTCCCGGCAGTACCTCAGTATGCTCAGTTTTCTCAACCGACCATGGGCCAAACTCAGAGTGTACCGGTTCTAAACCAAACCTTCACCGAACCTCCCCAAGTTCAACCGAGTCCCGAACCCAACTTCGCCAACTCGCCAACTGTACAACCCGCTCGGTCTCCCAGCATAGCTCGGAAGTCGCCGGCGATATCTTCGATGAACTCCCCTGCAATATCTTCTAGGGGCTCTCCGGCCTTGTCGTCGAAAGCGAGGTCGTACGACACGACCACGATTCTGATACATGTGGCGGAAGAGTGTTTCGAGAAGGCCCGCCGTGGTGTACAGAGAGTCGCGGTATCGGGCTCAGACGACCAGTTGCGCGAGTATCAAAAACTGATTACAACCGGACTAGCTTGTCTCGAGGCCGCCTTCCAGAGCAACAGACTGTCTCCAAGGCAGGAGGCGAAAGCGAGGCTCAGATATGCTTCTATCTTATGCGACGAGACGGAGAACCTGCAAGAAGCGGAAACGGCCTTGAGTAAGGGCATAACCATATGTGACAAGGTTCGTGAGACTCGGATGCTGCTCAGGCTGTATTCCATGCTGACAACCCCCGAGCATAGATACACGGACCTCAAATACTGCATGCAGTATCTTCTACTGAAGGTACTGTTTCAGCGTAACCAAAAGGCGGCCTTCATTGCTGTCGACAAGAATATCTCGGACTGTTTGACGTGTGTAGTCTTCGCGATGTCCCGACCAGCCTCGCACCGCTCGCTAATTAGTACTTAGTTTCAAACACATTCACTGGGTTTACGCTTTTCGTTTGTTGAAGGCCACACTCCATGTCCATGCGGGTAGTCCGCCTGATGCCGCAGTTTTGGACAACTTGCGAGCGGTTGCTGCACTTGCTGGCGAACGAGGCGATCACGCCATGGTTGTCTTTGCTTCTCTTATGGAAGGCTTATCTGTTCTGAGAACCATGCGCACTGACACTATTGAACGTGTGCAAACCTGTTTGGCTCAGGCTACGAAGTACCAATTGGACCCGTCAGTACAAATACCGCAGTTGGACGTCCTGACACTCCTACTCGATCTTGCTTGCAGTATGCATCAGAAGACGCCCGACATACTAATCCACAAATTGCGATCACTGCAAGCGAAGCTGGATGCGAACCTGGGGTCTCAGACCTGGACCGACTTGAACCCGGAGATATTGATCCCCATAAAAAAACACAACGCTACTTCCGCGACTCTAAGCGCTGACACCTCCGCGATTCTCCGGGCTGGGTCCTCGAACGGCCAACATGATTACATCGTAATGACTTTCCTGAACAGACTCGAGATCGTTGTCTTAACGTATGTTCACGTGTGATTGGTGCTCTCCCGAAGCAATCTAGCTAACAAGATATAGGTATACTTTCAGCGGTTTGGCCGGCATGTATCGGCCTGGCTCGGATCCGAAGAGAAGCCATGAGTTTTGGAAAGAAGGTTTTGATGTACTGGCGAAGTGTAAGTATGAGTTGTTTGCTCATGGGAATAGCCACTAACTTTCTCAAGGGAACAAGGAGATTGCCCCCAGCGTCCCTGCGGCATCGCTACGAGAAGCCATGGAGCAGGCTAAGTGGAGAACCGAGATATTCTGTTACCTTCAAACGCTGACGGGATTGTACTTTGCAACCCACAGCCAATGGTCGAAAGTCGAACAGTGCGTGGCGCAGCTGCAGCAGGCCATTACGCCCGCTGTGAACGAGATATTCAGCGTGTTCTCACTCTATCTTTCTGGAGTGTATCATCAAGGCACCGGCGACCTCGAAACGGCGCTTATCTTGTTTGAAGACGAGAGGCTGAGCATTCACGCAGGCCGCGGAGGGCCAGGTGGCAGAAAGCCTGCCAAGCTGGAGCTCTGCATTCTTGCCGCTCTGAATCGTATTTGGATTCTCCAAGACTCGTCGTATCGCGACGAGCTGACATCCACCGATCTGTTGGAGCAGTTGCGGCCGATGTGCACCGATCACCAAGATCCAGATATCCGAACCGCTTTCAATCTCGTCCAAGCGACAGCCAGTACTTTGCCCCCTCCGTCGATGCACCAGATCAAAACGAGTATTACGAACTCGTTGAACGGTTCGAAGGTGACGGGCAACACGCACTGTTTGGCGATCGCTCTCAGTATTATGCGATTTAGACTGTTTGACAACGTGGTTGGCGAGCAGGCGCTCAAGAGTGCAAGGGCAGCCTCGACGCAGGCGAAGCGAAGTGGAAACCTGCTCTGGATGAGCGTCGCAGACGGCATGCTAGCCGACTCTTTTGAAGTCCAAGCACTATTTGCGGACGCAGACTCAGCACGCCAGACCGCCACAGACTATGCGTCTCACGCATTTACTGGAAAGGAGTAGGCTCGGATGAGTGAGGGTCATGTGTTCACGGCTTTGGGACAGGCGTCTGGTCTTGTACGGTGTTCGGCCTGGCATAAGTTGGTTGTTTGGGAAAGCATAATACCCCCCGATATGTACGTCGCGACATGAGGTGGCGATGTTGATCAGGAGATGATGGACCCCGAGATCGGGTCTTTTCAATTTGTTGTTAAAAGGTAGAGGCTGCACAGAACTGAGAGATTGCCGCAATAAAGCGCACTGTGATCCATTTGTAGATTTCCGTCCTCTCTCTCTTTAATGGACAGCACGCACGCACGGGCACATGTGGGTCTCTGGCGCGCGTAATGTGCCGCGTCCCGTCGTTGGTTGCTGCACCTCTTAAAAAAAATTGCCCAAGCAACTTCTAGCTGATTCTCACCTTGCTCAACTCCCCATTGCGCCTTGGGGATCTTGACAACAATTCTTCCAATGCTTCGTATTAACCCCCAACGCCTCTGGAGGCTCGGAACTCCTTACCTGTGCGGTTCCTGCAGACCTTGTCTCTCGCCGCCATGTCGTTCTCTACCACCTCTGTTCCAGAGCACCGTTCCGGTGAGCGTTCGTGGTTACTCAGACAGCGCAAAGGCATCAACAGCTCCAGATGAGATAGATCCTACGGAAGCAAAGCCACCGAACGAAGAGACCGACCAGAAGAAAAAATCCGCACGCGCAAAAACCACTCGTTCTCGTCGACAGAAGAAGAAGAAGAAGAAGAAGAAAAATCAGGCTACACCCTCTAAGGCCACCTCGGGGTCCCCTTCGACGACGATCGAAGAACCGGCCGGTCCCGAAGTCATACGTCAAGTGTTTGAATCATTGAAGAACCTTGAGGATGGTTTCGCCTCTATCAACTCGAGACTCTCCCTCGTTCAGAAGGGGGCACAGGGTGGCACCATTACGGTCACCGATAAGGACTCTGGCAATGCATCAAAAACGCGAGGGCTGGACTCGCTTGTCATACGGCAAACAAACAAGATGGGCGGGAGGCTCAAGACGATACGCGGGACTTTGGACGTGCTCAAGAGCGTCTTGAACTCGCAGCAAATTCCTCTGGACCATCTGGCCAAGCGACCGACTGCAAATGAGCCCTTGTCCAAAACCGCAAAAGCACAGTCGGCCAAAGAAACAACATCACCAACATCACCAACATCGAGTGCTGGACCTGGTGAAGCTGAAACCTCGGACTCGAAGATCACGGTTCGCAAAGTAGAAACGGACAGAAGATATCCACACAGGCTGCGCACTTTCGACAGGCTCACTTTCGAAACCCCCAAGGAATTCGATAAATGGACATCTTTTACAAACCGTTTGTCTCGCAGTGGCAAAACCTCTTTTGGGGCAGGTGCAGCCGCAGCAGCCGCATCGGCTGTTAATGCTGCTGGCTCCTCCAGTGATAACCCTTCAAGCGCAACTGCCAAGTCCTCTGCAAATAGGCCGGCGAAGAGGTCAAAGACGTCGAGAAAGCTTCCCGTCGATGTCCAGAGTGTGTCGGCGAAGGAACTTCAGTTGGTGCCCATTGAAATACCGGATTCGCCGACAGTACCAAGCCTCTCTTATGGGCTGGACAGGGTCTTATTCAATCCTGGAGTTTACCATATGCAAGACCCTCGTTCGCGAGTCTACAACTTTGACCCTTACCTCGCCAACATCATGCCGATCAACGAGTTCGACTTTAACGCGCTTAAGCAGTATGTCACTTCTTCCAAAGACACTACTTTGGTTGGCCTTGCAGCCAAGCTTCGCAGGAAATATACCGGTTCGACTTCCAGCATGACACAGATGCTATCGCATTTCCACTATCTACTCTCTGCTTGGCGACCGATCAACGCTTCTAATCTCAGCCGGCAATTAAACACGGATGCTCAATCCTTCACACAAATCATGCGCGCGCCAGCTGCCGCCTTCCTCCACCTGAAAGATGATGTATACGCCATTGATGCAGACAAGGAGTACGACACGGCCAACATTCTGAGCATGCTTGGAAAGTCTATGGAGAAGCTTTTGACACTGCCCAAGGATGAGTTTGAGAAATACCGTCGGGTCAACTCGGACCAGATCAGCGAGGAAGAGCGCAACGCTAATGAAGCTTTCCATTTCACGACCATGGGCGACTTCCTCATGCGATCTCAGCTCGACGCGCATGACCCACGCCTGCCGGGGACTGGTATGTTCGACCTTAAGACGAGAGCTGTCGTTTCCATTCGCATGGATGCCCAGGGATTCCAGAAAGGCCTCGGGTACGAGATTCGCAAACGGTTCGGCGATTGGGAGTCGTTCGAGCGGGAATACTTCGACATGATTAGAGCGGCATTTCTCAAGTACTCTCTTCAAGTGCGGATGGGCCGTATGGATGGCATCTTTGTCGCCTTTCACAACACTCGGCGCATTTTTGGCTTCCAGTACGTTAGTCTGGATGAGATGGACCTGGCTCTGCACGGAACTGAGAACCGCTCTCTCGGCGACCAAGAGTTCAAGCTTAGTCTGCATCTTCTCAACAAGGTCCTCGACCGCGCCACTGAGCGGTTTCCCGGTCGCTCCATTCGCCTTCACGTAGAAACGCGGCCATCAGACCCTCCTTTCATGTACGTTTTCGCCAAGCCCGTCACAGGAGAGGAGATCGAGAAGGTCCAGAACTCCAGCAAGGCCGCCATTGCCAAGTTCGAACAGCAGATTCTCGGCCTAGCCCAACAAGAGGCGGAGTTCGAAGCACCGGAGTCGGAAGCCGAGCAGCTAGTCAGCCATGAAGAAGCGAGCGTTAGTGTCGACGAAGCTACGAACCAGCAACGGCAGACGCAAGCTTTCTGGGAGGAGATGCAGGAGAAGGTGGATGAGGCGGTCGAGGATGACGCCCTTGGCATTGGTCACGTTCGGGAGGCAATCCAGGACGCACTCGAGCAGAGCGGTCTTCTCAAGGCACGGACGCCGGAGGAGGCACGTTGGTATGTTGACGGCCTCCTTGAGGCTCTCACTCCCAATCAAGCTAGCGAGATGCGCGAGAGCGATCGCAAGGATGACCAGCAAGTTGAGACACCTGCCGTTGAATCTGGCTCTTCGACAGTCGACTCTGCTCAAGCCGACGGTCTCGACACCGTGCAGGAGGCTACGCTAACGAGCGGCGAAGAGACAACGGTTACACAAGATGCAAGTGAAGCGCAGACAACGCAAGATGGAGAAAAATCCTCCCCTCCGAACATCAACCGCCAGGACTCTGAGGTACGCGGCTCTCGCGATCTTGGCCTGAAGGATCTCATTCTTCGTGTTGCCACGCGTGTCGACGAGAAGCCCGAGGCTGAAGAGGCTGAGATGCCAGACGACGACGCCGCTTCTGACGTCTCCAAACTCCGAACATTCGAACGGATCCTTTCCGAGCTTGTGGCTAAGTCCAAGGAGGTAGAAAGCGACTCGGCATCTTCGATAACATCACAGACCGCCGACCCTTCGACTCAGAGCAACGAGGATCTCGAGTCCACAATCGGTAGTGTGGCTGCGGCGGCCGAAGCTGTCAAAGAAGCCGCCAGTGATGCTGGAGCGAAGAGCGAAGAGGCTGACACTGAACTCGACATCTCTGAGGGCGAACTCCTGGGTATGGTGGTGACGGTCCGCAACAATGTCAACGGGAAATACGTGCCGCGGCCCAGCCCCAATTTTTCACATTTGGACTGGTCTCTGGAGTACTCTGTCGAGGAAATTCCTAGCGAGCGCGCAAAGACGATATACAGCTCGATCCAGGAGAGACGAAAGAAGGTGCTTAACCCCTACAGCGGCGCTGACCGGGAGAGGAATTGGTACACCATGTTCTCTGGCAAACTAGAGGAGATGAGCAAGAAGGGCAAGCAGTTCCGCAAGCAGGAGGATGCTTTGAGCAAGGAGTCGCTAGTCCATGTTGTCGGCGAGGAGGCGCCCATGACCTGGGATGTGGCCTTTAGCCACCAAAAGCAGTGGAAGCCGCTGTCATGGGATGAGCCCAAAGATTCATAGAGATTCACGGATTAGAGGCTGTGTTATACTTGTATACCTATCATATGTAATCCATGTACAAAAGAAGATACCACTAAAAGCCATGTGCTGCGGCTACTCATCTCTACCTTGTGTCTTTCGCCATTTTGTTATCGCTTGTTACGGCGATGGAATCATTGACTGGAGCATATAGACAGTGGCATCATGATAAATTGGCACCGAACACGAAATGATTTGCCTGTGCTATATGGAGGACTCATTACTTCTTTACTACCTCGGGGCAAATAAGACCCTTGACTTCCATGGGTGTGGTCTGCTGGTGATACTATCTGACTAAAGATCCCGTAAACTTCCCATCCGGCACTCGGGCTCGACACGCCACCACTGCGTTACTGTGGC
Organism: Colletotrichum navitas; assembly: GCF_030913465.1. Lineage (NCBI taxonomy): Eukaryota > Fungi > Ascomycota > Sordariomycetes > Glomerellales > Glomerellaceae > Colletotrichum > Colletotrichum navitas. Next base: position 1,352,706 of record NW_026850548.1, on the reverse strand, counting down.
CGCCTCGCGCGGTGAATATCTAGACAACGTTAGCAATGGCGAACCCGTCTATTCGAAGCGAAGACAGACCATTGCAATTTGATTCAACTCGCTTTTTTGACAAATCCTCGCAAGGCCCCATCCTGAACGCCCTGCTGTTTTCTGGAAACGACGTTGCCCTACAAGGGCTTCCCTGGAGCGCTGCTCCATCGGAGCGGTGGCTTTGTTTTGTATTGGTGGTCGACGCGCCACCACGTGGTGACTTCCCTTCTCTACTCCTTTCATCGTCGAGGGAAACCGTGAGGGTTGAAACCCGGAGGAGGCATGAAACCAGGAGGCGCGGGCGGCGTGCCGGATGGGCCTGGAGGGGGGATGGGGAAGGCGGGGGGAGGGGCGGCAAAACCCTGAGGCGCGGGAGGTCCGCTGGGTGGACGGAATCCGGGAGCGCCCGGGTGGAAGTCGGCGGGGTTGGTGTACGATCCCTGAGACTGAGGCGGGCGGGCTGGCAGACCAGACGGCGCGGGCGGGAGGACCATGCCACGACCGATACCGGGGCCACCCATGGCCTGAGGCGGCGGTACGGCGTTGTACTGTGCAGGTCCTCGTGGCGGGGGTGCGAAGCCGACAGGGGCGCCGGGGCCGGGTACCGGAGCTGGAAGGCCGTTTGAGGGATCGAAGCCGGCGGGTGCAGTCGGTGCGGCAGCCGGGGGCGGCCCATTCAGGAATGCGGGCGGCACCGCCTGGATTTCCGGGACGATGTTCCTCTTCTTGGCCTGCGCGGCCAGCTCACGCTCAGCGGCGTCACCGTGGCGCTCGCCCTTGCCGTCCTTCTTGAAGGCGTACTGAACTGAGACCTCCTTGCTGAGGATGTACTGCCCGTGGAGGTTCGCTATGGCGGCGTCGGAGCTCTCGAAGTCAGCGTAGGAGATGAAGCCGAATCCCTTGGAGTTGCCGCTATCCTCGCGGGCGACCTTGGGGAGGGTGACGAGCGGACCAAAGCGCGAGAAGGTGTCGTAGAGGATTTTCTCGTCGACCATCGGGTCGAGGTTGCCGACGAACAACTCGGCACCGACCTCTGCCTGCTTCTGCTTGTCGGCGCTGGCCTTGTTGACGCGCAGCGACTTGCCGTAGAGCTTGATGCCATTCATCACGTTGGCGGCGTACTCGGCGTCGCTCGGCGTGCGGAACTCAACGAAGCCGAAGCCCTGGTGGTTCTGGGTGACGCGATCGCGGGGCATGTGGATGTTGTGGATGGGGCCCATCTGTAGCATGACCTCGTAGACCATGGCTGGGCTCGCGCGCTCGTCGATGTTACCGATGTAGATGGTCGCATCTTTGTCTTGTTCCCTACGTCGCGTGCGGTTAGCTCTCCGTTCGAAGGGTTGCGGGGCACAGCGATTGAAGCTCACCAATGCCTGTTTTGTGCCATTTTGAATATTCGACGCTCTCCGTGCTATCTGCGCGACCTAGTTTCGGTAGTGAAAGATATGGCAGGATGTTTGGGTGCGTGAGGCGAGAGTGTCTGTATCCAGGCTTCGACACGAGCGACCTGGAAATTTCGGCCTCGACGTTCAACGCGGTGTCGAGCTCAGTTAGCGGAGGTACGTACCTTATCGAGTTCCAAGCAAGGTCCGATAAGCCAGACCTCCTTTGCAGTTGCGTGGTTCTTCCGGGGTGGCTCCACTACGCGATTTTTCCGGCAGGTTGAGAAAAAGTTCAGGTGCAACTTTGCCCAGCGCATCCACCATTGCCCATCCCGACGCGGCGACGACGAGAAACCTGCGAGCCCCGGCGAACGAACACTTGCGACATCGCGTAGATCAGCCGTTTCTTCCTTTTCAATTCAGTCGACATCCCATTCCAGCTGTCAAGATGTTCGCCCTCTCCGAGGAGTCCAAGGTGCGATGCGCCCGTTGCCCGTACCACGCCGCAGCGACCCGAATCTAATCATCACATTTGTAGGAGCGCATTGGCAAGATCATTGAGATCTCCCGCATTGCCATTCACTAGTATGTTCTGCCGCAGAATCGATTGATATTGACCGCGATACTAACGTGCTCGCAGCGGATACCTCCCTCTTGTCCTCTACCTCGGTACGAACGAGCCATCAAAGCTGACGCATTCTTCCATGGCGACGATACTGACCGTTCCCAGGCTACACCCGCAGCGAGCCCCGCCCGTCTGTCATCCGGTATGTTTTCCAGTTGTCAGACCGACGAGCGTTGGATCAAGTTCTAACTCCTCCTCAGCCTCCTTTCCCCTCTCTCTTAGACGACAGGCGCCTTCGGCATCGACTTCATGTACACTATTCAGGCTTCCGACGCAGAACAGGCAGGCCGGCATTTTCAGGGTTGACGCGATGGATCGATCCCCGGCGTGGGCGGTTGGTGACTTCGGGCCGTGGCCTCGGCGAACTGTACAACTACCTATGTAATCAAATGAACCCTCTCTGACGACACTCCTCTCGCATGTTATGAGACACAGACGGCAAGCTCACAGATGGGCGCCGATGTTGCACACACGTAGAGATACCACATGCGATTTTGGGCCACCAGGTGGTTGTTGGGTATATCTGAGACGTCGGCTTTTGTAAAGGCTATCTGTGGGGGGACAATCATCTGGAACAGGCTAGATTTACGGAAACCAATGACAGATATGAATTAATCACGATCAGTCAATGAAATTGGGAATCGTATCGAGCCCATTAGCTCCGACCTCAAAACGGCTGCCAACTAGCCTACGCAACCCTACGCGCCTCGTTTGTCTAGTAATGTTCCAAGCCTGTCGCTCAGAGACAGCATGACCAATAGCTCCAAAAAAGCGTAAAAAGCGTTGCAAGCCAGGACTTCAAGAGTCGTTGACGTATTGCTCATCATGGTGACCCGGCAAAGGGGGTTGCTTGACTGTGGCTGAAGCTACGAATTAACGCAGCGGAGCCGCAATTTTACAAGCTAAAATGACGTATGAAATTCTTTTTTTCTGGACCGAGGGTGTCATCAGCCACACTTAAGCTTCAGCTGAGCTCCTTTCAACACATAACTTGAGCTTGAGAGGACGATTCGGTTTGGCGAAAAAAGCACTGTTCTGTTTTCAGTACTCTGCAATGTGACCAAGAGTCCCTCGTTTCTATGTCAGAAAGCAAAGATGCGGGCATCTCCCCCGCGCTCGTCGAGTCCATCGCCGGTCTCTCGGCAGGCTCGATTGCGACTCTTGTAGTCCATCCGCTTGATATCGTCAAGACGCGGATGCAGAGTAAGTGGGGGGGGACTATGTACTGTCCAACGTTTTTGCAGCTGGCTAACTAGAAGTCCAGTTCACCGGAGCGCCGCCAACCCGTCCGTCTCGCTGACAACCATGTCGCTCATCCGCACACTCACCCAGAACCCGCACCCCGTCGCCTCACTCTACCGCGGCCTGACGCCGAACCTCATCGGCAACGCTTCGAGCTGGTCCGCCTTCTTCTTCTTCAAGTCACGCGTCGAGCGCGCCATCGCCTACTGGAAGGCCGGCTACCTGCCCCTGAACCGTGGCTCGGGCCCCGAAGCGTCGAACCTGACAAAAGAGTACCTCACCACGCAGGATTTCTTCGTCTCCTCCGCCGTCGCCGGGGCGCTCACACAGGTCCTGACGAACCCCGTTTGGGTGATCAAGACGCGCATGGTCTCCTCGGACCGCAACGCCGCGGGGGCCTACCAGAGCATGTGGTCCGGCGCGAAGGTCCTGTACCGCTCTGAGGGCTGGCGCGGCTTCTACCGCGGGCTCGGCGTCGGGCTCATCGGCGTCTCCCACGGCGCCGTGCAGTTCGCCGTATACGAGCCCGCCAAGAAGATGTACTTCGCCGGCAGGCAGCGTAAGGGCGACAGCGATGGCCGCCTGAGCAACGAGGCGACCGTCGTCATCTCGAGCGCTGCGAAGCTGGTCGCTGGCGCGGTGACGTACCCTTACCAGGTGCTACGGAGTCGGTTACAGAACTACGACGCTGACGAGCGGTTCGGACGTGGAATCCGCGGCGTTGTGGCGAGAATTTGGCAGGAGGAGGGTCTCAGGGGCTTCTATCGCGGTCTGATGCCGGGCGTCGTGAGGGTAATGCCCGCTACATGGGTCACTTTCCTCGTGTATGAGAACGTCAAGTTCTACCTCTCACAGTGGGTGGATTGATATTGCAATGACAGTGTCTGGATAGAGGTACCGTGTACGTTAAGTTTCTTGTTTGGCCAAGAGCTCATGTATGATGCTGAAGGGCTGATGAATCGTCTCGGAAACATCAAACGAATATAGCAAAGCTAAGCAGGGCGGATTTACTTGTCAGTACCAGCTCGGTTCTTGTTCACGATGACCCGAGTCTACATTCTACAAAGTCGGGTCGTGTGATGGACTTCCGACTGCTAGAAAACAGTTGCCCGTCATGCACTCTAGCAGCTTTCGCCCCGGGTTTTCGCATCTAAACAATAGTCGAGACAGGCTGCTGAGGTTCTCGCGAAGTCTTACTACTGCTTTCTATCAGATGTTTAATTCTCAGAAAGTGTGCAGATTACATCGCCTTGGCCAAGAACTACAGCACAAACGTCTACATGATCAACAATTCCATGGGCTACTCGGCCAAATTCCACCTTCCAGTATACCTTTGACCTTGGGCACGACTTCCGTAGAAAGGCCAGTGGTGCCAAACGGATATCACTTTCACAAGTGTCCCGCTTGCTGTCATAAAACTGATTCCTCACTTGTTCTTGCCTTGGCATTCGAACATGATGGAGAGAAGGATCGATAGAACGGGCGATCTCGGTAAGAAAGTCAGATCAAACGGAAAGAAAAGAATATCGTGTGACTGAAAGGGCTTCAGACGGTCGCTTTCACCTCCCCGTGACCTTCAGCCTCTGGAATCCCACATGGCCGACCGTTCCAGAAAGGGGCGCCGGCCACCCATCACTGGGAACGAATCCAACTTCTCTATCCGATGGAATGTTCCATGCCAGACTTGCTTTGCCGGGAGAGAATGCGTTCCTCCCCCGTCCTGTCAGCCGGGAATCAGCAGATCTGAATTGATCAAGGGGGCACCGAAGCCATCCGCATTCGAGCCGGGTTCTCGAAGCCAGCCTACGAGACTCGCGCCGTTTCGACTAAACTACCCCCAACAAGTTCCTTCGTTTTCAATCTGGGACTGAATAGTCCTTTTGCGAAACTCTTCCCCGGCGGGATTTGCTTCTTCGCTTAAAGAACTTTCAAGGCTCGCGCATCGGACGGCAGAGCACTCGCTCGCCTCGCTCGGGACCCTTGATTTGTGGCCATCGTAGATGCAATGGACATTGGAAGGGGGCACAAAGCTCACGGCAACACAAAGAACCGAGGCCGCAGTCCACGGAAACGAAGCAAGGGAAATAAGACATCAAGGGTTTAAGATTGTTTCATTGATTATACATGCTGACCAAATCCCAAATAGAAGATGGCCCAAACACAAATTTGGGATACTCGGGTGGGCCGCAAGTTTCGTTGACAAACGCAGAACATCCAATCCCAAATATGGGTATCGACATGAACGGCTACGGGAAGGGAAACACGGAGACGGTTCTGCCGGTCATTCGCTCACCCTCTTCTAGGAAGATCCTGTGCTCCCACGGCCGAAACTCCTTCTCTATGTACAAGGTTGTGAGAATGTGGTTATTGCCGCAACGAACCCGGAATAGGCAGAAGCCCCCAAAGTCTGGAGCCAAAGTGCCTCACTGGTTACTCACTTCACGCGGGATGCTACCAACCCACGGATTCCGCACGTTCTATCAGACATCAGCCAACCCCCTGAAAGGTGGAAGGGGAAAGGAAAAAGCATCGAGTTGCCACCTGACAGGATCTCCCAGGTTTCAAAGGCCCATTTACCAAGATTGTCCTTGTGAGAATAACACATGTTTGATTCGACCATGTCGCAATAACTACGAACAAGACCCAGCAAAACGGACCCTTTCTATCACCCCACTCTATCTCTCAGAGTCCCGGCACACAATTCTTTGGAGAGGGCAGAGGGCAGGGGCATTCACATACACGCACAGAAAATTCCACGTCTCAAGCGCGCTCGCTCGTTCGCCGGCGCGCGGGGAGGGACTGCTCGTCCGAGACAAGACAATGTTCGCCAGCGCCCACCATGTACGTGGGCGGAACCCCCCTTTCCCTAAATGAGTCGACGAGACATGCAGCATCAAGAGAGCAGATGATTCATGACATGATTATGAATTACACGAGATACCTGCTGGGGTGTAGGATGTCTTACACGCCCTCCCGCGAGACATGGTAAACTCCCTGTTCTCGCCCCCGCCCCCGAAGCCACGAGGATGTTTCCGCCGAGAAGGAAGAAAGGAAGAAAGGATACGGATAGAGGGGGTGGGGGAAGGCGAGAAGACAAGGATGGACAAAGTTGACATGTCACCTCCTACGTCTGTCCTCGACGTTTGCCCTGTCGCGGAAGACAGCCGGCAGAGTCAACACAGCACACCACCCGCCACCTTCACGGCATCGTCTCCGGTGGGCGATCGAGCGTAATCTCGAGAGGGAGCAGGCATCTAAGCTGATGGACGCCCCAATGAGCGAGAAAGAAGCCGCCATCCCCTCACTGCATGATCGTGATATTGGAAACTGAGGCAGCCTCGCGTCAACGAGACCTCCCCCCCCCACACCCTGCTGCCTTCGACGAAAGAAGTTCGGACATTCACACGTGTTCACACAACGTTACACGATACACAATGTTCTGCAGCCTCCCCCCTTCTCCCTCTCTCTTTCTCTCTCTCTCTCTCTGCCTTCCGGTAGCGTTTCTTCCTCCCTCTTCTCGTAGCAGTCGGCATGATGCAGCTCGCACTGGATGACACTAGGAAAGAGAAAAGGAAAAAGAATGAGGGGTCGATGGACAGCTGCAGGATCTCACGAAAACTGTCAAATCTCGCCCACAAGCGCCGCTGTCACGTCTTACAGAATCCTCAGGAACGAAAAGTCTCGGGGGTGATCCATGTCCTCGGGCTCTCCAAACCCCCTCCCTCCTTTTTCTTTCTCCCCTTTTTTTTCTTTCCCTCCCTCTCTTCACACTGCTGTATCACGCTCCTCTGCTTCTCGTCGTTGTAACTGGATAGGTTGAGGGCCTTCGCATCGTCGTCAAGCCTGTGAGTGGCCAAGGATCCAAATAGCCCGACGGGCAGGCCGAGCAAGCACAAGTAGATCATAGGTCGGGCCATACACAAGAGAGTAAGAGGGGGAGATCAGGCGCAGCTGACCCAGTAGTAGCCCCGATCACCTTACAACTGACTCAGAGAAAAGCTGGCAGTGTTTAGCTGTTCCGTCCCCATCCAAGCAGCCTCACTCGGGGGCAAAGCGTGGGCTGGGAGAAAGGATGCCAAGAGACTCCTGATCTGCAACCCCCGATTGGGTCAACATTTCCGATCTCAGACAGCGGCGAGCAACCAACACCACTCATTCCCAGGTGCCTACACTTTTGCCCCCCCCCCGCGCCTGGCTGCTGCTTCGCCAGCCACTGCGCACAATAGGTAGCAGGCCGGGCTGTGCTGGGACGCGATTGTCTTGTGTCTGAGCCCATTGTCTTGTCTCGTTCACCCGCTCGCTACTCGAGACATGGGCGTACGGGAGAGAAAAGGTAAAGAAGAAAGAAAAAAGAAAAGAAAAGGCCGGGAAAGAGCTGAGAACAGCGTCATTTCAAGCCGGGAGGGGAGAGGGGGAGGGGTACAGATGGCGCGGGGATACAGCAACGGGCAGCACAGCACGTTGGAATCCAAATCCAAGCTCAACGGCGTGGATCAGAGGTTCCGCGAGCGTGGAAGGGAACGCGCACGGTCTTGGAGTTTTGGGGTGGAACTTGAGGGGGAGGAAGGAGAAGAAGATGACTCGCGATGTGGTGGAAGAGGAGGAGTGGAAGAGTGGAACGACGAGCAGGTCCATAGCCCACACGTCAAGTCACCGCACGACATGTGTCCTCCTCTTGTCTCCTCTTTCCTGCTTCTTCAATCTCCTGCTAGGCCTGCTTTCCGCCGGTCAACCCGCCTCTGGTCTCCTCCGCCAACCAGACTTCAGGAATGCTCAGAAACGGCATCGCATCGCAGTTCGAGAGCTCACCTCTCTCTCTCGCCCACTGTGCCCGTCCATTCGGTTGCCTCCCGAGCCCAGCCCATCCCAGCCATCCATCCAACCGACGTCAATGGTAGCTCCTCAGCCCTCTCTCTCTCTTTCTCTCTCTCTCCCTCCCTCCCTCTCTCGCCCGGGAACGCAGCAAGGATGACCTTCGGGAGTAAGAGCAAATCAGGCGGTCACATCTGGAAGGCCCCCCCCCCATCTCTCCCTCCCCCTTCTCTAATTACGGCTGTGGTGAAGCGTGTGCAAGGAGGGCAGATCACCCGTCCACAGGGGGGGAGGAGAGAAATGAACTGAATCTCTGTCACTAGCTGCCGGAGACGAATGATGAAGAGGACGAGGAGGGGGGGGCAAATGGGTTTACAGCTCAGGAAAAAAAAAAAAAAACCTGGTGTGTTTCTGGTGCGCGGCTTCAGAACAGGCATGATCCCTACTCTATTCCGTCCGCGGTCCATCCTTACTCCATCCTTTTTTTTTTTCGTCTGCGCGCTCGGTCCCGGCTTACAATGGCGAGATGCCAGTCCAAGGGGGGGGGGGGGGGGGGGGGAAGACCGCTGACAAAATCCGAGCCATCCTCTCTCACTCATTCTCCACGCCCCGCGTGCGCCGTTGGGTGAGCCCTGCTGCTGAGAACATCTGCTGGGGGACATTGTGCGGGAATTGGACAGACGGGACAGAGGAAACGTGAGTCATCTGACACAGTCGTGGCCCAGGCCGAAGCACGCAACCGTCCCCCCCCCCCTTCCCCTGGAGCTATGTGCCACATCAAGAAAGATATGACATGCGCACGAACACTTTCACGGACGGACAGAGGAAACAGTGCCGGCGTCACTATCAAATTGCCACGAGGGCTTGGAAACGCATGGTCCCACCGCTGTTGGTAGGGAAACACGCGACGACTATTTGCCGTCTGTCTCGAGAAGCAAGGAAAGAACCCCTCCCCCGGAGCCACCGGTAGATGATTGGGGAAAAGAAAGAGCCGTGAAGCCCCCTCGAAACATTGGGAACATATTGCATATACCTTCCAGGAGTCGTCCCCTACCCTCATCTCAGATCTGATCGGCTCGCGCAGCACAGACCGCTCGACGACCAGGGGGGGAGGAGGGGGGGACAACAACTCAAAACGTCCAACAATGCGAGAGAAGACGAGCCGGCCCAGCCCTCGACCAAGCCTCGACAAGGCATCAAGCGCAGGGCCAAGGCGGGAAAGGGCATATATCTCTCTCCATCTCTCTCCAGGGAGGGGGGTGAGCGTCAAGAACCGGCATGAAGTGAAGGTGAAAACCCAGAAGGGCAAAACCTATTTCATTCAGCAGGCCCTATATCCGTACTTGCACCTATATTCGCGACGACGTCGTCCAAAGGGCATAGCGCCGGGAAGGATAAGGAAAGGCCGCAAAAGGTTATTATACACTGCTGTAGCGAAAACTCTTCCAGAACGTCCTTTGCTTTGACGATTTTTGCCTAGCTTGTTTCTGCAGCGGTCTTGGTTGTATCAAACAGTCGCACTGTCAGTCCTCACATGCATCGGCGGGGGAGGGGGATGATGAACCGGTCGTCTTCCGGGCCGCGTAGAGAAGCGCCATGGCCATGACGGAGAGGGACGGCAACGACAACGACAACGATAACGATGATGACGACGTCGGCGCAGGCATGGGCCCTCCCGAATCAGAAACTGAGCCGTGATACGCGTCGCCCCGTCGCCCCGTCGGCCGCCGGCCGGAGGCGCGGAGAAGGGTCCGAAAAGAACATGGAGGCGACGACGAATTCGTATCGGGCGTCGCATAGACAAGAGCTTCGCCATCGGGTTCGTATGCGGCTGTCGATTGTGCCTTGACTCTGCGACATCACTCCTACCCTTCCCCACCATCGCTGTCCGTCCCATGTTCATCCCGTGCTCTTTGACCTTGAACGATGGGACTTGTACAGGTATGACCCCGACCCTGTACCTTTTGGCCTGTCAAGGTCGTTCCCCCCCCCCTGTTCTTTTCGTTATTTTCGGCCGTCAACTGAGGCGTCAGTGCGCGTACGTACAACTCAGATAATGATCGACCGTCCATGTCGGTTGATCGTGCTTGGATGACATGTCAGATTCTCCCCTATTTGGACCGGGATCGCACATGCATGTGGTGTACGTGCGAAACGGGCTGCTCGAGAGCTCAGTGGCTCGGGGCAAGGCTGCTACATTGGGGAACTCGGCCGTGACGAAAATGGAAGGGTTTGCGATTCTTGCTTGTTAGGGCAGTGAGGGCAGATCTCTCTGCCTCCCCCCCCCCCCCTTGTTACATTTTAACTTTTCCTTGTGCGCGCAGCACATGGTAGAAATGTGAGGAAAGAAAGCCAGGGCTGTCGTGATGGGCGGAGAGGACTCCACCTACTCCCGTGCTGCCCATTCGGAGCGCAAGGAATGGGGCAAAGGCATCAAACTAGAGTTATATGGGCCATTCACCACATAAACTTGGGTGGAGTGGCCGGGATGCCGTGAGCTTGGACTCAGACTACCTACCTAGGTCCTGGCTCTTGCAATCGTGCTTGGGAGGGACCCATGTCGCCGAGCAGCTTCGTCTTGGTTAGGAAAAGTGCGTCGATCACACTGCCCACCCCTGGCGGGGTTGGATGGATGGACGATGGACGATGGACGTGGGAAAAGGTGGCTTCGCATATTGCATCGTCCAAAAAGCTTGCGATTCAGACATTCCCATCCCGCGCCATCATCGACCTCGGGCGAGACTGGACGAGGCTGGTCCACCCCAAGCCTCCGAAGGTCGGCTGACCTGTGAGCTCGATGCCCGATCATCCCTTCAATGCCGGGTAATCGGCAGCGGCCGGCAAGCATATCGGACAAGACGTCTGGGTGTCCCGTTCACCCTTTCCGCCGTCCCTCTTTCTCGTGGCCCATTGGCTCTCACCGGCTGTCGGTGACTGATAGAACGCTAGAAGCATCTCATAGGTATATATCAGCTGATGTGGTGGGTGCTCAGACATCTCCTTCGGCTCGTGCTACCTAGTTTACAACCACAGTACACTGGGCAATCGGGGATGCACTCACCCCTACAGGAGAAGTTGTATCACATCTCAACCGCGTCTTTGCAGGAGATGATGACAAGCCTGGCATGCGCTCTTCTTTCCCTGCCGTTTTGCCGCAGAAAGCGACGGCAGCCGACAAAATCGCGCAAGGAAGACCTGAAGACAAAGAGCGGATGTTGGGTCGTTTTGGGATACAAGAGCAGAGCAGAGCAGAGCAGAGCGACGTAGTCATGTCGACTCTTAGCGTGAAGCCGCCCGCCCGTCAGTCAAGTCGATCAGATCACGCTGACGTGCAGCGTCTGCTGTCGTCCTGTTGTTCCCCATTGGCCCTCTCCCATCGTGCAAGTGTTTCGCTCCGAACTATCAGTTCACAGATCGGCGGTGCCACGATCTGACAAGAAGGGCAGATGGGGGGGTGGTGGATTGCCATGGCTCTGGGACTCGCGAACAGATGACCGTTTTGTGGTCGGAACAGACGCAAGAGGCGCTGCAGCGTTGGGTACGAAGGACCGTCTTGCCTACGTATCTTGGTTGGGTCGCCTGTCAAGAGAGCAAAACACACAAAATCCGAACGTGGCGCCCGAAGCTCCCTGCCCGCCGGAACTACTACTAGGTGACACACCATCGATCTGTGGAGAGATCAGAAAAAGAAGAAAGTTGCGCCTTCATCTGCGGACAACCAGATGGCGGGAGTTGAGCCTCGAAGAAAGCAAGCCCCTTGCAGTGGCGGCTCGTGAATGGCCCAGTCTCGGTATGCGCGAGCACGGCCGTCTCAGCTCAGCCCAATGCTCTAGCGAGCCGGCCCCTGGACCCTCGGGTTCGTTCTGCCGTGGACAATGTGCGTCGCAGTGCCCCTTTGCCTTAATCACTCTCTTTCTTGCCATGTCTCAAGGACCCCGAAATAGACGTGCATCGCCGGACGGGATGTCGACGAGAGGCCGGCCTATGGTCATTTCGCGAGGATACCGCCCGAATGATGCTCCGATCAGTCTGCCCGCCTACCTCGGTCATGATCAGATTCGTCATCAGACTCCTTGTGGGCTATCAAGATTCCTGGCCCGTCAGAAAGCATTGACTCGTGGATGCGACGCGGTCGAGAGCTTGGGCCAGCATATGATAAGTGACGTGAGCCGCGTGCCGAGTTTGACTTGCCAAAGCAAGGAGCTCCTCGTCCCCTGAGGCGCCTCGGGGGACGAGCCGGGGGAGGTGGGGTTGCTTCCCATGACATGACGCGCGTCTGTTTACTCGACCCTTCAGATACAGGGGAGGATAGCCACGTTGGCTGCGAAAAGCCGAAGGGGCCTTGTCCCTGTCGGCGGGTCGAACACCATGCTTCCCCGGTTCCTAGCAAGCCAATTCTGGCACCTGTGGCGTGTACGAATATGCTCTTCCGAGTCGGTGGGAAATTTGCAGGGAAATCTCGCAAAGTTGATATGTGATGGTGAAGACTGCAAATTTGCGCCATCATCCACTCCAACCAAGTCTGTCACTCGGCAGCGGCTGGAAGGGACAAGGACGCAATTACCGATGGTGAACGGAGGGGAGGCCCAGCATGATCGGGAAACGAGACGCATCTCGGGGTTTCCGTCATCGGCGCAGCTAGGAGACGGCGCGGTAGTGCAAACGGGTTTTTTTAGTAATCGGGCCATTGTGTCATGACCCTGGTAGAGTGTGAAGACGAGCGGAGACCGAGTGGCTTTCGTTGTCGATGCGGGTCTTCTCGTTGTCCGGGGCGAACGCGGCTGGCGAGCTCCAGGTGGCCGAATGAAACGCATTTGTGTTACGACGGTTTTTATGACGGTTTCCGTAAGAAACCATCGGCGACAAGTCTCGTACGTCTGCATGAACGATAACCCTTGATCAGGGGGGCGGCTCGACGTCTGAAGATGTTGATTCGACGGCAGAAACCGTAAGGCTGAAATAAGGGCGAACGGGGACGACAGTTTCAGCTCGTTCGTCCTATTCCACACTACCTGGCAGGCAGGTACCGTCGAAAGGGCCTGGCGTAAGAGAGAAGACGTGCAACCGCGCTGGAATGAATGAAGCCATATCCGGTGAAAATCTTGTCAAGGTGCTGGATGGCTATGTGAACGCCCTTCGATGACGATGGCTGCGGCTGCAAGTACGAGGTGCGTTTCGGCCTGGGGTGCATCCTGCACGGAGCCTACGGCCGTAGCCTGTGAAGTCGTACCTACTTTGTAGTAGAACCGCACAGTACCTGTCGATCTGCAACAATGGCAGCTTAGAGAGTCGTCCGAGACTTTGGTGGCTGGGCAGTCCGCCAGAGACAGCGAGATTGCAGTGACCTTCCGATGTGCTGACGACACAGTGAAAGACTGTCCGTCTCCGACAAGGCTTGCCGTTTCGACTCACAGGTGGATGATGATGAAAGTGAGAGACATCCGCCAAATGCTTTTCAGATGGCGGCTTAGCGTCGAGACCATCGCTCGCAGACTGCCACCATTGATGAGCGGGACGGGTCGTTGGGGCGATCACTAGATGCCTTTCATGATTTCGTTTCGGGAACGGCAACCGCGCCGTTGAGAAAACCGATAAAGTCCTCTATATTTCTTTTTGAAAGAATACGGGCCGAACTCCCACTTTCATCATCCGTTGAGCAGTCTCGTGAACCCGCGACCTAGCCTCCCGTTTCAGGGAGTAGCCATACATGCCACGAGGGGCCATCGCCACGCGCTGGCAAAGTCCCGGATGTGCTTCGTCCGTCGTGCCAGGTCTGTCGTACTGCGGGGCAACTGACCACCGACCCAAAGTAAACGGATCGGGTGATGAACGGGGCCGCGAGGGCGACGTTTTGACAGATGTGGTAAAATGTGGTAAAAGCATTGCCCGTTGTCGCCGGTAGGTAGCCCATCTCCGACTTTACCGTCACGGGTACATCGGAGCCTATGACTGCGACACGGATTCCTGCGGTAACGGGAAATGAACGCCCGCCGTAGCGAACAATGGTGTTCTGGCGCCAACCCGCGTGCCCCGGCAGCGACTCACTATCATCCGACAGGGCAAAGCCGTGGTCCTCGAGCCGGTAGGTCGTGCTGCTGGGAATGTCGCATCGGTGCTCTCCTGGGAGCCTCGCTACCAATGGCCGTCACTGTTTGACACCGCCCTCTCGGATTTACCTATGCTGAGCCGGGGGGGAGGGGGGTTGAAGACATCGAAACGCCCCGTGCCGGCTGGCCCGGTTCCCATTGTGTCGACGAGCAAGTGGACTATTGGTGTGAGTGGCTGTTCCCGTCTTTAGTGTCAATTGAGCCCCGTTGCTCCCGTCATTCGTCATGCCCTTTGAATGGCCACCGGCGGGCGGCCCAAAGTGTAGATGGCGAGTGTCCCCGAGACCTCGAAGAAGAAGATCCAATTGAGTTCGTGCATGGCAATGGGGGCTATCTTGGACCGTCACCTCGTTCGCTATGTGGTTCTTTTAGCCATTTCCACGACGCTGGCCCCTTACCTGCCACCATTGTTCCGCGATTCTATCCGAAGACTGTTCCTGGTACTAGCAGACGTGTCGCGCACCCGGAGATGATCGCCCTTCAACCATAGTGCTGGGACCTGGGCACCGATATCAGTACCTGCAGTTCGGTCGGCTAACCGTTTCTGGTTGGCGCGCTGTCTAGGTCAGTTCAGCTCGCTGCCACCTGCTTACACCCGCTAGCGTGCCCTGCTGTCAGGTGTCTCCTTTCCCGACTGACTGGATCTCGATGCGCATTTTAGTCTTCCCAAGGGTCCGTTCAGCTCACAAGAAGGCCGCCTCTGTTAGGCGTGGTGCTTCTGATGATCGATGACACACCGCCTGGTCAGAATCGGTACTCCGCAAGGTCCTAAAGGCTCGGCTGCCTCTTCTTGCTGGGAGCTCCAATTTTCCTTCAAGCCAAGGTAGTTAGTGTACGTGTTACGGGTAACCTCGCAATAATGGCCGGGTTCGGTTCCTTCTGAAGACCCTCGAGGCGTTGCACAGCCCGTCGACCAATTGTCTAGGTTGTGTGTGACCTCTCCATGCGAGTTCTGTTCAGTAATCTTCGTACCCTGGAAGCCTGGGTGGGGATTCGAATCCCTCACTGACTGTGGCATTGCCGTAATATAGTGTGCAGTGGGAGCTGGGGGTCTATGCCGCCGCTGCCGCATCCCGCTAGGGGACTTGACGAAGATGATGATGCCCCGACTCGTTTATAAAGTGCTAACTCGCTTTCCTCGGATCAACTGCCCGCCAGCTGGTTGTCAGGCGCACAATAATTGACCCCTACGGATCCGTAACCGACGTCGGGTTCTGTGGTGGTTCCGCCGACCCTGTCATGACCCAAGCACCTCAGTCACTAGGTATGTCGTTCCCCTCAGCTAAAGTGCCTCGTCGTAGACTGCACGGACGACCTGAGAGGGCACCAACATTTGAGCTGACCATTTGGCATCTGGCGTGCTGTGAGGTGGCGCGAAAAATCCAACTTTCAGCCACATAGCTAGCTAGCTAGCTAGCTAATGCTAGTTAGGCTGCGTGTGCCCTTCAGACGACCCGTTTGTCATCATGTCACTACCTCTTTCTGACGAGGCACAGAACATGATCGATCCACGGGTGTTCCCTACAATGCAGCAATCTTGGGGGACGGCCAAGCCATGTATCATTACCTGGCCATACGTGCGTATTCCTCGTCCCCAGGAGGTCGATGTGAGGGTTGTCCATGTTGTATTGCAGGAATAGTGTGCGTCCGCCAAGGCCGCGGAAGTCTCCTCAAATGTTGATTGGTCCATACGAATATGACAAATGATGGACCGCATGCGCTCGAGCCCTAGCAAGCCGTTGCTGCTATGTCGGCAAAGCAGAAATCACGAGAGGGCTCCGGTCGACCTAGATAGCTCGGCGATTGCCGGTTGTTCAAGTTGGATGGACGAGGAGTAAGCACCGGTAGTGCGGCTCTTTCGGTCTCGTGATTTGCACCAGAGGTTGGCCAGCTCCAGGCCCGGAATATGGGATGCAGGACGTGATGCTCGGTGCCGTAGTTTTACCCTGCTTGCTTTTGTTGTGGTGCCTTTAGCGGGTGTGGATGGTCCCAAGCCTCTTCAAGTGGTTGGCTTGTTGCTTGGTTCGGAGCACCAGCACAACAACTCTAGGCGGTGCCATTCTCGATGCCACTGCACGGCCTGCATAAGCTCAGGTACAGTACCAGAATCGCAAGATTCTTGGGCAGCACGTGGGTTGACATTATGCATCAAATCGCATCGGATTGCTGACAAGAGAGTCTAGAGTTGCTAGCGCTGCTCCACTCGTATCGAGATTCGAGCTGCGTGGTGAACAAGTTGACGAGCCAAGGGGCTAGGGATCTATTCCCCCCCCTCGATTCGTGCATGCATGATGGAATGCTTTCTGCAGATTCTTTTGAGGGGTTTTTCTTGTTTTTTTTTTTAGTTTTTTTTTTATACACAGCAAACGGCAACCTCTAGCGCCAGGTGTTGGACGTCTGCTCAGAAGGCACTGGGGTTCATACGATGCCGGTACTTGAAACAAGAGGCAGAGAGTATGCTTCGAGGTGTTATCGAGACCACTGATACGGGACTGAGACGGTGCGATTTGAGTAGCGATACTGCTGACTTCGCCTCTACTTGCCTAGTTCAACAACCCGACGTCCGTGGTGGCACATGAGCCATGGGGAAGAAAACCATAATAGCAACTCCTGTCTGTGTGCCAAATTATCGTGATGCAGGTCTGGGGTGGTTGAGTCGCCTAGCCAGAAGGATGATTGGGTGAAGCGAAAGGCTCCTTTTGGCGCTGCGTTGCGGCTTTTGGGCAGATAACGACATGGGCTGCTATAGCAGTGCCGAGCTGGGATTCATGATCACAGCGTGACCTAACTAAATCGCCGGCCCAGGCGGGGAGGAGCAGGGTGCCGCCGGGGACCACAGGGAAGTGGCACACGCACACACACACACACATTCACACCCCTAGATTCCGCTTATGGTGCGTGGTTGCGAAAAACATAACCGCAGCCTCCACCGTCTTCAACCCCCTGCTTTACAGCAAAGTCGGAGGGTTGTGATGCAGACAGAAGGATCGTCTTTCAAATATGGAATCGTTCGACCAGGGTCGCCGTTTCGTCATGGAGGCTCTGTACGGGTACGTAGCTTCGGTATCTTTCTACGGCTGTGGCCGGTAAACTCCGTGATTTTGCCCATTGCCTCGTCTGCGGACGGCCGACTGCGAGTCTCGGGCGCTCATTGGCGCAGATGAAAACAATTCCAGCCAAGGCGGGCACGATGTCCATTCAACGCCTCTCGGGCCTGTGCTTCTCGGCCTTGCTGCTGGTCCTCCGAGGCGTCTGGGGCCGTCTTGTGAGGGAGAAGCCCGGAACGAAGATGACGTTGGATATGGCAATTCGGGTGTGGGCCACGATCATGACTGATGATGGCTTTCTTGGAGCTGGGGCCAGAAACGACAAAAACCATTGTAGACGCTCATCAGCCTCGTAGTGATGCCAAGCCGGTAATCAGGTCGCCGAGTCTGTCAAAGCAGGCTGCAAAGAAGCATTCGAAACGGACGGGAAGTCAGGCGTCATTGCGACCTGTCACTGGGTGACGAGGACAGTGGCAGACATGGCTGCTGATAAGCAATGTGAAGTGGGGAAAAGCCACACACAGGCTCGTACGGATGTGAAGATTGTGGCGTTAGGCGGGAGGAGAGAGGCGCCATATGAGGCGATTAGCAGTTGCAGTTAAGAAAGGGACCGAATGGAATGAGTCGACGGTCTCGGTTCCCATGATGCGGCAGAGGGACGGGATGCCAGCCAAGGTCCTCTCAGTAGGCTCGAACGCCGAGCCTTTCGGTTAGAAACGACAGGGGATGTAGTGCTGATGCAATGCCGACAACGAAGGCCGTAGAGACGATCAGATTTGTGCCTCTGGGTTGCGTTGCCAGCCACAGCGGAAAACACAGGGTCTTCTCCATTGGGAAGAGCTGGGCCGGCCAGGGTACCCAGACCATGTTGTTTGCATTTAGGCCCGATTTGGAGTCCAAGTGAGAGAGACAAGCGGGCTCCGAAGACGCGATTCTTTTTAGAGGACTGTAGTAAGTGCTAACAGCTTGGTTCATAAGCTAAGCGTTTCGAACAAAGCCGGCCAGTAAACAAAGTGGCGATAACGGTCCAGGAGATACGCCAGAGCTGGCACTGCTAAGGGGCCCGACAGAGAGAAAGAGGGAGAAAGCATGCGGACGATGGTGAGATGTCTAGCTCAGAAACCGGCGGTCACTGTTGCGTGTTGCGTGGGTTGCAAGATGCTGGCGGCGGCTTCGGCCCCAGGCTGCAATCTCGAGCAGGGAGGGAGGCAGGTAGAATTTGGGGTGTGAGGATATGTACCGGATCGATTGATGGAGGAAGCCGTCAGCAGCAGCTGCACGTCCCGGCAAGTAAGGTTGAATGGAGTTGAGTGACTTGTAGTGCCAAAGGTAGGGGACCTGACGGGAGCTCGGGACAAGAAAGTGTGTGGGGGTGTACGCGCAAGGTCGGATGGACGAAGGATGACGGACAGGTAAAAAGGGTGGAGTGGGAAGGGGGGGGGGGGGGGGGTGGGGGTGGGAAAAGGATATTCCCGAGTCCGCCTCAGTACGTACTGGCCTGGGTATCAGATGTACGTACCTGGGCGCTGCTGATATACAATGTAGGTACTCCGTACGTACTCATGTGTGTCGACTAGCAGCCCTGTCGCCATTCACGTACCCGTCAGACCAGGGCCTCGAGTACCTACTTACAGTAGAGAGGTGCAGCGAGGAAGGCATCATCAGGGGGGAGCAAGGTACGTACTGAATCCCTACTTGACTGTACCTACCTACCTAGGTACCCATACTCGTACATATTATATGTAAGCGTTCCCCACCACAGCGGCAGCAGCAGGGCAGAAGCTGCAGCAGCAGCTGCTGCTGCTGCTCTGGGCTACGTACTGCAGCTGGTGTTCGGCTGTGAGGTGTACAACTTCATAGCCGAACACCAAGCTGCACATCCCCTAACCATCTCGTCGTCCATCAACAACCCTCCCCCCCCCCCCTCCTCAGCCCACCCCCTTTCCTTTCCTTGTGCCAATTGGGAACGTCCCTTGGTACGCTCTCCCTGTCGTGCTACTTGCATCCAAGTCCCGCCTGCTGCACGAAAACTGAGAGTCCAATGGACAGGGCGCCCTTGCTGAATGCCGGGCCATTTCTCTCCGGCTCAGTCTCACTGTGTCTTACATGTCTCTGATGTCTCTGATGTCTCTGATGTCTGAGCCTGCTACCTTGGACAACTCTCCAGCCAGCGTACTTTTTCTCTCTCTTCGAATCTCAACTAGTTTCTGGACAGATGCTCGTTACCTGTCGCCCAGAGACAGCTCCTCCATGGTACCGGTATCAGGCCACGTCTATTCCCCCGACTTTGTACTCCACCTCTCAACCACACACACACACACACACACACTCTCTCTCTCTCTCTCTCTCTCTCTCTCTCTCTCTCTCTCTCTCTCTCTCTCTCTCTCTCTCTCTCTCTCTCTCTCTCTCTCTCTCTCTCTCTCTCTCTCTCTCTCTCTCTTACTTACCATTTCCCCCGGATTGCCATCGTCATGGGCACCTACGTGTGTGTTATCGGCCTCGTTTTAGCCATCCACCTCACACTGAGATACCTAGCCTACCCTTCGTCATATGGCACCCTTCATTTACATTCTACTCGACACGGCGAAGAGGACCCTGTTTCCGTGTGGCTTGCAGTTCTCTCCATGAATGGTCCATCGACGTGAAAGTAATCACCAGGCCCATTGCACAATCTGTGCCCCTCTCCGTCGCTATCTCTATCTCATCTCACACTGTCTCGACACCTCTCCCAAAAGTTCACCACCACCCTCCCATACCTCGCCTTGCCGTCCGGCTGCAACATCTCCTTCCCGGCGATACTGGTCTCTAACGAAAAGCAAGCATGTATATACCCCATTTTGGCGGGATCTAGTATACGTCCTAGGTGGGATGACCACCATCCTGTGCGTCCACCTCCAGGAATAAGAAACCACAGATCGAGGCCACGGCAACCGATCTAAGCTCCAGTGGTTGTCTTTATTTGAGATACTTACAATATGCTTGTTTCATGCTCTCGCCATTTGCCTTGCCCCCGGAGCAAATGCCGGCCAAAAGACTCTTCTCACCACCAGGCTAGACAATCTCCAACTTCCTTGTCCTTGCGCAGAAATCACCCTTCCGTAATGTCTCACCTGTCTATATACGAGCATCCGATCTTCATTCTCGAGGCTTCTGTACATCTGGTGTGTATACTTGGCGTCTGTGTTCCAAGGTTCGAGCTGTCCTTCCCCTTGTTCTTGGGGTCTTGCGTCTCTTCTGACTGGCAGTTTTCCCCAAATACCTACCTGCTGCTCTTCGTCGCCGCCGCCGCCGCCTCCACCATGTATGAGAGGGGAATAATAGTAGCCAGATAATAAGAGACATGTCCCAGGCCTACAACCTCTGAACTGACGTGCAGGGGTATAGCACCTCTTTTCACTCCTTCTCCCACCCCTCCCTCCCCCCCCCCCCCCCTCTTCCCGTCCGTCCGCCGGCCACCCTGGCAAGCTGGGTCTTGCCCTCGTCCGCGGTCGACCGGGTTCTAACCCGCCCAGTCTACCCCGGCTTTTTATTTTATTTTTCTACACTATGTGCCATCCTGTTCGACTTGGTGGGGGTCCATGATTTCCACTGATCTCTCCATGTTCTGGTTCTGGACTTCTTTTTTCTTTCTTTTCATCAACCCACTTTTGGGTCTTGCAGGGACTTGGTATATTTAGTCCTGCCTAGATCTCCGTTACCCAATTCAGTCGATTGGACTCAAGAACGCAACCCTGGTCGCACATCCACCCTCTCCTCTCTGGTCTTATACATTCTTGAATCTTCCCAAACCTACATTATCTTCGTCTACCTCCGTCCTTCTTTCTTCCTCTTCACACAAGAAAGACCATCAATCCTCATCTCCCCTTTGGCGTAGTCCTCCACTTTGGTCACTTGTTCGTTCTGCTCAGTTCCTCTGCAAGCGCCTCGTTTTCTCCAAGGTCGAAGCCAATCGATTCACATCGCTGTTGGCTTCGTTCTTTCTTTTACTTATAAACGCCATCCTTCACTTACACCATCTTTATCACTGCTATAGCATCAACTGGGCTTCGTCTCAATGGCACTGCCGGAGCAAACAGCTGCGCCTCAGGCCTGGGGTCGCTGGCAGCAACAGCCAGCCGGCCACGACTATGGCATGATGGACAACTCGACTTTCGTACAGTACGATTCGAGGGCGGCAACGTCTGCTCCCATGAATGGCGCCATCATGGCTCCTCAATACATGGTCGCTCCCCAGTACAACATGACGCAAATGCCGGCCATGGGGCACCAGTGCCCAACCCAAAACCACTTCGCCTACACGCAGTACGATTCGTCTCCGACCAGCATGAACATGCCTTTCAGACTTCCGCCCCAGCAAGAGCGGCCAGTCATGCCCGTGGCAGCTTCAGAGCACGACATCCCCCGGGCTAGCTCTTACCCGCAAGAAAGCCCATCTGTCAAAAACGACCGGCACCGGAGTCCTTCAAGTCGAAGTGAGACGAAGATGAGCAACCCAAAGACACCTCACCCGCTCAACACCAAGGAAATCAAGTACAACAAGCCTACGAGCGCGGATCCCGTCAACTTCACTACTGCTATCGACACCCTTATGAAGGCTATCCAGAAGAGAAACGATTCAGAGGATATTGTCAAAGGTGTTCCAGAGGTTGAGCAGGTTGTTAAGCCAGAGCGCATGTCGTCCCCCAAGGTAAGTCTCGGTGGAATGTCCAGTGTCAGCATCCGCTAACACCGAATTAGCCTGAGGCTGGACCTATTGCCCCCATTCAAGCACCTGCACCTGTGGCAACGGAATCCACGGATGCCCCCAAGCCCAAGCGATACATCTGCGACGTCGAAGGCTGTGGCAAGAGCTTCTACCAGAGCACTCACCTGGACACTCACAGGCGCGCCCACACTGGCGAGAAGCCATACGTAAGTTGACACTTGGACAGAATGCATCTAAGCGGTACTGACGTATCCCAGCAATGCAACTGGCCTCGCTGCGGACGCACTTTCTCGCAGCCGGGTAACCTCAAGGTAAGAAGACGCCATCTTTGCATATTCTTGGTGAATTTGGCTAACGGGCTTTGCAGACTCACATGCGTCGCCACACAGGCGAGAAACCATTCCGATGCGAGCAGTGCAGCAAGGTATTTGCGCAGCGCGGCAACCTTCAGACGCACATGGCAACACATACGAACGCAAAGCCGTTCGTCTGCAAGCTAGACGACTGCAACAAGATGTTCACTCAGAGAGGAAACCTCAAGGTACGCGTGTTGCTTCGTGTGTAGGCTACATTGTCTAACGTACCACCTGGCAGAATCACCAGAACAAGTACCACGAGAAGACTCTCATGGAGATGACTGATTGGATCGTCTCGATTTCCGACATCGATGCCCTGTCGGACGACCAGAGAGAGATGTACTGGTACTTTGCCAACCTGTACAAGAACAGCAACAAGGGAATCAAGGGTCGCGGCAAGGACCGCAGGGTCAGCAACCGTGGCGCGAAGTCCAGGACGGCGCCTTCATCCTACCCCGTCAAGCGCGTTCCTGGGCCCGCCAGCCTAGCCGCGTACAGCTCGAAGCGACTCCCCCCTCCAGAGCAGTACATGCAGCAGCAGCAGCAACACCACCAGCACGGCTATGAGGTCTACGACACCGACATGGACCAGTCCTCAAGTGCAAGCAGCCCCAGATACGACGGCTTGCCCGCCACTTACCGTGACCGCATGTACCAGCAGTCGACCCACGCGATGTACTGAGCGCGAACGAAACGAGCACTACGACGCAACCAATCACAACATCTCCTGAATGAATATACGACAATGAAGCATATAGGGCAGATATCACGGAAACGGTAAGGAGTAAAAAAAAAAAAAAAGTAACAGAGCACAACCTTGCCCTCACTCACACCAGAAGTTACGGGACAGAGTAACTCCCATGAGACAAAAAACGGCGCGCCAAAATATTGGTTCGGAAAGAGATTTGAAAAGAAAGTAATTCCACCAAGGTTATTGTTCCTTGATCAGGGCGGTTGTCTGAACAAATTTTCAAGAGGTTTTTTTTCGGTTTTTTTTATTCCTGTTTATCTCTCTTGGTTTTTATACTTGAGTCGTTTCGTTCCTGCTTTACTCAAGCGGTGTATACTGCTTGGGTCACCATGCTATGTTGGCGCCAGAGTTGTATTTTCCAAATCTACGGAGCGTGTACGAAGGTGTTGAAAGTTGTTGAGCGGTTTCCTTTTTTTCTTCTTTTTTTCTTTTTTCTTCCGTAGCCTAGCTCGGGCTGGAAACACCGACGCAGGCAAAACATTATTTTTACGCGGGTGGTCTCTCCATCTTTTGCTCTTGTCCTCTTTCGTCTCCTTTGGGTCCGCGTAGGGATTTTCTCGGCTTCACCGGCCGCGGGGTGAGACAGGGGGAGTTGTGTGCATCTCGGGACGGCGGAGGCCTCGCATCAGAGAGTTATCAGACTCTTCAGCGCCATCTGGGTTTTCTTTTGTGTTGAGAAATAACGATGGTCAGGCGTGGCACTGGGATTGGGAGTTGGGAATTAAGCGTTGGGTCGTTTTTTGTTGGTCCTTTCTCTTTCGGCTTCGACGCCTCAGGACGATGTTGGACTGGGCCGATAGGAAGGATCCCAAGTATCATGCACCCCTTGCGTCGGTGGTGGGACTACTGAGCGTGCCGTATGATGATTAAGAATTATTGATACCATTTTGTTTTTCATGCACAAATCGTCCGTGGTCGTTACCGTGACGCATAATGATGACTACAGCCTGCCTTAGTGCTCGCAATTTCGGGAATGGGCTGCCATGCAGGCCAACCTGCATCTCGCCCAAGCATTCCCTTTGGCCTGTTAGCGGAAGGGGGGGCCTATTGGGTCGACTCTCCCCAAAGGAACCAATGACCAGAGCCTGCCTTCCGTTCACCTCGGCGGAAAAAAGGGATGCGCTGGGAAGCCGGATCTCCAGATGAGCCGAGCCCGGGGAAGGTGAGCCGGCTGCGGCGCTGGCGTTGGTGCTGGAGGACGCAGCAGACGCAGACGCAGGCGCAGGCGCTCTCCGGGTGCTTTCCTCCCGGTGTGAGAACGACTGACCAACGACTGCACCAAAAATAGGCGCAAACGCAGGAGGCGCACGCGCAGAAGACCGGGGGAGGGGGGGGGGGGGGGGGGGCACACACACAACCCGGGACGGTAGAGAAGCGGTCTACATGCTCGGGAGATACGCCGGCGGTTTGGGGGGGGGGGGGGGGATGATGAGATCGGCGGCGGCGGCGTGGCTTGAAGATGGGCCCCCCTTGCGTAGTGACTGATGGCTGATGGCCGATGGCTGGTGGTGGTGGTGGTGTCCCCGGCGGGAGCGAGGCTTTGGTTCCCCCCGATGCAAGATGCCACTACTTGGAGGGCTAGAGATGTTGCGATGTGCGGCAGCGTAGGCTATGCGTGATGGGTGCGGTGCATGGGGTTGGGGGAGTGGGAAATGTGAGAGAGGAGGGCGTGTGGCGGTAATGGCAGGAATGGGGAGGGGGAGGGGGAGGGGGAGGGGGGTGAGAACATGATGTAAACTACTGTAGGTAGGTACGTGGGAGGGATCTGCCCCCGTCTGTTAAGGCCGTAAGGAAAGCAGACAACAGCATAGGGAATGAAATGACCCCCCACACACATGGCAAGAACAGGGCGACGACCTATATTGAGGCGCGCGCTGGGGGGGGGAGTGGGATTTGGGGCATGGCAGGCGGTTAAGTCGCTGTCGAGATGCGTGAGAGAATGCGGGTGTACGTGCGTCCGTAAATGTCCGAATGGGCATCCGTACGCTGGGGGGATCGAACAGAGATAGGGCCGTATGCATCCCCAAATCCAATGTCCGTGACTTTTCGCCCCTCGTTCGTCCTAGGGTTCCCCCCTCCCCTGTTTGGCGGAAGTGGTATCCCAGCTGCCACGGGAGTAGCTCGCGATCTTCCGCTGTCACAGCTTGCACGCTCTCGCTCTGGCCCTGAGATTCTCTCTCTCGCTCTCTCTCTCAACCAAACCACCTGGGGATATGGCGACAGGCTATACGACCTTGGCGTCTCAGCCTACCTAGATATGCCCCAGCTGGACATAGACTGCGCATTTGCCACTCCTCAGGATGGCCAGATGTTCTGGAATACCTTGTCCCTCCGAGAGAGGCGCCTCGAACTGGCGATTTGTGATGATAATGATGGGGCCTGATCTTCAACGCGCCCGCCGAGCCCCCCTCCCCCCCCCGGTGTTCCTGAACATCAGGAACAGAGAAGCGAGCGTGCTGCCCATCCAGTAGTGTACATGTGCGGCTAACGTGCGCTAGCGTAATGAATCAAGGATTGCCGAAGAGTAAGTGGGATCTCTTGCGGATACGAAGACAGTCTGGGCCGCCCCCATTGGCCAGCAGCTAGGTGAGGGAGGGTGATGGTGCAGGCTCTCTCAGGCGTCGGATGCCCAACCAGGCGAGTATCTATTCCGGTGGCGGCCGGTCGGGGGGAGGAGGCGGTGATCCTTCGATTTTTCGGCATCGCGCGAAGGAGCCTTGTATCATCTCGCTTGGGCTCGCGTGTAACTCTCTCCTCTAAAAGATTCCGGGCGTGCTCGCGTCCGCGACGTCCGCGTCGTCCGCCTGACCGTCTCCATCCCGTCGTGTCACGTCGAAAACAGGCGAGAAAAGGGGGGGGGAGGAGTTGGAGGGATCGGGAGTCGGAGCCCCGGTCTTTGCGATCTGTGGAACGATCGCCAACGTTATGATACGGGCGTGCAGGTTCTCTATGATGCATTTGGGGGCGCGGGTGGGTGACGTTCTGATTGATGTCAATAACCATGCTGTAGGGGAGGGGGGGGGCGAGGACGCTCGAATCGTCACGTTAGGTGCTGCAAAGAAAAAAGCAAAGAAGAAGCGAAAGAGTTGGCATGTCGTCCCAAGTGCTGAATAATGCTGAATAAAGGCAACAGCATGGCTTACCCAAAGCAGAAACGCGATGTGAGGGTTTCCCAGCACTCCCTGTCCGAAACGGGACCGTTGCAAGCGGGAGGGCCCGTCGAGCCCCGGGGGAAACCACCTATCCTGAGGTGGTTGGTTTGGTTTGGTTCGGTACCGTATGTGGTCGGGGCGTTCGCCAGACTTCAGATGGGGGGTTTTTTGTTTTTTGTTTTTTCTTCTTGTTTTTTATTTTGAGTTTGAGCTAAATCCCGACGACCCCTTGTCATCCGTGGATGGTTGGCGATCCATGAAGTGTGCGTTTCCCATTTGGAATCGGACGGTTGCTTTTTTTCCCCTTCTTTTCTTTCTAATGCAGTATTAGGCCCAGGAGCCTATATCGGCTCAGTTATGTTTATGTGATACGACATGGCTGGCACGCGGAACATCTTTATTTGTCAACCCACTGCTGGACGTGCTTGGCACTCGGGTTTTAACCACGAGATACATACATGATAGAAGACTCCCTATACGAAACAACACCTAGCTAGGCCGTCTCAAACCGGCTACTTTCAAAACTTAATGGTTGAGGAGTATATGGCATTGTGGACCTGCCGAAGATCAACAACGCACGTAATCATCGCAGCAATTACCACCATATACCATATAACATATATGTATTATGTTGTACGATGTAACGTTGACGGGATATAGGTACGCAGTCGTTATCGCATCCGCAGCTGCGGCTTTCCCTGCAACTCGAGGCTGTGGTTGAGTTTGTGCACCTTTTCTGGCAATCCGTGAGTTCTCGCATCAAATCCAAGCAAGCCTATCTGATTCACGATGTGGCACTCTGGCGTGTTAGCTGTATTCGCACGTACGCCCCCTGTCATTACGTTGTTTGATGCTTCGTAAACACCGGTCTCGTCCGTGATGAAAGGAGATGACAAGGAAAATAGTACAAGAAGTCGCCGAGTAAGGCAACGGCGCCGAAGTCTCGACCAAATAGCGGATGTGTGTTGCGATACAAATTCGATGGGTCAAAGTGTCCAAGCCGGCGCAACGAATAGCCCTCTCTGATCGTTCCACTGCATCACCAGGTCCACCAGCCAACGGGACTGCCCCTCCACGTCTGGCTCCCCCCCCTTCCCCCGGACGTGGTCCCATCACAGACACGCCGGGACCCGACCGGCCGCTCAAGCGCCCGTGACGTTGAACTTGTCCGCGTACGGGTCCCAGCTCGGGTCCCGGTGCCAGTCGTACTCCATCGTGTCGGCGATGTACGTCGCGTTCGCCGCGCCGTACACCTCCTCGATGAAGGCCAGCGTCGCGTCGATGCCCGCCGACACCCCCGACGACGTCCACACGTTGCCGTCGACGACCCACCGCGCCCGCGCCACCCACTCCGTCCGCGGCCCGTGGACGACGGTGCTCGCCCACGACGCCTTGTTCGTCGTCGCCCGCCGCCCGTCGAGCACGCCCGCCCGCGCCACCACCCCGGCCCCCGTGCATATCGAGACGAGGTACCGCAGGCTCGGGTAGACGGTCCGGATGTACGCGATGGTCGAGTTGAGGTTCGGCGACCGCGTCCAGAGGCCGCCGGGCACGATGAGGACCTCGAGGTCCTTGGGCGCCGTCGCATACGTGTGCGTCGGCAGCACCACGGGGAACTTTGCATAGCGTCAACACACAAACACACACACACACACACACACATACACACACACGCTTCCGAGACCGGTCACGGAAGCTGACGCTCCGCCGGGGAAGGGGGAGGGGGGACAACACCCAACCCCTCAAAGCACATCACGGGGCCTCACGACTTACGAAGCTCGAGTTCTTGGTGTTCATGGCGGGCGACAGCGGCTCGACCGTCACCGGGTCCATGGTCTCGCCGATCATGTACAGGTTCATCTGGTGCATCCTCGCCAGCGAACCCAGGGCGCTGAGGGGCCCGAAGATGTCGAGCAGCTCGTACGCGCGGTACACGATGACGCCAAAGTTCCTGGGCGGTGGTCCCGCCGCCGTCGTCGTCGTCGTCGTCGAGGTCTCGACCTCGTTCTGCGTCGCGGCCGTCGCGGCGAGGCACGCCCAGAGGAGGAGGCCGACCAAGGAAGGCCACCACCAGCGGGGCGTGTGCAGCACAAGACGCATTTGCGAGGACGTGATCGGAGGACGAACCGGTATGGAGAAATAAGAGGGCGACTCTTTTTTTTTTTTTTTGTTCCTTTCGCAGGCAACGGGCTCAGCTTCGCATCCATGGAGCGGGGAAGCGGCTGGCTTATATCTCGATGCGCTGCCCCCCCCCCCCCCCCCGATAAATACTTCAACGATCTGCGTCGGCTTAGGATCACCGGACTGCAGAGCGACCTTCCCTTACGTGGCGCAAGCGGTTCCCAGACATACCTTTCCCCCCTTCCCGCATCCTGCGTAGCTGCGGTAGGACCGCGAAGCTGTGCGACTGGACTGATTGGGCCGGTTTAATCAAACTCGCCTCCCGGATCTCGATAGGCCGGCCCCGTTTGGGATCAGCGAGATGTCCCCCTCCTACCGTTCCCTTCCCGGTCGGGTTTGTCGGGAAGGACATTCCCCCCCGGGTCCGTCTTGGCGCGCTCGTTTGAGAAGATTACCGCTTTGGGTAACTTGCTCAGAGGAGGGGACCCTTGGGTTCAGGCAGGCAAAGTACCATGACATTCCCGTGAGCCGCATGGGGGGGGCTAGGCACCAGAAACAGGGTTGGAAATGGAACGAGCAAGTTTTTCTGACGGGCGTGGTCTGGTTGAACCCAATTGAAAATTAGACATTGACGAAAGAAGGTCTACAAAGAACGCCTCATATACTCCCCATCCCGGCTGTGCCCCCCCCCCAATTATACCCACGCTCAAAAGTCCTTAACTATGCAGCACTACAACCTCATGATCCGACATTACACAAACGCCTCCACAACGCGGTGATAAAAAACCATGCCCAGCCAGCAGATGACCGGAAAGGCAGCCAGCCTCCGAGCCCAGTCGAACCGCCCCCGCCTCTTCGGCGCGCTGGGCTTCTGAGCGGGCGTTGGCGTCGGGACTGGGGCGGGCTTGTCGACGACGGCCGCCGGCGGGGACTCCCTTTTCTCTTCTGCTTCGTCGACTGCGGCAACGCCACCTACCCTTGGCCGCAGGACAAAGCACGGCGCTTCCCTGATGGCAACCTCGCTGGTCACGGCGCCCAAGGACATCGCCTCTCGGGGGATGCTGGCCTTGGTGACGAGGAGATAGGGGCTGCCCTCGACCTCGACGACGCAGTTGTGCCAGGGCGTGGGAATGTGAAGGAGGTCGCGGGAGGTCATCGGCGTACCGTCGGGTGAGAGACCCTCGACCGCGCGAACGACGGCGGGGTCGAATAGCTGGATTCCGAATTTCGGCCCGGCGTTGTTGTGACTACAGCCCAAACTGTTAGGTCTCGCCACACCGACCAAGCAGCAGACCGGGGATACTCACGCGTGGATGGAGAGGCGCACGTGGTTTGGTAGAAGCAGCTCAACCAGGTTGGAATATGATTGGTTCCTCTACAGCCGGGTCAGTTCTTATGCGTGGTCCCAAAACAGACGTGTTGCGGATTCTCATTGGTGCGGTTGCAACCTACCATGATCATCTCGAACGCCACCTTTGTAGATAGTTTCTTCCTCTGGCTCCTAGTCATCTGCTGCGTGTGGGGGTGCAGCTCGAGGTCCTCCAGCATGAACCGCGAGAACCCGCGGTACAGGGCGAGGATCGCCGCATCTTGCGACTTGATTTTGGCGCGGACCGCGGACTCCTGGGGCTGGCAGCCAGCCATGAGGATCTGCCTGCACAGCTCGGCCTCAACGGTCAACCTCGTCTCGACGTGGTGCTCAATATTAGGGATGTTGAGTTGGGTCTGGATCGCCGAGAGCTTGTACTGCGACTTTGCCCTGTCCAGCTCGAAGAGGTCGACGAGCGACCTGAAACCAACACGGTCGGTGTTGCCTCTGCTGATGCCGATGGCACGGTTCATCTCCTTCAGCTGCTCGCCATACGCGTCGACATCGGCATCATCGACTCCGACTGAGCGGTGTTAGTATCATCGCAACCGAGGGCAACGTAAAGTTGACTCACTGCAATCACTGAAGACGTGGCCGTCACTGATGATCCACAGCTTGGCGCCGGGCTGGTAGATGTTTTCAATGGCCTCAACGAAACTATGAAGCCGCTCCAGCGCGAGCCGCTCTCCCCGATCGGGAGCCTTGCCGAGGACCTTGTTGGTGTTTGACGATTTGCAGGGGAAAGCGGGCAGACAGAGCTCGATGCTGGCATTTTGCGAGGTGAAATGCCTGACGCGCTCTGTGAAGTATGCCTTTCCGCAGGCCTCCCACCGGTCGTCTTTCCCCTGATACCTGAGGAAGCTGTCGAACAGGTCGACGATCCGCTCCGTGACGGCTAGAGATGCGCCGGAGGGCGACTTCATCAATCCGG
Organism: Colletotrichum navitas; assembly: GCF_030913465.1. NCBI lineage: Eukaryota > Fungi > Ascomycota > Sordariomycetes > Glomerellales > Glomerellaceae > Colletotrichum > Colletotrichum navitas. Next base: position 1,322,085 of record NW_026850548.1, on the reverse strand, counting down.
AGTCGCGGATAGCAAAGTCTGCCTGGTCCAGGAGCAGTTGCGCAAAGAACTCCTCGAACTGCGCGCTGAGTGTGTTGCTGTTCTTAGACGTGGCGTCGAGGATGAGGCCCATTGGGCCAGAGCCGGGACGCCGCATCTCGTAGAGCCTTGAGCCTCGGAGGGCTCCATCCAGGTCCGCTGATCCGGCCTTCTGGCTCTCGCCTGTTGCCGTCTGGGATCGACTAGGAAGATGCCGGTTGATCGATCCCCAGTGCTCCTGCACCCTGCCTTTTTGCGGCCCGGTGCAGTATAGAAGCTGCCCTTGCCCGTCGTGGATGAAGGCGGCCTGGAAGCGGTGAAACACGGAGTCACCACTGTTTGAGAATTCCATTGTGAAGAGTATGCTGTCGAGCGGCCTGGATATGTAAAGAAAATGGGGTTAAGAATTAGAGTTTGATGGTGGCGTTGACGTGGTAGGGCTGGGATGGAGGACCTGGTGGTCTCTCGATGGGGGTTATAAATCAGATGGGCGGCCGTGTCGAGCAGGCCTAGTACGCATCGATACCTCGAGGAATCCTTCCTTCGGTGGCCTGGCCAGTATGGCCGGTTCAGTCGTGGACGGGTGGTCGAAGTTTCTTCCACTCGAGAAAACCAAGGCGGGCTGTGAAGTGCTGGTGGTGATACGATTAGGAGGAGCAGCGAGTGAGGCGCCGGAGCGTGGTGCCGCGCAAGCGCAGAAGACGACTATCGTCAGCCAAAAGAACAAACGAATATACCGCTTCCGGATACAAGACGCGATGGTGGCCGGCAGCAAGAAACAGTTGGAATGTTTGGCAGAGGGGGGGGGTGCAGGCCGCCCAACCAGTCCACACGGGCGAGGCAGGTCGTGCATGTGGGATCGCCAGGAATCCTGGCATCAAGGTCATGCCCGACATGGAGCCGACACGAAGGAGAGAAAGTTTGTGGTACGAGTACTGCAGCATGGCCCTGACCCGTGGCTTGGAAGAGGCATATACATATATACATGGTGGCTGCAGTACAGTGCAGAGCCACGGGCGTGCGAGGGTAGGGGACATTTCGGCTGCGAGCAAGGCATCCCGTCACAAAGGATATCCAGGACCTGTGTCCCCCCGCCAGGGCTGTGACCCGGTCCCGCAGGCTCATTGTACAGGCACTAGCTTTGGCCGTACAAGGAAGAAGGCAAACTCTCGGCCAGCCTCCCCTGGGCGAGGAGGATGCAACATCCGTGGCCGTGTCCGTGGAAAGTGGGGGTGCAACAGGCTCGTTGCTGTCATCAGTCGTTGATGGAGACTTGATGATATTTCCAACAAACACTCGCTTGGCATCGACCGGAATAAGTCAGGCTCGTGCGACTCGACTGCGATTCTCGTCAGCCTCACGCCATTTGGATCGTCTTTTGGTAGTAAAGCCCTACCTTTCAAGGTCAGCCAGGCGGCCTGGTGCTAGGCTGACCATTTCTGCTCGGTCTCGGTACTGGATCCTTCTTGGCTTGATTGTCATGCTTGTCGGTCCTGCTGGGCGACAGGACGGGGTCAAGGCTCCTAGGACACTGGCCGGACCCCCGATGCGCTCGATGGCGGCCACTTCGCCTCGATCCAACAACGAAACCGCCCCCAGTCTCCCCACATGTGGGATTTTGCCCGTCCAAATTCGTGCATGTCTTATCCGCTGATGGCTCTGTAGAGAACCCTCAAGATGCCACCGTTTACGCGGCGACTATAGCTTGGAAAACTTGGCGCGGTATGCGGCTGCGTTGGAGGTGAGAAACATGGTCAGCGCGGATGATCGTGCACGTACTCGTTACCTGGGGGAGAACCTCATCTTATTGGCCGCCCGGTCGCCTGGTCTTTTTGTGGACCAAAGATCTGCGCTCAATGCGTGTGTCGACCGATTGATTAATTTAGAAGCTTAATCCTAGTTGCGATTTGTGGAGAATGCTACACTAATTATGTACGTCAGGGTCTTTTGGGAGGGAAGAACCCGCCCCAGTTCATCTGAAGGTACGAAGAATGTTTCTCGGCCACTAAAAACTAGAACCGGAACCATAACTAAACGACTCAGGATGCTAATGGAACCCAATCTACCCAAAACCCATCCCGTATTCACATCACCAACCTGAGCTTGCGACGCTCTCTTCCTCCCTTTCCCTCTCTCTGAAAACCAGTCGCAGAGCCCGAGGGTAGAGAGGCCCGGCCTGGAAAGAGGGCGAAAAACGCTCGGTTAGTGCCGGAAAAAAAGTAGGAGGTCCGGGGACAGGTGCAGGGGGAAACTAGGTTCTTACCGGCGTCTTACGGTCAACCCACGTCGGGTCTAGAGTGAAGGAAAACTCGCGGACCAGCTGCATCAGTGTAACCCTCATTTCCAGCATTGCAAACTTCTCGCCAAGACATGCACGCTTGCCTAGCACGCGTCAGCAGCAAAACGACGAAAAGAGAATCCTGTTTATCCTTTCTCACCACCATGGAAGCTGATCCACTCGCCCCTCGCTCGGCGGCGCCGGTATTCTTGCTGGATTGCCTCGGAGGAGCAACCCCACCTGCGAAATGTGAGCGCATTGAATCGTAAAGGTCGTGGGGAGGTAGACTAAGACGGACCGCCCGGGGTTGAATTCGTCTGCCGTCGGCCCCCAAGTAGCAGGGCAGCGGTTCGTGGAGTAGCAGTGGTAGCCGACGTATGTTCCTTCCGGGATCACGACATTGCCGCCCAGGAGTGCAGTTCTCGCCGTCTTCCTGTTGATGAGCTGGCCGATGGGGGGGAACAAACGCAGGCTCTCGTAGAGGAGGGAGGTGAGATAGGGCATGTCCTCTTTGGTCAGCTCTGCTGAAGACTCGACACCCTTGGAGACGATTTCTTGACGCAGCAGCTCTTGCGCCTCCTGTACGCCGGTCAGCACGGGTTGGGCCTGGGCAGTAAGACTTACGGGATGCTTTGCCAAAAGATACAGCGTCGATATCATCGCCAACTGCGGGTTCTCCTGGCCTGCTACGAACGCCACCGTGAGGTTGTCGAGGAGCTGCTTCTCGTCCCACAAGCCCGACGCTCGCGCGTCAAGCATTCTTTTTCCCAGTTTGTACGACGCCTCCGACAGGTGGGGTGTCTTCTGCAGGGGATGGCTCGCCTGCAGCGCGCATTTGAGTTCATTCTTGAAGAGACCCACAGTGTGTCTCGCCGCTAGGCGGGACTTGAGCGGCAGGCGATCGAGAAAAGGGAAGCTCATGAAGACTGGCTTGAAGATCTCCTTCTTAACCGCCGTCTGGAGGATATTAATGGGGGCATCGGCCCTATCGAGTGCCTACGCACGTGGTTACCCGGGGTTAGACGATTCCCTGCTAGGTCCGGTCGGGTCACCGTGGGGGCCGAAGGCGACTTACATGGAGCCTGGTGCCAAGGACGGCCTCGGTGAAGTTGGAGACGGAATACCGCTGCAGGAGATCCTGCACAGCGACGCCACCCCGTCCGGCCCGCTGTTGGGACTCGCGAAGGAGGCGGCACAGGCTGACTGCGTTGGCCTCGATTATGCACGCATCGAAATTCTGTTGGAGGCCCGGCTTGATGACCGAGCGATAGCTCTTCCACACGCCCCCTCTCGCCGAAATGATATTGTCGCCTGGCTTGGAGGTCAGCACGCACGCATACCCGCTGTGGAAATGAAAATTCGCAATTAGGAGTGGCTACCGAGAAAGTCGGCGAGGACGCTATGAGGAATCTTCTTTTGGTTGCCGCTCTTCTCGTAGAGGTCCTCGTCCTTGAAAATCTCGACCAGGTAGGAGGGTCGGTGGACCAAGATGTTCCACTGAGCGCCAAAGAAGATCTTGACCGCCCCGTGGGCTCGTAACGGCTTGTCTATGTACTCGCGAAAGATGTCTGACTGGTCAACGTCTTTGAAGAAAGATATGAGGGCGACCCAGAAGGGAATCGCCGGTATGTTTTGCGGGTACTTCGGTGGCAGTAAGAAGAAGTAGTAAACAAAGCCGGGGAGCAGCGCTCCGAGAAGCAAGATTTCGAGCAAAAACAGCAGCATCGCGACTGGTGGAGTGCCTGTTACGCGAGGCAAGACTGAACCGTAATGTGAGTAAGTTTATATCCTCAAGGCCCGGAATCCTGGTGGAACGGGTCAGCACCAAGAGAAGAGGGGGAAAACACGATGTCACTTACGTGGTTACAGATGAGACCATCGACGACGGACGACCTCTTCTCAGCCCTGCCCAGCCCAACGTGGATTCTGTGCTTCCAATGCCCAGAGTCGATTTGCATGAGAAGGACCAAAAGGAAAGGATTGGGACTTGGAGCCGAAGTGGGCGAGAGGCTTTGCTGTTTGCTGACGATAGCCCGCATGCATTAGTCCTTTTGGCAACGCAGCGTCTGTGCATCTCGACATACCACCTACCTACGTCGAACGTCGCACGGTCTTCGCTCCATAGACAAATCATGGAGCACGGGCTGTGCGTCAGGCGGGCGCAACTGTTAGAACTTAGTGGCACCAAGAACGGAGCCCCGCGAGAACACATCGTACATAGGATGAAGAGCGGGTCTTGCTGCGAGGATCAAGGTTCGACGCGCGAAGAGGAAGGAGAGTTTGATGGAATTCCAGAGTTTTTCCAAAAGTGGTTGGTGCAAGTGGAAAGCTTCTAAACCCCCAGAGGTACCGGTACTTTTGGCGGAGCCTCCCTCCCCTTCGTGTACATCATCCTTCCCCCCCCCCCACACACACACATAGCCGCCCAGAGAGTTGCGGCGCTGCCCTCCCGGTTAGGTGCCGGGGTTAGATCCTGTCATCATCATCAAGATGCCAGGATGCTATTAAATGGACATTGGATTGTTATAGTCCAGAAAAGACCTGGCTCAGAATACTTGTGCAGTCTTTGTTCCCAAGCAACGGCAATCATCAGGGCCGTATTGCTCCACCTTGCCTGACTTGACTTGCTCCGGTCCCCCCCTTCTATCTTTTCTTATGATTGCTTCACCTTATTGCTTACACTCCTGATCTCTGTCTTAGGTCTCTCATTCTGGGCGTTACTTGCAACTGCTACAGCATGGCCGACTCCAGTCCGTCCACCTCCGGCACGACGACGCCTATCAAGGACACCGCTGTGTCCTCGCAAGAGGTCCCAGTCCCTGCCGCTGACAAACCCGCAACCGACCCCGAGAAGAAAGCCGGCGCTCCACCAGCATACTCGGCCTTCTCGCCATGGCGGAAGCGCTTCATCCTCAGCGTCGTCACTGTTGCCGGTTGTTTTGGTCCCCTGGCCGGCAACATCTATCTCCCGGCTCTACCCGTCTTGGAAGATGTGTTCCATGCCAGTGCAACCGCCATTAATGTCACCGTGTCAGTCTTCATGCTGACTTTTGCCTTTGGTGTGAGTGACGAAGATGTTTGCTCAGAAATGAAAGAGAGACTCTGACACCCTCCATAGCCCATGTTCTGGGCCAGTTTTGCCGACTGGAAGGGCAGAAGACCCCTGTACATCATTTCCATCTCCATCTACATTGTGGCCAATGTATTGTTGGCCGCGGTGCCGGCCAACTATGGCGCTCTTGTCTTCTTGCGGATTGTACAGGCTTTTGGGTCCGCGGCCGTGGTATCCATGGGCGCAGGAACAGTTGCAGATGTGCGTGCCCCAGGATATCTTCATCACGCAACCGCCAACTTACCCGTCCTTAGGTCACTCCCCCTAAGGAAAGAGCTTTCGCAATGAGCATCTTCCTTCTTGGACCCCAACTTGGACCGGTGCTCGGCCCGGTCATAGGAGGTGCATTGACGATAGCCTCATGGCGTTGGATCTTCGGTTTCCTTGGTGAGTTCTCCGCCGACCTATTACAAGCCGTCCATCAACTAACCCGAGCCAAACAGCCATTGCCGGATTTGCTCTTTGGGTTACCATCATTCTGATGCTACCAGAGACCTTGCGCGCCAGGGTAGGAAGCGGCCAACTCTACGTCCAGTCCGGCTTCATCCTCTTCCCTCCAAAACTGTCTTCACCCTTGGCCCCCGAGTCGGAAAGAGGCCCTCCCCCTCCCAAGCCGACTCTGCTCGGGTACTGGCGCCTCTTCAGCTACCCTCCCATCGGTATCGTGACGTTCAACACGGCCATGCTCTACTCGACCTACTTCGCCATCGCCGTCCAGCTGCCCACGGAGCTCACCGACAGATACAAGTGGTCTGCTGCCGGCACTGGTGCAGGTTTTCTCGCCGTCGGCGTCGCTATGATCGGGGGCTCCATGGTCGGGGGCCGCTTCTCCGACTGGCGCCGCGCACGCGCCATCAAGATGTCCCCGGACAACCAGGTCGACCCCGAGAACAGGCTAGCCGACCAGATTTGGGGCGTGCTCGTCTGCGCCGGCGGGTGTGCGATGTACGGGTGGTTCGTCGACGCCTCGCTGCATCCTGCTGCCGTGCTCGTTGCCACATTCTTGAGTAAGTCCTCAGAGCCGTCTTGTTTTCATCTTGTTCACAAACTTTGTGAGATCACGGGACTGACCGCGTGCAACCACAGCTGGCTTCGGCATGAACTGGGTCTTCGTGGCCACGACGGCCTTCCTGACCGAGTGCGTGGCCCAACAGGCCGCCGGCGCCTTCGCGCTCGGGAACATGCTCCGGAACCCCGGTGCTGCCATCGCCGCCCTCGTAATTCCATCGCTCGTCACCAGGATGGGCAGCGGGTGGTGTTTCACGGGGCTGGCACTGTTGGACCTGGTCCTTGTCGGGTCCGCTGTCACTGGTATGTTTTCCGCGAATCGGGGGGTTTCTCGGCCCGTCACGAAATTGTTTGCTGACCCGGTGTTTGTGATAGTGCTACGCGTCAAGTCTCCGGGATGGAGGGCGGCTCGTAAGGCCAGAATGGCGGCCATGGCGGCGGCGAAGCCAGGAGGTCAGAGATGAGTCTTGATTCTCACGGTATGCATCAGCCGAGTTTGAAGGTTGCAGTTAGAGGTTCGGGTGTCTGCAGCGTATATCGTTTAATGTTTGCACGTATTTTTGGGCTTGGTCATGCATGGAGAAGAGAAAGCCCACAAGTGCGAAGGTGTTCGTTATACTTTGAATTCAAAACGCAATCGAGTTGGGCCCCTTCAGATAGCTCCAACCCAACCTTGCCACATCCATTGCCCCTTCGCCAATCCCACATTTCACTTTGGACATCTGGAAATGTATTTTGTCTTTCTTGAAGTTTTTCTTCGTACCTGATTTGGTCTTCACGTGGACCCGGCGATACAGTGGCGTTCTTTAACTGCAGAGCCGAGGCAATTGCTTGGCTGCGGTTAGGTGGCGACGTACTGGCTTGCCATGCGCCTTTGGTTATCAGTTTGCACAACACGCCTAGATATACTGCCGAAGCCTTTCGTCCGTCTCGTATCTACGATCAAGGCCGCTCCTCATAACCATAGGCCTGCTTCGAAGACGATGCCGCGCCCGTCTCGGAGTCCACAGCATCGCCGCCCTTGTGCGCCGAGCGGACAAGAGCAGGATTCTCGGCCTTGAGCCTGGCAAACTCCTTCTCGGCATCCCATGCCCAGATGCTGTCGCTGGCGAAGACGAGGTCCATCTCCTCCAGAGTGCGCTGGTTGGACTCGGGGTACAGCGCCCAGACGACGACGATGCTGATGAAGTTCACGGCGCCGAAGAGGTAGAGCGTCTTCTCGTTCAGCTTCGCAAAGATTGTCGGGAGGAGCAGTACCTTGGTTCCGCGCACGTCAGCAGATGCTCCCGGCAAGCCGGGTCACATGCAGAGCCACTTACCGTCCATCCGTTTCCGATCGACCACCCGACGACACCCCACGCGTTGCCCTTGGCTCGGACTTGCAGAGGGAATATTTCCGCGGGAATCAACCAGGGAACCGTTAACCATGTTGCGCCAAACACGGCCGTATAGCAGAAGACGAAGAAGGTCGCGGCGCCGCCCAGTCCGGCCCGATTTCCGGGTTCGGCGTTGAGCGCCGCCCGAGCCAGTCCGCCGGCGCAGAACATGCATATCCCCTGCGCGGCTGCACCCCAGAATAGAGTCCAGCGACGGCCGATACGATCTATGGTAAACACGCAGACCAAAGTTGCGAACTAGATGGCGTCAGCTTTCCTCTTTGCGATACGGGACCGCGGAGCAGGTTCCGCATACCATGTATGTGATGTTGTTCACACCGCTGACCCAAAGGCGCTGCTCGGAGCTGATGCCAGCGATTGTGAAGATTGCCGGACCGAACAATGTAACTCCGGAAATGCCTATAAACTCCTGCAGAATCTGGAGCCAGATTACGAGCTGGACGCGACGACCGGTGTGGAGCTTGCCCGAGCCCCAGCCGAACAACATGGCAAGGTAGCTCTGCTGCTTGGCCGTTTCGTCCTCCAAATTTCTGATGTTGATGATGTCCTGGAGCTCCGCCTCGGCGACCCCCATGTCCTCGCTCTCGTTGCCGCGCAGTCTTCCAAGGATGTACCTGGCCTCCTCTTCTCGGCCCATCTTGACGAGCCATCGCGGGGACTCTGGCATGAACCAGATCATGCCGAAGAGCAAGATCAGGGGGACAATCTGGAAAGCGATAGGAAACCGCCAGACGAAGGACGACGCGGGGTCCTTGTACTTTGAAGTGCCGCTGTGGTGAGGTCAGAGGTGGGTAGGAATTATGTTTGGGGTCATGTCAACTCACAACTGCAGCCAGTACGCGACCACTACGCCAAAGATGTTGAGTGTGAACTCCATGGACACGAACTTGCCTCTCGATGTATGAGAAGCAATCTCCGTTGCCCACACGGGGGTGATGGCGTTTAACATGCCGGTGCCGATGCCGTTCAGCACACGTGCTTGCCGCAAAGTCAGCAACTAACTATGATCCACAATCGGCGACGAAGCCGCTTCATTGACGTACCGCAGAACATCCAGTTCGCATTCTGGGCAGCGGACTGCAGGGCGGCGGTAAATATAGACCAGATGCAAGCGACGGCGATGGTCTTGAGACGACCATACCGGTCACCGAACCATCCGCCCACCAAGCATCCCACGAGCGTCCCGGGGAGGTAGTAGACGGCGACCTGATACATTGTAAGACAAAGGACGTCCGGATGGCAAGGCCCGGCCACTTACGATGCCCCCCTGCAACAGCGGCTTATCGACCACAACGATCCTTTGCTCCTCGTTCCAGTGGCCGAACCCCATGAGCTCGGCGTAATCGCGCGCCGTGTTGACACCACCCATCAATCCCTGATCGTAGCCGAAGAAGAAGATGGACACGCCGGCAACCAGGCACACGGTGTTCAGCAACGAGCTCTTGTAGAGCCGGTTGGCGACATTGTACTTCGCAAGCGGGCTTGCGGAGCTCGACATCTTTGACGGTGTCCACGGCCTGGATTCGTACTATGATTCCTGCTCCTGCGCGTTAAACTTTCCGACAGCCCAAGAAGTTGCGGCAAGGAGTCGGAAGAGAACGTGTCTGATCGCCGGAGAGTCGCTGAGAGCAAGCTTATATCTTGTTTCCTCCCCCCGCGAGGAGCGCATCGTGGAACCCCCCCCGAGTCTTCCCCACATCCCAGGTTTCGAACCGCACGTATCCCATCAAGGCTGCGCGCGAACTGCGAGTCGCGACGAACCGCGGTTACATCACTCTCGTGCCGCTCTTGTTCTTTGATTGGGCGCCGCTCCCGCTCCCGCTCCCGCGATGCCCTTAGCCCCGACCGCGGCGGGATACCCGCCGAAAGGCAGGCAGGAAGCTCGGGCTTGGGGCCTGTCAGTTCCCGAAGCCTGCAGTAAGCTTGTTTTGAGGGTGGGGACTTGGCCTTCGTTCGATCCGCACTGGGAGCGCCAGCGGCCCCGTCCGGGACAATCATTACCTCTTGCGGGGCGGTCAGATGACATACCCACGAGAGTGATCCAATCGGCGCCGATGCGCAGGCGGAGAGAAGACCGATGCCCTCGCCGGTGGTCCACGATGTCATCAACCCTGAGGAGGCCGTACGTTCTGACATAACGACATTTCATCGCCTGGCGGTCTGGAGAAGTGCAAGAAGCCAAAACAAGTTGGAATAGCCACTGGGAGTGCTGATGCTCATATTCACGTCCATAGCTTCGACTTCCGAACATGTCGTTGCGAATCTCGGACTCTGCAAAGCTCCTCAGCAGATTTCTTGCTCCGACAACCAACGACGAGGTAGCAGCAAGAGTGGCACCATCGGAGGAAGTATCCCCTCGATTCAGCCGATGACGGACAACCTTTGCCGCTCCACTTCATTACAAACGAGAATCGTATCTATGATGCATAATCGGTGCATCTCGTGTTCTGAGGATCCTGTGCGCCATTCGATGCCAACTACGGACAGTTGAACGCGCCATGAAGCACGAACGGTTTATGTTTTAGTAGCGCTAGGAGCGAGATGCGATTAAGTAAGAGACGTGAACGAGGTTAACATACATAGTGTCGCTTGTCTGTAGACTGGAATGTTGTAAGTCGACATTCGAAAGGCTGACTTAGAAAGCCCAACGGGTGTGTCTCAGAGAACAATAATCGACTTCCAAGCGAAGCCAACTATACCGGGGAGGCTGAATCGAGCAAACAGGCGTGTCTAGAGGATGTAAGACGTAGTGACATCTGATTCTGAGCAAATCCAGGTGTGGCCAGTAGTTGCTCTATGTTATCGGTTGATTTGTTCTCTAACAGGATGATATACCATTCCATTAGAATATAACTATGTACTGGTTCTTCCTTCGCGCATGGCGGACTAGCCTAGACGGCTTATGGGGATTAAAACAGCAACTTGCATCGCCCAGATAAACAACCCTCTGGCCGCTTCGGAAACAAGCAATGTATCGCGATTCTACAGGCAAGTCATTTACGGGCATATCCATTGGCTTTAGCGAACAACTAAAGAAACTCCGGTTTCGATTCGACGCTGCTTCTGCCTTTTAATGCCCGAAGGCGTGGTTGGTTGTTGCAAACCTTGCCTCGTTCGCACTGGACCACCAACCACTGGTCGTTGAATTGTCTGGCCATGCCTCCTTCGTCAAGAAGGGCAATCGAAGGGTCCATAGCGGCAGGCTCTGGATAATACGCCAGCGACTGAATGAAGAACGGGCATCATACAAAGCTCCTTACAACGTAGAGTCTACCGCGATACACCCCAGGAATGATAAGAACCAACAAGTTGAAGGGGCGAGTCTGCACGGCTTGAAGCGGCACAAGGCAGCAAACCAGGATGTCCATTTCGATAACGAACTACCAATAAATGTTAACAAGGAGGCCTGGGCAAAGGGTTCCCACGTGGCCGGCGCCATTGACGAGAGCCAGCTCAGCAACACCACCCCTAGAGTTGGGATACTTCCAATGAAAACCAGCGAAAAGCATGTAGCATCGGCTTAGTACAAAGCATCACAGTGAGACTTGTACTATACTACTTCCCATCTTATAGCCCGTCCGTCTAGCCCTTAGTGACCCGGGTCGCTAGACCTGGAATGAACCACAACGCCACTTTACCCTCCCCTGTTCATTCCTTTAATCATACTGGTGATCGTATTTACACCATTATCATGGTTACTATTAGCCTTGTCGTAGTCTTTATGTACACACCCAAGGAAATCATTCCAACGAGGAGAGGTCATGTGAGTGATTCGGATCAGCAACCCAGAGCCAAGTGTATATGTGCATGTATGTAAGTAACCCACTCGCCTGATCATTCATCATCTCCTCGTGTCTGGCCCTCAAACACCTCGCCACCCGACGATTCCAACGTGCGTCTCCCCAGAAGTTCCCGATCTCCTGGGTGCAGCAGCCGCCAGCAGGATCTAAAACCCGCCGAGAAGAGGGGGCATGACCCGCACCCGCCCAGGTGCGGGCAAGAGGAGCACAAGATCGCGGCCCGAACCCCTGAGCGACATTGTGAAGAGCAGAACGCTGGTCTCACTTGAGGTTTCTGATTACGTCCGCCTGTCGCCCCCACAAAGATGCGCGCCCTCTGAGTGTAGATTGTTTGGAACGGTTGACGTCTTCGACCGGCGCTTGGAATTCCAGGGGGTCACATGGCGCAAAACAACCCTGCAGGGCTAGGGAAGAAACAATAATTCTATTCCGAGCGAAACTTACGAGATTGGATTGCTAAGTGGGTGGGGGTCCTCGAGGCGGGTGTGCATCTGGGAGCAGGTCTTCTAGAAGCCCCCCGTCTCTGCCCGTCTCTCCTCCATCCATCCATCTGCGCATGGGGGAGGGGGGGGGGAGGGGGTGTGATGGTCCAAATTGCATTTGTCTCTTTTCCGTGTTTGCTTTTACCTGCAGTGGGGTGAAAAGACTTACAGCGCAACCAGCACCCAGAAGTCAACCGCAGGACAAGAATGCAATGCACAAAGGGCTGCATCAATAAATCCTGGGTATACTACTGCAATGCACGCTATCAACCACCATGAAGAGGTTCACTCGTTTCTTCACCGCCTCGTCGTATGCGCGAGGGGAAGACACGGAATGTTCCCAGGCAATTTTGGTCCTCGCAGGAGTTGAGGGCTCGCTTGTGACGGCCTCGTTTGGCGCGCATCACGGGTGCTTCATTTGCCGTCACTGCGCAGCAGTTACCAAGGCTGGCGCATGTACGGATACAGATACGAGGCTGTCGATCCAATCCCCATTCCTCGCCCTGTTAGATTGGCCGCGAAACAATTAGCGGATGATTGGATGAAAACCCTTGACCACTCCCTTCAACCACGAGTGCATGCGACTTTGACAGGCTCCCGGGAGGTTCATCCCGCGCGCCGTCCCATGATGAACGGTACATGGGGAGACTAGGATGGCAAGAACGTAACTTGAGGTGGCTTGAGACTCCACCGAGAGCAAGGGGAGCACAAGGGATGAAGAAGCTGTCGCCACGATGCGTCCACAGCACATGTGGCAGGCAAGGCGGCGGCATTTGAAGGACCGCGGGGACTCAGGGGATATAACATCCGGGACGTTTCTTCGCATCGAGGGTGGCATGGCGTTGGACGTAGGGATGTGGTGTGTTTGTAGAAGACAGGTAGACAAAGAAGAGAGACCAGCGGCGGAAGCAAAACGTGCATCTCCCCGCCGACTGAGCCGGCGGCTACGGCCGCAGATTACTTGATGCAAATGCCATGCGGCTGCAAGAAGCGAGCGGGGAGACGGGGGGAGGGCGTCTGAGTTTCAACGTCCTTCTACCAGCGCCGGCCCGCAGAGATGCATCGTGCTAATTCCAGGGACCCAGAGATACGGCCGCAATCACTTGCAGGGCCCCGTCATGCCCGAGGCCATTGGTCCAAGAATCGCACCCCCCCTCCCCCTTCCGAGCCCCTCACTAACCTCCGTGAAGAGTCGAGACGAAGAGGATGTTGTCACCGCTTTGGACTTCGTAAGCCTCCTCGCCCTCGAGTTCCCAGTCTGCATCATTGATAAGGGCAAGGATGCCAGGCCGACTGGAGATACCACGTTAGCGTTGCATACAAAATAACGACGCTATACGATCAAAGGTAGATTCTGCGAAAGGGTGAGAAGGAGTGGCGATGTACTCCTGCACGAGTGAGGTCGGGGTGAACGTAGGGAAGGTACGGCAAGGTTGATTCCGCCGAAATGATGATATGCTTGAGGTTGGAGACGGCAGTGCCGTTTCGATACGTACAGGTGACCGTCGAGAACGAAAAGTTCCTTCCTGGAGTCCTTCATGGTGTTCTCGCAAAGATAGTTGATGAGAAAGCCAATAGTTGCGGGTTTGCCATCCTTGCTCACCGCTGGGATAGAGAGGGCATGGCGCCTCTTATCCGAGAAGAGCATCTCCAGGCCACCGCTGCAGAGAACCTTGTTAGCATAATGCTCTCTGTGTCTCCCCTAACCGAGATGCGAGGTGCTGACGGAAGCGCTGCTTCGACCGACTCCACCAAGCTGCGTGAGAAAGGTCTCGGCCAAAGACTGAGGGATAGAGCCCGTCTAGAAGGATGCAAGAAACGACTGGGAACGGAGGGGTGAGAGGCGACTCACGAGAATTCGACAACAACGGAGATCTTCTCCCCCGCATCTGCAGCGTCTGTGGCCATTTTCCTTCTCCGTTGCTTTTGTCGGCTCTAGGAGCAATGTCTGACAAAGTCCAGAGTGCCGGCAGCTGCACCACGCGATATATCGGAGAATAGATTGAAAATATGATATGTAATCGCGATAGAGTTTGCTTGCTTTGCTTGTTTGCACAGCATGGACTGATGTAGGAAAGATGTGATGGATGCAAGGTACAGGTAGGGATGTGGACGGGGCCCGAGCTGGGTATCGAACAGACGCTGGAGCCTGAAGCCGGAGCCCTGTCCTCGACGCGCCAGCGCAGACTTGTGCCTTCCAATGGCGGGCGCAACCCTCTGCCGGACGTCGGTGGAGCAAACGGCGCGGAGGCTTAACGGTTTGACGTCGCTGTAGCCCGCTGTAAGCCAGGGCCCGAGAGCCCCGCCCCCGGGCCCCCCTCCACTAAGAAAAATTTCAACTTCACCTCTTGAATCTTGCCGGCGAGCCAATCACGTCGCCGTATTCTGTCAACCCTTAGAGTCACTTGGTCGACGTAGCAAAACCCCGCGACGACAAGGGACAAGATGACGGCCATTCAACCATCCATCGAGTACCTGTCCACAGGAGCTAACCGGCAGACTGACATTGCTGACTGGAGCCCATGCGGTCTACTTGCCTATGGTGCGGACTCTAACATTGCCCTGTGGACACCATCTGTAAGCTCTGCCCAGCCTGCCATCTCAACCTGGCACTGACTGACGAGCATCGGGTAGTCACTAAATGATGATGGAATTGCCTTCCTTCTTAGTGGGCACAAGGAGGTCGTCAAGACGGTCAAGTTTCTCCCCCAAGTGGACGGAGAGGACCGCAAACTCCTTGTCAGCGGCTCCGATGACCAGACGCTCAAGGTCTGGTCCCTGGACCCCAAGACGAACCAGGGAGAGTGCGTGCAAACGATTCACGAGCATTCGGCGCCTGTCAACTGCATAGCGATTCTCCAGTCCAGAAACGCACCTAAACAGTTTCTCCTCGCCTCGGGGGCTGCTGATGCGACCATCAAGATCTGGCAGCTCACCGGGGGCCGCCTGCAGCTCCGCCAGACCATCAAGACCAATCCCAAGTACTTCCCCTTGTGCTTGGCTCTGACGACACTGGATGAGGCCGAGGACGTCTTCGTCCTGGCGGCGGCGGGAACTAAGACGTTCGTCCAAATCTTCGTGGCCGCTGCCGCCGAAGAGACACTTGACTTCAAGCTGCAGGCTACCCTGTCAGGCCACGAGGGTTGGATCAGGTCTCTGGACTTCACATGGGAGAAGGCCGATTCAGATAGCGATCTTCTCCTTGCCTCGGCGAGTCAGGACAAGTACGTCCGACTCTGGCGCCTCCACCTGGGCACGGAGCTACCGTCGCTCGCCGCAGAGGGCTCGGATCCTTCCAGCGGCGCCTACCTTCCGGGCAAGTCCCCTTCAAACAAGGCCCACCGACTCCAGTCAGGCGGAAAGGACTTTTCCATCACGTTCGAGGCCCTGCTCCTGGGCCACGAGGACTGGATCTACAGCGCGAAATGGCTCACCCGGAACAGCAAGCTACAGCTGTTATCGACCTCCGCGGATAATTCCCTTGCCATGTGGGAGGCTGACTCCGCGTCCGGAATCTGGGTTAGCATGGTAAGGCTCGGCGAAATCAGCAGAGAAAAGGGCGCGACGACGGCGACGGGTAGCATCGGCGGCTTCTGGACTGGCCTATGGGGCCCCGACGGCAAGTCCGTCGTCTGCCTCGGCCGGACGGGAAGCTGGCGCCGCTGGGTTTACAACGATGAGCGCGACGACTGGCAGCCCGCCATCGCCGTCACCGGCCATACCAAGACCGTCACGGGCATCGCATGGTCGCGTGACGGAGACTACCTCATGTCGACGAGCTCCGACCAGACGACCCGCCTCCACGCCCGCTGGAAGCGCGGCGCGGCTCGCTCGTGGCACGAGATGTCCCGGCCTCAGATCCACGGCTACGACCTGAACTGCATCGACACTCTCGGCGCGTCGCAATTTGTCTCTGGCGCCGACGAGAAGCTCATGCGCGTCTTCAGCGAGCCGCGCGCCGTGGCACAAATGCTTCAGACCCTCGGCGGGATCCAGACGGACGCGCCGGCCGAGTCCATGCCGGATGGTGCCAACATGCCTGTGCTCGGCCTCTCCAACAAGGCCATCGACGCCGTCGACGACGACCAGGATGTCCAGGCCGACAGCCAGTACGACCGCGAGGCCATCGACCCGGCCACGATCGTACGCAAGTCCATGCTCGACATCGACCACCCGCCCTTTGAAGAGTCGCTGTCGCGGCACACCCTCTGGCCCGAGACGGAGAAGCTGTACGGCCACGGCTACGAGATCTCCTGCCTGGCCGCGAGCCACGACGGCAAGCTGATTGCCAGTGCCTGCAAGGCGAGCTCGCTGAACCACGCCGTCATCCGCATCTTCGAGACGGAGCGCTGGACCGAGGTCAAGCCGCCCCTGATGGCGCACTCCCTCACGGCCACGAGGCTCCGCTTCTCGCCGGACGACAAGCTCCTATTAAGTGTCGGGCGAGACAGGCAATGGGCTGTCTTCGAGCGCGATGAGAAGGAGCGCTCGCAGTACCGGCTCCTCCAGGCCAACCCCAAGGGCCACACGCGCATGATCCTGGACGCCGCGTGGGCCCCGTCTACGAGTGCCCGAGTCTTCGTGACTGCGGGACGTGACAAGAACGCCAAGGTTTGGGTGGGAAAGGCCCAGGAGGGCGGCATGATGGAGTTCGCCCTGGCGTCGAGCCTCGCTTTCGACGGCCCCGTCACGGCCGTCGACTTCCTCGGCAGACAGGGCGCGGCAGGCGAGCTCATCCTCGCGGTGGGTACCGAGTCCGGCAAGATCTCCCTCTGCACGTTAGCCCCTGAGACCGTCCAGTCAGTCAGCACAGCCCAGCTGGCACCGCAGTAAGTCTCCTCCCAACGCGGACTACCGTGCTCTCAGAAACACAACTAACCACTCTTCAAGTCTGTGTCTTCCCAAACCAGTGGCCCAGCTGGCGTGGCGTCCCTCAAATAGCGATGGCGACGCAGACGAACTGGCCATCGCTGGTGAGGATAGTTCCCTGAGGATATACGGCTTCACCGGACTGGGAGCATCCAGCTCGACGAGCGAATGAATTGACATCCTCCCCCATAGAAGGGGAGACTTTCCATTGAGTCTTCATGTATGAGGGTATGATTAGACATGCGTCGCCGCATGCACGAGTTATATATGTATATCTTCGTTTAGGCCGCCCAAACCGGACCAGGAGATTGGCAAACCAACACAAACGCCCGCACCAGAAGCAGAGAAAACGGCACGACAGCCCCCGCACAACGCCCTTCGAGCTCTTCATTGGACGTTCGCCATACGTGTCGCTATTAAAACCTCCTCTTTCCTCTTTCCTCACTCCTCTTGTTCTTTTTTGTCATCCAAAACATTACCATCGTTCCGTCTCACGTTCCGCACACGAGCGGTGGGGGAGCATGGCGGGAGAGGCCGCCTACAGCTCCCTGACAAGCTCGACAGTCTCCTGGGCCAGGGCGACGGCAGTCTTGGTCGAGCCGGCGGTCAGCACGCTCTCGACGGCAGCCTTTGTCACCTCGACAGCGTCAACCACCGCGTCGACGACGGCGTCAATCGGGTCGCCGTGCATGTAGAACCAGGCACGACTCATGAGGAAGGCGATGTGCTGGGGCAGGTAGAGGACGGTCGCGATGATGGTCAGACTGCTCAGGAGGAAGAGCACGGTGTCTGCAGGGGCAGGGAGTTAGCCGGTGTTGTTCGAAAACAATCAATTGCGATTAAGACTGGAAAGGGGGGCGGCCGGTAGTCTCTGGCGAGCAGGCAACGTACAAAAGATGAACTTCTCCAGGGGCGTGAAGATGTAGACGCTGAATGTGACCTCGATCTGGTACTGCTTCAGGTGCAGCCACTTGCTGAAGGACTGGAGGGCCGACATATTGATTATTCGCCGAAGTTCGAACTCAACTGTTCCGGTGACTGCAGGTTCGCTGCTCGTATTGTGATTTTGGACTGGTAGGGGTCGAGGCGGATGCCCAGGGGACTATTCGGCCGCCGGTCACGAGGAAATGCCGAAGGCGAAGGGGGAAAAAAGGAGGCGGAAGAAGGTCTTGCGCGTGACAAGCCAAACCAGGTCGTTTTCCCCAAAGGATGACGAAGGAGAGTATGTCGTCAGGGAGAAAGTCTAATCCGGAAACTTGCCAGCTGCGCTGCGTGTCGGCCGGTCGACAAGGAGAAACCCAGGGATATATGAGTAGTGGTGGCAGGAGGAGGCAGACTTCGTTCGTCCGAGACGGGCTCGCGCAGGAATCTTATCAGAGAAATTTGGGGGGGCGCCGTTCGCCGTGCAATCAAATACTACGCAGCCAACCGATACCGACCGATCCGCATCAGAAACGCACTGACGGCAGAGTCCCAATGCCCACACCGCCAGCAAACCAAAAGTGGGGGCCAATTTACAGCGATCACCTCCAGCGCCAGCTGCTGTCCCCCTCCCCCTGTACCCGGCCAGTACTGACTAGGAACCCTCCCCCATCCTCTGATTGGTCGCCTCAACTCCAGCATCCTCCCGGGTCCCGTCATGCAACCCCCAGCCGGGCGGCAGGCTGGAGGTCTCGCCTTGCGCTGTGAACCTCAAAGCCTCTCGCTCAGCAAATAACTCTCGAAACCTCGTTCCAGCCCACCCTCCACGGACAATGGTCCGGCGCGCGTGATGCCTCCCCCTCTAACCCTTTCGACCCGTCTCCCACGCCTGGCCGGTGCAGCGAACGCCAATGCCTTCATGCGTTGCCGCTGCGTTACGGCAAGGCCGGCGCTACAGAAGCTGCGGCAGCAACAGCACCACCACCACCTGCTCCTCGTTGCTCCCTTCAGCGTATCGCCTTCCGCCGCGTTGAAGAAGCACGAGATGCCACCCCGGCCCAAGCCTCCCCCTGACTCCGAAATCGAAGAGTCATACCTAAAGGGTAGCGGGCCGGGTGGTCAAAAGATTGTAAGCCCTCTCGGCCTTCCACTTCGGCCTAGTGATGTTTAAAGGCAATATTTGGTCCAGCATAACTAACGGGCTTTTTTGCTCCTTCATAGAACAAGACGAGCTCTGCTGTGCAGCTTAAGCATATCCCCACGGGTGTCGTCGTCAAGTCCCAGGCCACCCGCTCCCGAACCCAGAACCGCAAGATTGCCCGCGAAATCCTAGCGCAGAAGCTTGACGACCTGCAGAACGGTGACCAGAGTCGTTCAGCCATAGTTGGCGAGGTGAAGCGCAAAAAGGCGGCGAGTGCGTCAAAGAAGAGCAGGAGAAAGTACCGCCAGTTGGATGAGGAAAAGGCCCAGAGCGAAACAGCCGAGGCAGAGGTCAAAGAGCAACATGCTGAAGACCAGACGAACAATGCATCGAGCGCGCATGCCGATCCGGCAACTTCAACAGACGCCAGTCCACATGTACAAAACCTAAAACCCTAGCATAACACAGCGTCACAATGTAGTATACCATCTGGAGAATAAAACTGATGCATCTCTACTCCTGGCTAAAATCATTATCGTGAAAATACAACGTCACAATAATACCGGATGTGAGAAGCTCGGAAACAGTAAGCAAAGTGTATTGTATGATCGACCTCAGTTGCAGACGTGTCCGCCCCTATACGCGCCCACGCGCACCCTGCTACAAAACAAGGACCAAATCTTTCGGGAGAAGGGTCGACCCAAACTTCTTGACCATGTCAACAACTTTTTGCCAATATGAGGCCTGACTGTGATACATGCAACGCCGAAGTGACTTTGCACCGGTCGGGACCTCTTTGGGATCGATGTGCTTTCGGAAGGGCGAGAATGTGGTTCGAAAAGGAGGCCGCTGTAGAAAGATTAGCACGTGTTGGATTTCGCAACTCCCTGGGCCACGCCGTTTACCTTAGAAGCACTTGCGGTGGACAATGGAAGGACCGCTCTCGTCGTACTCCTGCTTGGAGATCCACATCTGCTGGAAGGTGGACAGGGAGGCCAGGATGGAACCACCGATCCAGACAGAGTACTTGCGCTCCGGGGGAGCAATGATCTTGACCTTCATGGAGGAAGGAGCAAGAGAAGTAATCTCCTTCTGCATACGGTCGGAGAGACCGGGGTACATGGTGGTACCACCAGACTAAGAAAATGTTAGGTAATGAATCCTCCGGGTTCAAAAAGCTGTAAACAACGTACCATGACGATGTTGCCGTACAGGTCCTTACGGACGTCGACATCGGACTTCATGATGGAGTTGAAGACGGTAACATGGATACCACCGCTCTCAAGACCAAGGACGGAAGGAGCGAAGAGAGCCTCAGGGGCACGGAAACGCTCGTTGCCGATGGTGATGACCTGGCCGTCAGGAAGCTCGTAGGACTTCTCCAAGCTGGAGGATTGAGAAGCGGTCTGGAGCTCCTGCTCGAAGTCGAGGGCGACGTAGCAGAGCTTCTCCTTGATGTCACGAACGATTTCACGCTCAGCGGTGGTGGAGAAGCTGTAGCCACGCTCGGCAAGGATCTTCATCAGGTAGTCGGTCAAGTCACGACCAGCCATGTCGACACGGGCAATGGCCTGGGGAAGCGCGAAACCCTCGTAGATGGGGACGACGTGGGTGACACCGTCACCAGAGTCAAGGACGATACCGGTGGTACGACCAGAGGCGTACAGAGACAGGACGGCCTGGATGGAGACGTAGAACGCGGGGGCGTTGAAGGTCTCGAAGACGATTTGGGTCATCTTCTCTCTGTTGGACTTGGGGTTGATGGGAGCCTCAGTCAGGAGCACGGGGTGCTCCTCGGGGGCGACACGGAGCTCGTTGTAGAAAGTGTGGTGCCAAATCTTCTCCATGTCGTCCCAGTTGGTGACGACACCGTGCTCGATGGGGTAGCGGAGAGTCAGGATACCACGCTTCGACTGTGCCTCATCACCGACGTAGGAGTCCTTCTGGCCCATACCGATCATGATACTATCCACATGTTAGGTTGAAGCGGCGAGTGCGGGGGAGAATTGCCGCAGCGAAACTAAAACCTACCCATGGTGACGGGGGCGACCGACAATGGAGGCTACGAGACAGTTAGAATCTTCAGATCCGACAATCTGTGACCGAGTCTTGATGCCCCTGACGGGGCAAGCTTGCGGTCTGCGGATGAGGGGGACTTACGGAAGACAGCTCTGGGCGCATCGTCACCGGCGAAACCGGCCTTGCACATACCCGAACTGGACTCAGGTTAGAACGACGATCTCGAGAAGGGTTGTATGATCGATGGATGATGTGCCAATGGGTTATCGCGAGGGCTGACCGTTGGCCAGACCCCTTCGAGGCCCAGGAGGCAGTATGGTCGGTGAGACGGCAGGGGAAAGCTTACCCATTGTCGATGACGAGGGCAGCAACCTCCTCTACAGAAACGAACGTTAGCGATGGGATACAAGAAGCGACGCGAGTCGATGGATGCCGAACGTCGCGACAAAGGGTGGCGGAGACGCGGCAGCGTCTGGGTCGAGAGGAGTTGGCAGAGATGGCGTCACGTACCTTCCATTTTGAATTAGGGTGGTGGGTGAGTACTGGGAAAATCGAGAGGATTTCTATGAAAATGAAGACAGCTCACTCGATTCCGGAATCGTAGGAGCGAGATGGAACTGGCAAAAGTCCTGAGCGGATGGCAAAGAACTTGGAGAGAGAGCACGTCGATGGGTGAGGTCGAAAGTGGGAAAGGTTTCGGGAAGATGAGAGGTAGTCGATTTTGGGTGGAGGAGGGGGGAAGAAGGAGAAGAGTGGGAATGGCAGGCACAGTGTGCGGTGAGCGCTGGCTGTCCCAACTCGGCGTTTCGTTGGCTGCTGCTATACTGCTGGCGGGCCGGGTTTCGATGTCAGAAGCAGACCTAACCCGACTTGTGGGTGAGCAAATGGCTGTAGCGGGCAAAGGTGGGCGGGCAGGAGGAGCGTAAAACAGGTGGCAGAAAGTGGCAGCATGCCCGGGGAAGGAGTTGCTGCTTTAGCAATCCTCCTCGCTCCCTATCTCGCCAGTCTCTCTCCACCATCCACCGCCCAATTAGCTTGGGGGCCTGTGCTTTTGCACCTTTGCTTGCCCATCTTCTGGTTTGTATCCGTACCTCTGGCAAAGTAGTGTGGTGGGGCACGGTAGGGAACGCGCTTTACTTACTTTGACCAGGATTTGAGATGGGCTAGGGAAAAGGTACCTTAGATCTTGCTGAGCCGATGTGGGATGCAAGAAGCACAATCGTCAGCGACGTCTATCGCTGCTTATGGGGGGATTTTGATTTATTTTTGGTGGTGGGAGGAAGGAAGAAAGCACTGCCAAGTCGGTTTGACATAGATATAGGCAAGTCGGTCAGCAATCGCCTTGTCGCCCTAGGTGTCACAGCATGAAGCTCTTGAGGCTATTCTGTTCAAACATGCACGGGGGTTTGGCGAGGTTTTTATCGATGTTGCCTTTTCTAGCTCTGGGTAAACAATCGTAATGAGGCTCCATCCTCCTGGTCGGCCGCGTCTCCATCACCACTTCAGATCATCAGGCAGCACGCTCGTTGCTCGCGGCGGCAACACGTATTCGTCACACTCTCGCCGTCAGTGCCTGCTCTCTAGGCAGCTTGAAACCGACGGTGAGAGAGGCTCACTCTCCACGGCCAGAACCGCGGACCAATTGAGTCAAGCCACGGTCACGGCAGTGCGCCCGGTTTCCTCCAGACTGTGGCCTTGTCATTATCTTCAAAAGCATATATCCCCACACCAACCGGATTAGCCCAAGCGAAAGAGCATGGGAGCATGAGTGCACCTCGGCCAAGACCCTTCACCGCGAGCAGCAGAGACTACTCATCACATTAGGGAACGGGGGTCGCTCCTCGACACCTACGTAAGACTCTAAGATTCCCGCCGCTACCGGCTGCCTATAGTTCATGCTTGATGGTGGTGGGCGAATTCGCGCCTGCCAAACCACATGTTCAATGGCCGTGTCCCGGCCCCCCCCCCCCACCCCCCGTTCCCGAGTCGTACGTCATCTCTTGCCGTCAGCAACAAAGAGCTGGGCGAAGATGCCAGGCAGGCATAATCTATTTTGGTACGCAAGCCGTCGGACTGCCTCCAAGCAGTCTTCGCGGCCTTCGCGGATGCACGGCGACAAACGACGCGGAGGCACGACATATGAGCAAGGGCAAGCTAGGTACCAACGGCACTACATATGGACGCCTACGCGGACGGACGAGGATGCCAGAGGGCCTGCTTATGCAAGGGCCATCCTCTCCTGAATGGGTCGCCGCCCTAATGGTCCCAAATTGCGTATCCGCGTATGGACGCCCTTTGCGGGAACAATGCCCAGGGTCCGAGGGAGCAATTCTGGCATGGGGCCTTCGGATTCCAGCCTCGCCTTTCGCATCGGAACTTACTGCGTACATGCTCACACACTACTCGCTCTCGCTTCGAAACGAACGCGTGTCGACAAGTGTACAGTATGTTTCGACGCTTTCATGTGGGAGCCCCAACATGAAGTGGCCGTAGTCTCCGGCACTGTGCTACGTTTCCAATGTGGCTGAGCTCCGGCTTGCCTGGCGGTATCTCCGTTGATCGGGGCCTTTAGCACAGATCGGATACAGCATTACAGCGCATAAGAACTTGTTAATCTGGCATGGAGACGCTATGCCTGATTGTCACGGCCTCCCGAACGAAGCATAATTTAAATGAAAGGCCAGGGAGGGGTTTCCGGAAGAAGACGCAAGGCTAAAGTAAATCCTAATCTGCCATGGTTGACAACTGATTGTAGCAACTTGGGGGAGCTGCCGTGACTTCATCGCTCGGAGGCTGCTCTCAGCTCAGCGTTGTAGTCACTTAGCTCCCGGAAGCTCTGTCCATGGCTAATGATTAAAGCGGCAATGAGGGGCAATCCATTGCATGGTGGGGCAGCTAGGAACTTTTTTTGGTTCTTCACCAGCCACCCCGGGGAGATTCACCATTTCCTATTTCCTCGTTCAGACTCCAATCGTTCCTCAAGCCTCAGGGGCTCCAATGCACTATGGATTTTGACTGGCCGGTGAATCGCCAACTCAGAGATTAGTGATGATCACATTTTATTGTTGGGCAGAGGAGGGCGGTCCGTATCTGCCCAAGTTTCAACTGCGAGCGAGCTGCATAAACGAGCATTGAGCTGGCCCTGATCAGGGCTCTCACGTGAGATATGCGCTAAGCTCTTTTTGGCGTTGACAAGCTTCTTGAAGGTTCCAGAAAAGGGTAGCAAATCAGTGCAGCCAGTCAGCGCTGCCGATGGGGCATTTAATGATGGAGAACTTTTTGATGTCGATGAGATTCAGAGTGAAAGTGAAAGATTGACTGAGGGTTGATGACGACAATCAACTCTCAGCACACACATTGAAATCTTGCATGTCGGTTTGGCATAGTTTTCACTGATACCCCGCCAACAATCCTGGAAGAAACTACTTCCAGATACAACATCACCAACACCACTCATCGTAATTATCCCACATCATGGACAAAAACCTCAACGAGCTGCTCAAATGGAGCATTGAGAACGGCACGGCAGGTCAAAACGGCGAATCGGCGCCGGCAGCCCCCGTCAGCAATCTCAACCCGGAGGCCATCGCCGCCCTCTTCGGCAACGGTCCCAGTGACGCCGAGCTGATGAAGCTCTCCATGGACGCCATTACCTCGACGGACCCGGAAATGACGCTCGAGAACAAGCTCGTTGCCTTTGACAATTTTGAGCAGCTGATCGAGAACCTTGACAACGCCAACAACATGGCCAACCTCTCCCTCTGGACCCCGCTGCTCAGCTGCCTCGAGCACGATGAGCACGAGATGCGCCGCATGGCCGCCTGGTGCGTCGGCACCGCCGTGCAGAACAACCAGCCCAGCCAGGAGCGCCTGGTGGCCGTCGGCGGTATCCCGCCGCTACTGGAGCTGGCGATCAAGGAAGGCGAGCTGGAAGCCGTGCGGAGGAAGGCCATCTACGCCCTCAGCTCCGCCGTCCGGAACTACCAGCCCGGCATGAACGTGCTCACGGACGAGTTGGAGAAGAAGGGCATTCGTTCCGGCAAGGTTGATGCTGAGAACATGGACAACGTCGACGAGGTCATGAACGATCTCAAGGCGAAGATCACGGCTGCATGAGGGGGAAAACCAGAGTAAGGGGCTAGCGAACTTTTGGCACAGGGCTTTGCATGAATGGCGTTTGGGCAGGCGGTACGGCACGAGGGCCACTTGACGTACGGGATGACCAACGAATTTGGGACTAAGGGATTAGACGAGTTACTGCCGCACGACGGGGAAACGCAAGGCTGGTTTTTATGCACCTGGCATATGAGGCATGAAGAGTGGCCGTATCTGTTGGTACATTCATATACAGGCTTTCTAATATTTTGATATCGTACAATAAGGACACCCGTCTCTTTCAATTGTCCCCATTTAATCTTGAAACTTTCCGTAGAAAGGGAGGCCGAGAGCCTGGAGCAAAAGCCTGGCCTGACGGTTTGATGTGGCGGTCGTCTGGATGAAGATATGGCAACCTGGAATGAGCTACGGATTCGTCAGCATGGGGGTCACACGATGAAGGCAGACGTCTCATCTCACCTTGGCAGGGTACATGTCCCAGTTGATCTGGAGCTCGGGGAACCAAGCCAGATCATCGGGCTTCAGACCGAGGGCCAGACCGCCGTTGCCATCACCCGTGCTGGCGTTGACGCCGGGCCAGTCCTTGATCTTGGGTAGGACGAGGTTGATCAACTTGTCGACGAACTCGTATGCCTGATTGCCATACATGGTCGTCTTGACACCGTTTTTGTCGCCCTTGCGAATCTTCCAATCGATGATGTTGTTCTTGGCTGTGGTGACCTCGGGGCAGTTGCCGCTGATGGACTGGATGATGGAGCGGGCGACATGCAGCGTTCCGGGGACCTTGGTGGCCGAGGGCATGTAGGCGTGCAACGAGACGGCCTTGATCTCGGGAATGCTACGCCAGTTAATGTTCCTCTCCAGCAAATCCAGCTTGCTTCCACCTCTGGGGCCGCGGAGGGGACGGTTCTTGTTGTACGGCGAAGAGTCGTCCCACGCCCTTAACCGCTCCCGCACCTCACGCTCTGGTGTTCCGGGGGGCTTGTGGAGGTAGGTCAATGTGAGAAGGTCGGAGGCGATGGTCGCATCGTAGGTCTGACGCAGCCGCGGGATGTTGAACGGTCCGGGAACGAAGTCTCTTGCCGTGGGATCGGTGGAGGGCGGTGATTGAATCGGGTGCAGAGGGCCTCTGTCGAACTTAGGGGGGTGGTACTGGTATCTGTCACCTCATGCGTCAGCATTCTGCTTTCCCTCTCATAACGAACTATCTGGACATATACCTGTTTCCAGGAAGCTGCTGTGGTCTTTCGGATATACGCTTCGCCGTGTTGAAAGCTTGTACGGCAGCCTCGTCGGGGCCTGGCGCGTTCAGGGAAGAGCTGGGCTCGAGATCGGCCAGCTCAGGCTTCGCGGTGCTGGTGGATGCACATCGCTGGATGACAAGGGGTCTCAATTGCCACGGAGAGCGCTGCCTGGAAATAGCCCGAGTTATTTGGGAGGTTTCCCGTAGAGCGGCCATGGCTGGTTGTCTCAATTGTCACGCAACTCAGCACGTCTGTAAGGGTCAATCGCGATGCCCGAAATTTCAATCTCGAAATGTTCAGGTCGGTCCGTGCCACGTGTGGCTGATGCATATGCTTAGGTGGATACATCCCCGGCCGGTGTGGCTTGTCCTTCGGACATTCTGTTCTGGCCTATAATATCAGGCGTAAAGAAAGGTACGGACCATCGTTACATCGCATCCGACTCGGGTGCATTCACCGGACTTTCGGGCCTATGAGGTTACCGGGGGGATAGTGGGCTGTCGTCATTTGAACCAGGCACGCCATCAGAGTCACCCAGCTCTCCGTCCCCCGAATTGTCCGGTTCTAGAGAGGTAACGCAACGATCCGTTTTCTCGGGCAGGTATATGATACACCCCGCTCGATTACGTAGCAGTCATTCGGTCACCGGCTCGATGGGTTAGCAAGTGTCTACCTACGTATGCAGAGATGGAGCCTGTCTTCCGTTCGAGCTGGCAAGGCGAGGGAACTGCCTGCGGTACTCTTGGGCACGAACAGGCAAAGATGGGACGGCATGGACAGGCGGGATGGCCATTGCAGATCTCGATGGGCGGCTACGTGTACGCCACTATGCAGGTTGCCTGATTGTGCCAAAGACGGCGGATGCAAAAGCGAGCGCGTACGGTTTACGCGAGCGCATCTCTTCAGATTGGAGGTTAGTGTCGCTGTCACATCAATGTCCAACATGGGTAAGGGAGTGGCAGGTGACGCCATGATGGTTTGTCGAACCGTTTGTCAGTTGAGTTTGCCTGGAATCGTGGGTGTGTAAGTAAGCCCGTGAGCTGCCGCCGCTGCTATGTTAGAGTTATGTGTCTAGGGATTTGGTGAGAGGCGGCGCTGCGGGCTTTGTTCTATTCCCGCCCTTCGTCTGTTCTTGGCTAAAGTCTGATGTGTGTGAATAATACCACAGAGTCAGATGGAGGCTTATGAAACCTAGAGCATGGGCACCTGAGCCATGAGGTTGGATCTGTGTACACTAAGATGTAAGGGACACGCTAGGATGCGTGGCATAGGGTACCATTCGGGCCATTTCAAAGCACCACGAAACAAGAGACGAGACTTGGGAGAGTCACACCCAGCCCATAATATTCTTTATTTCCCAAAGTCAAGAAGCCCAATCGTTGTCCACCGTTGGAACAGGGGTATCGAATGGCCTACGGTTGATACGATGGATGACTTGCCACATTCATCCTAGGAAAGTGGGCGGCGTGATCCAATTCGGATATTCCTCCCATGATGGATGGCCCTTACGTATGTCATCTCGTGTGAATGTTGGATGTTGTGGCAGGCAACCTTTTCTCAGTCATTTGGGACCGGTCATAAATGAGAAGAAATGTGTCAGCCAGGCCCGACGGGCAGAGAGAACATTCTAGCTCTTCACCCATATCTCTCTCTCTGCCTCTTATTGCCAAGCTCAAGGTTGGCTAGAGCCGTTTTGGAGAGAAGTTAGATAAAATCGTGGCCACAGCCATCCTCAACAACTACCTAGACAACGAATGATAACACCGAGTCGTAAAAGTCTTGAAAGTTCAAAAGTCCGCCTTGCGGCCGCCGCCATCCAACGACAAGGCGTTCACACACTCCGAAGCCAGTAAATCCACTTTTGAGGGGCCACAAAGTACATCAAGCCAAAGATTTGCCGCGTCGGTACATTGCAATTTAGGGTCTCGCCACTACCTATACTGGACCCCGAATCTACCCAGTCAAGGAACCACAAGCCAACCTCGAACCTTGCTGGCTCCTGGAACCAGTTGAGCGGCTTCCCTTCAGCTGTTTCCCCTGTGTATTTGACTACTGGACAGGATCACCTTTCCACTTCCACACTCTTCTGCTACCGTCCTGAGATATTTGGCGACATACTCCCTCCATTCAAACACGAGCCGATACCTGCCTCCAACCCAACGGCACATCCGACTTTTGCTCGTACCGAAAGCCCAGCCCCGTCTTTTGCGACTGCGAAAATCTGCCCCGCCGAGAAGCGCCAAAGCCCCTCCATACCTCGCATTTGGTGCATTCTTCAAATTCGCTCTCAACGCTGCTCTCCACTCCGATATAGCTGGCCGATGGGGGTGCGACTGCAATCTGGTCATGACTCTTGACCGCTGAGGCCATTGCTTGTCCCGAGTAGCGTCTTGGGCCCCAAACACAACTGGCTGGCTTCCCGCAACGAAGCACCACAACTGCAACCATGAAAAGCAAGAAGTTTCTCAGCCTGAGGGACAGAAATGGCAACCACCGCAGGAGCAAATCCTCAGAGCCAGGACATAAGGTAATCTCTCACCTCTGTGTACAGCGTAAAGCGCCTGCACAGGCGGTCCCTCTAGCAACACCAACGCTAACTATACGCCCCGGGACTAGAGCCGGCCACTTTCAGCAGAAGCTTTTCGAGCGCTCTTCAAGAGTGACCGACCACCCAGCGACGACGAGGTCAGAGAGAAAGAACTAACAAAGGTACGCGGCGGCATAGCCAGAAAGAATTGCACAAGTCTAACAGCACGACAGGTCGAAGACATTACACGGCTTCTTGCCGAGTCCAATATCACCGACGTTTCTGCGGAGCACATTCGAGACTCTCTAAACAGCAAATTTGCTGACGGCGATGTCGACAAGACGGTCGAGTTTATCCATTTGCAGTGCAATGCTACGGCCGGCAAAATCACACACTACAACCCACAAGTCGAGATGGTTGGCGCGGAGAATAGAGGCAATGTCACTTGCTACCTCGACTCTCTGCTATTCGCCATGTTCGCAAAGCTGGACGCCTTCGAATGCATGCTGAGAAATGAGTTCACAGACGAGCCGAGGCGCAGATTGGTCACGCTGCTACGCTTGTGGGTGAACATGCTCAGAAGCGGAAAGTTGATCCATACGGATATGGTAAGTCATGGTCCTCCCCGTGACACGCCCGGCCTTTGCTGACCGACGCAGACGAAACTGATACAAGATGCCCTTGCCGATTGTGGCTGGAGCGATGCCAAGCTCCTAGAACAGCAAGACACTTCCGAAGCTTTTGCTTTCGTCACCGAAACTCTTCAATTGCCCCTTTTGCAACTACAAGTGGACCTTTTCCATCAAGGAAAGAACGACAAGGACGATCACAAGCTAGTGTACGAACGACTGCTGAACCTAGCTGTACCTCCCGATCCTGAAGGCAAGGGAATCAGACTCGAGGACTGCTTGGAGGAATACTTCAACACGCAGGTGGACGTACTGAGAGATAGCCACGAAGAAAAGAAGGACCTGGAGAGGTCGGCTTCAAGCAAGAATACCATACGCTTGGTCATCCGGGAAGATGGACATGAGTCGGAAACAGCAGAGACCTTGAGCGCGTCACCCCTCCCGCTGTCACCAGTTCTTGAACACCAGTGGGTAGGCTCACCCCCACCGAATGACGCTTCTGAATCGCCTAGTAGCTCTTCGCGGCCAACCCCGAGGCACCGCTCAACTAGTGTTATCCAGCGGGTTGTGCTGGAAGAGAAAGAGCGAGCCAAGGAGTCCGAGACTCCGAGCATGTTGGAAAAGGCACGACGCACGAGCTCAACCGTGGTCAAGGCTGTGACGATCCCGGCGTGGCAGTTTTTTAGGCTGATCCCTTGGCATGCAGCTGGAAACAAGGAGCCCAAGAACGACATTGAGGTTGCCATGAACTTCAACCAGCGACCTGTGGTTGGCATCTGCCTCAAGCGGTACATGATGACGAACTCAGGCATCCCGCAACGCCAGAACACATTCATAGATATCCCAGACAGCTTGAGGCTGCCACATTTTATGCTTGGGGACGGTTCCTCGCTCGAGGAGGATCCCAACGGCTTTAGCATGGAATACAAGCTGGTGCTTCAGTCTGTAGTCTGCCACCGTGGCGACTCACTCTACAGTGGACATTACGTCTCCTTCGCAAGAGTTGCGCCAAAGCTTCTTACCGACAACAGGCGACACGAACTCGATCCACCTCCTGATTACGAAGAAGCACAGTGGGTAAAATTCGACGACCTGGACGTCGACAGTAGAGTGACATACGTGGACGACATCAAGCAGGCACTGAAGGACGAGATGCCTTACCTGCTCTTTTACCAGATAGTACCGATGGTCGAAGTTGCGTCAACGGAAGAGATCGAGACAGAGCCGCCTTCCTACAACGAGTCCAAGGTGAGCGTCAATATGCCGACCACGCCTAATCCCGTCAACGGCAACTCGGGAGTGTCATCATCAAAGAGCGACTACTTTGAGAACACTTCAATATCACCACCAAAGGCCCCAAGCATTCGCTTTTCGTCGGAACTAGAAAGACCTAGCCGTATCAGTTTTGGCGATGATGAGCCATACTTGGGTTTCAAGGATTCGCGTCGTGGTAGCGTCAACTTCACGGACTCAACACAGGGCACACCCTCAATCACACCAGAAGCCGTGTCGCCTGCCGCAACTCCAGGCGAGGAAACGACGGCGCAGCGACTTTCTCGTGCCGCTGCCCTCTTCACAGGCAAGAACAAGAGTCGGCCCACCAGCCAAGCGGGCGAGGGGCGCATCAGTCTCACCATGTCTCGAATTGGAGGACTCATGCGGCAAAGCAAGGAGCCGCTTCGCGACCTGAACAGCAACACGAGCAGCAACGCGCTAGCGCCATCTATGAACGCTCCTGTGCCAGATTCAGTGACTGAAGAGGAGTTTGTCGAACACGCAGAGGCGGACCAAACACCGGTCGCAGACCCAGAGAGAAAGGACTCCAAAGATTTCAAGGAAAGGATGTCCTCGGAACACCACAAAAATACACACAGGCGGGGTAAATCCAAGAACCGCTCCGCAGAGAAGAAAAAGAATAAAGATGGGGAGGAACCGGAGCGAGAGTGTGCTGTGATGTAGATGCATGTTGACACGAGAGAAGACGACTGGAAAACGGGCCATCAGCATTCAGCAAGTTTGTTTCGGCTTGGGCTAGCGAGAGCTTACCTCGGTCCTGTTAAAGCGAGGAGTTTGGGCGGATTTAGACTTGGAAGTCGTACAAGTACACTGCAGAAAACTGTGCTAGATGCCGCATTACGTAGCACAGACTTGAGGAGTGGAAGGGCGTTTACGGTTTGTTTAGACACGAGATACCATGATGAAGAAAAGGGAAAAAAAACCACGAACTGGAGTGTTCGATATCCCTGCGCGACGGAGGGCTTTGGGCCGGGTGGTTAATAATACCAATGACCATACTGTCATTCATCAAGTTGAGCTATTTCTTTCACCGGTTCCATGACCGTAATGCTTGTTCGAGTTATCAAAGCCAAAATAGAAAAGAAGAAACCTGTCCTTTTTTCCTCTGGATGAAATGTGTTTCCATCTGAGCCAAGAGCAGGAAAGGACTGTGGGGAAAGTTGTCGTCACGGTAAGAACATCAATGAGAATACGTTGCACCTTTGATGCCCCCCATCCCTTCAACCACCCGATTCTGACCCAAACCAGTGATGGCGAGAACTCGAGCCACCCTTTGGCTGTCCCGGTCCACGCCAACAATAGGGGGACCCCCCTCTCATTCCCCTGAGCAATGTCAAAAGGGATTTCCTCGCCTAAGATATGCACATACAAGGACCTAGTCCTCGTCGTTCTGTCTGTCAGCGACCATCTCCGCAGCCTTGTTGATGACCTTCTCGGGAGGGCGCTCCGCGGGCTCCGCGGGAGATGGAAGGCCTGGCATGGGCGACAGGTTGCCGCTGGCGGGACCGCTGGCGGGGACAGGGATGCTAATGTCCTCGGGAGAGCTCGGGGTGATCTTAGGATCGACACCGGGGATATGGATGCGCTTGGCCTCGTTCTGGTAAGCGGCAGGAATGATTTCGATGATCTCGTCGCGGGGGAACTTGAGGATGGGAATATCCATGGTGGCACAGTGCATCAGATAGGCGTAAAGCACGCGGAGTACCGACTCGTGCGCGATGATGAGGAGGTCGCTCTGCTCGCGCTCCAGCTCCAGAATGATGGGCTCCAGACGGACGGCGAGATCATGGTAGGACTACATAATTTCAGTTTAAAGGAAAGCAGAAGTCGGCAAAGTTATTTTGCTCACCTCGGCCCGCGGGTATCTGTGGTGGTACGGGTCAAGCTCGTGCTTCTCAACCTCCTCAGGATAGAGATGGCGGATGGCGCGCTCCGACATCTTCTCGCAGACACCGGGATTGATCTGGCTCATCTGTGAGCGCTGGCGGACCTTGAAGCCCTTCTTCTTAAGATAGTCGGCAGTCTGAACGGTTCTGCAACGCGTGGAAGTCCAGACCGATAGGGGGCGAAGAGGGACGTCGGGACCACCCCTCTCGACGAGGGCGGCACGCTCCTGCTCGCGATGTTTCAGTAATGTCTCCGACATCCTGGCGGCATACGCGATGCCTTCCTCAGAAAGAGGCGCGTCGGCCTTGTACGAGTCCTCTTCGGTGGTAACGCCAGCGCGGACAAAGTAGGTGGTGCGCGACTTGATATGCAGGTTCGTAAGGTAGAAAACAATCCGGTGAGAGAGATAACCGAACGAGACGTTGTTATAGAAGAACTTCTGGCCCGCGTTAATCATTTTGATGTAGTTAAGCTCCTTCTCCTCCATGGTCTCAAAGACAGGGATCTTCATGTCGATACGGCGCAGGTACAGCTTGGCGGCCTCATCGGGATCCATGCCGGCGAACTGTGAAAGTCAATAATGAGCACGCCGAGGCCCTTCAGTTCGCACTTACATCAGGTGAAGAGATCTTGACGTTGCGAGCATTCTCGCGCAAGATGCCCTCATCGTCGACGTATGACTCAATGAAAAGTGTCTATGTAGTGTCAGAGAGACAACTTGAATACGGACTCGATATGTTTCTAACCTGAACGTCATGCTTCCCGAGCTCCTTGGCCAGCGCGCGACGGCCAGCGGCAGTGGGATTGACAGCGTCGTAGATGGCTACCTGACCATTCTCGTGGTTCAACCAGGAGTAGATATCCTCGCGACACTTCTTGAGGATTTTCTGACGAAGAATGACTGACTGAGGAGACGCGTCGGGGAAGAAGTAATCCTCAGGGACTATGCCGCCCTTACCAACCGTAGCGCGACGGTAGTCACCCAGGTGAAAGATGCGGGTCTTGACTCCCAACCTATAATAAATGAGCCAGGCCCCTAAGTTAGGTTTTGGGGTCTTACCAGCCGAGGTAACGCGCCAAAGAGACGCAGATGTGGCTATGAAGGTCAGCAGCAAATCAATCCAATGTAGGACGCTTGCTTACGTCTTGCCACGGGCTGGAAGGCCAACCATAACGATGGCAATACGGCCAGAGTGGAACAGCCGGCCGGACATGGTGCTATAGAGTTGAGCAGGCGCCATATCCTGATCCTCAGGAACATCGTGGATGCCGTCGATGAAAGTTGAGCTCTTGCGGCGGTATCGGGGCGCGTTGGCCGCGATCTCTGCGGTACTATCAAAAGAGATGATGTCAATACCTTGTTCCTGATCAATTCCTGGCCAAGGGTTCAGAATCGTGGAGGCCACTCCTAGCGCACTCATAGTACGGGAGTCCTCCACAACATTGGCATGCGGTTTGGGTATATTGGCCATGACGACTGAGTAGGCGGGTGATAAGAAACAAAAACAAGAGTAGAGGATTGATGGAGGAGAAAAGACAATAGGCTAGGAGAGAATAATTGGAAGGCGAGGATGGGCTTCAAGCAGTGAAACAAAGACAGAAGGCACAGGGAGTGCCCATCTGATTTGCTATGATGATGCTGTGCTGCCTCTTTGAGAATTCACGCAGGTACACTCCCGCTTATGTGTACACAAAGTGTTGAGCCCTCTCGCCAAAAGGTGATAGTGAGGGGCCGGTCTGACCTGGCCAGATATAGAGGTCTATGATGGCTTGTTGGTTTTTGGCGGTTAAAAGGTCTACCTTCAACGGCCGTGATTATGGTGTGAGTCTTTTATATAACTTGAACTCTTCTCGGTGTCCTTGTTATTCAAGGTTCTGGTGAGTGGTTTTGAGGACCGTGATTGTATCCAAGACAAATTCTTATATCACCCGAGAACCATTTGTGTTCGTCAGGTGGATAGTTGGTCTTTGTCCCATTGACTTGCCTCAAGATCCTCCGTCTAGCTTTGGGACTTCTTGCGAGGAGAGCAGGACCGGAAAATCTTCCTGTTGAGATGGCTATACTCTCCTTGAACTATTGCCAGGAGAATACGCATCTAAGGATGGATGCGGTGTCCGCCATGTCATAAACAGAGCTTGGCCAGCTGTCTTTGAGGCATGGAATCATCCACAGGCATTATTGTACCAACTATACAGCGATGCCTCATGTTACAGTTGCCCTCTAATAACATATGTCGAAATAGAGCACTCGCTCAAATGCCACATGGAGGGTAGGATGAAGGGTAGGGATTGGTGGAATTGCAAGACCCCTCCTCCTGGGCCGAAAGAAGAAAAACGCAAACTCACAGTAGTGTGTCCATTCTGATGGATGCGAAAATGCGACCCTTTCCTGGTTTGACACAACAACCGGTTCGAGGGTTATACTAGAGGGTTGAGCCGGGAGCGGACTGCTTTCGAGGCAGCTACGGCCTCTGGATCGGGTGGAGGGGCCGCTACGGAGGGGAATAGCGGAGACACGACAATGACGCACTGTCTGCTCAAGGAGTGCGACCGTTGTTGAAAGTCGATAATGCTCAGAAAAGGTCAAAAGCAACGCGCCGTGGGCATCTATGTATCGCAAAGGGTACCGTAAGTTTCAGGTAAAATCGCGCAGAGAAGTGTTTTTGAGGGTTTGGTGATCGTGGCCGAGGTCAAGGTCACACTGGTGTCTGTCCCGTTCCGATTTAAGCCGCCAATTTGTCCCGCAAGGAGAGACTTTCCTTGGCCAAAATTCTCAAGGCCTGTGCTGGTCAAGCCGAGCCGTAAATAGCAACCGAGTGGTAACGCCGAGTTTTGTATGTTGCGGGTTTTGTTGGGAAAACAGAAAGTGACGGTGGACTCAAAGGCGAGTGTATCTTAAGGCGTGATTCGAAGCAGTTCTCTGTCCAGGATAAGATCGTAGGCGATGAGGAACTCAAAGACTAACACTGTAGTAGGTAGAGAGGCCTGGTCGGCTTCAATGATGGAGAGGGCCAAGGAGACGTACCGGATGTGGGCAAGGGTCCTCTCATCCTGGAACTAGCCGGGAATTCGGTACCCCAGCATCGAGGCCCGGCTAAGCTTCGGACCGACTTGACGTAAGCTATGTATCACGTGATAATTCTGTCATTGAGCAGACGTTGGAGCTGCTGCTCAGGAAAGTCTCCACAATACTTGACCAGTTGTGGCTGCCAGCTTTTCCCATTGGCTTTAGCGTGGCTCGTGCTCGACCGGGACCTCCAGCTGCGTAATGTACTCTGCGTGGAAAGAAATTTACAACTCTTTTCGATCCATCACCAACCGCCTCCGACTCGACGACCTCCCCCAACGCCCCCTGCCTGCCCATTGCGCGAGCTATAATCGGTCCCTAGGGCAGTCGCAGTTGTATTATATCTGACCTGATCCTGAGTAATTGGCTAATTCGTCGGCCTCTTCTCGATTCTCCCCCAGTTTTCTAGTTACTCGGTTCTGTTCGACCCCGGCCGGCGTCGACCATCGCAACAATGGCGTCAAGCTTGGAACAATTTCAAAATGTTCTCTTGAACAACCCCGTCGCCAACACTCTTTCAGATGCCGTTAACTCCTTCTCGGAACGGAGGGCGAAGCTTGGCCTGTCCAACCCCGGCACCACCGAGAACCTGACCAGGGAGGTCCAACGCGATGTCCTGCTCACCAACTACATGTTTACCGGTCTTCGCGCCGACCTCACCAAGGCCTTCAGCATGTCGCCCCTATTTCAGGTCTCTCACCAGTTCGCGATGGGTGACCGTCTGAACCCGTACACGTTTGCTGCGCTGTACGGAACGAGCAAGGTTTGTCCCCCCCTAAATGCTTGTTGGGGCGCAACCATGGCTGACTGACTGTTCTCCCCCTACAGGTTTTCATGCAAGGAAACATGGACAACGACGGCCAGCTTTCCACTAGATTCAACTACCGGTGGTCCGACAAGCTCGTGTCGAGAACGCAGTTCCAGGCCGCCCCTGGTGCTGGCCAGGAGATGCTCCAGATCGAGAACGAATACACTGGAGACGACTTCACAGCCTCCCTCAAGATGTTGAATCCCTCTTGTCTCGACGGCGGTGTTACTGGTATCTTCATCGGAAGCTACCTCCAGTCGGTTACTTCTAAGCTTGCCCTTGGTCTCGAGACCGTCTGGCAGCGCCAGGCCATGACCCAGGGCCCTGAGACTGCCACCTCCTACTGCGCTCGCTACAAGTCCGACGACTGGGTTGCCACCGCTCAGCTTCAGGCGCAGGGAGCTCTGAACACCTCCTACTGGAGGCGTCTGTCCGAGAAGGTCCAGGCTGGTGTCGACCTGTCTCTTTCGCTCGTTCCCAGTGCCGCAGGCGTCATGGGTGGCTTCCAGAAGGAGGGCGTCACCACCGTTGGTGCCAAGTACGACTTCAGAATGTCTACCTTCCGTGCCCAGGTCGACTCCAAGGGCAAGCTTAGCTGTTTGTTGGAGAAGCGCATTGCCGCCCCTGTCATGATGACTCTGGCTGCCGATGTTGACCACTTTGCGGTAAGTTCTGCCATCCACGATTCAGCAACCGTGTTCTGATATTATTTTCTCAGCAACAAGCAAAGATTGGTGTTGCCATCTCCATCGAGGCTGGTGGCGAGGAGCTCCAGGAGCAGCAGGAGGCTATTGGTGCCCAGGGCACCCCCAACATCCCCTTCTAAACACCCCGAAACCTCCGAGGACGGCTTGCTCTTCTGCAAAGTCCGAACCGACGCTCCGCTCCTAATCGAACCCAATAATTGAATGTTTTTCCGCCGGCGAGGACAAGAAACGACATCAACGAATTAGATTTTCTTCTGCAAGTTCTCATTCTTATACTGCTGTCTTAGTACACACGACTTCACGCCTCGACAGCACGGACCGGCAAACCCGAGTTTTGCAAGACCCCTTTGAGGGCTTCTCACTTCTTGGTCTGCCTGTTGCGCTCTTGTTCGTTGTATTTCGACTTCTCACCTTGGCCGATCGGAACAAACCTGTGTATATTACGCTCTGCCCGAGCACAAGATTCAGGGCCAGTATGGTGGTGTATTGGCTTGCTTGGATGCATTTTGGGACGCTTGGAACGGCATACCCGACGCCGAATGGCTGATGCCATAACCCACGAGAGCATCTGCTTGAGGCTGCGCATCTTGATTGGCCTTCTTGATGAACAGCCCTCGTATGTACTGTGTATGAAGGAGATAGAATTCAAATGCCAATATAAAATCACCTGCCACACTCGCAGTGTCATGATCAGATGGCTGAATTTGCACCAGTCACAAGCGACTTTCTCTCCTTTTGTCGCATTCATGAGCCACTTGGTGCCGAAGACTGTTCCTCTTGGCACTTTGTTGTTTTTCACTTTCTTGTTCATGAGCTAAGGAAGACTAACTATTTACTCTAGGGAGATCTGCTTGCAAACTTCCTTTAGTTCATCGTCGCTCAGCTCCTTGATGCCAAACAGCGCATTGTCGCTCCTGCTCCACGGCTGAGCAAACTCCTTCTTGGAGCAGGCGTACAGGAGCTGCGGATACATGACATCAGGGGTCATGACGCCCTTGTCGATGGACGCTATGCAGTTGGCATAGATCGCGTCGACGTCGACGGTGGTGGTCTCCCAGGACCCGCCCACGGCCTCCTGGGCGAGAGCGCCCATCTGCTTCTGCGACTTGACGGCGGAGTGGACGTACGCGATCCGGTTCGCCGTCTCGTCGGCGTGTAGCAGCGTCCCGACAACGGCCTTGGCGACGTCGGCGAGCATCGTGTACGGGATGACGGTCTCGCCATCGTTGTAGACGGAGAGCTTCTTGTTCTTGATGTCGACGCCCATGAAGCCGTTGCGGAGGCTCCAGTCGAGGAGGGGGCCGTTAGTGATGATGGTCCAAGTGAACTTGCCGTCGTTTTCGGCGGCCTTTTGCTTCACATGCTGCCACGTCAAGGCCTTGATGCCGAAGACGGGCAGACTGGGGACGTGACAGCGCACCGGGTCGAGTCCAAAGTCGGACGGGATGTAACGGTAGATGCCGGCGGCGACGGCGGCGTCGACGATGCGGGTCGCGACCTTGGAGTCGAATATGCTGGTGGAGTCGACGAGGGCGTCTTGGCCCTTGAGCGCCTCGGTTAGGGAGTCGAGGGAGTCGTAGTCGACTTCCTTGACTGTGACGTCCGGTGGGAACTTTTGGGATCCGGCTTTGCGGGTCAGGATCGTGATGTTGAACTTGTTGGAGGCCATGAGTCCCTTCAGGAGGGCGGGTCCAAGGTTGCCGCCGGCCTGGGAATGTGAGTTAGTACTGTTTGCAGCCACACCACGCGCAAGGCACTTACACCGGCGAGGGCAACGTTCTTGATTGTAGGCGCCATATCTTCTGTGGTGTTTCGATAATTGTTGGTTATTTCAGCTTGTGTAAGTTCATATCGGCGAAGAAGGGGCTGGGTGCTCGCCCTTTATCAACTGCAGCATTCCGGCTACCGGAACCACAAAGATGAGCTGTCTCGTCTATGCCTTCCGGAGCCCAGCTAGAAGTATATGGCATGGTGACGCCATGCCGTTCCAGACTCGTCCGAAAGGGCATGGAGGGTGGGGGGGCACTCATGTCTGAACCGAGAAGGCCTTCGCTCCTCGCGCTTCGGGCTGACTTTTGTATGTAGTAGCAGCAAAGAGCGCAGGGTCAGTGACACATGCTCGAGCGTAAAGTTTTCTATATCAACTATCAACCTTACAAAGTGGGTCGATGACCGTGTGATGGTTCATAGACATTATACTTCGAACTCCCTCGCAGGGGCTTCAGTTGCTAGATCTCATGGCTAGGTATCGGCTGTTAAGGATGGCAATCGTATTTCCTCTCAAAACCAATATTCTTCTTCGGTCTCATCGGCAATGAAAACCTTCGGCAGGTGGAGAGGCAAAGATGACGTGCCTGCAGTTGTACGGATACGCGTGGCTTTGATACTTGAAAGACGAAATGGGCGAAGTGTACCTACCACCCGGGTTGGCCGGATGTGAACGATTTCCCGTGGTCCGTCTTGAACGGGGACACATTTGCGAGAGATGATGACAGAGGCCGGGTCTGCAAAACCGGGAGCCCATGAGAATGGTGATTTGAGTGCGACATCGGCATATTGTTCCTTCCAGGCGCCGTCAATGCCGCAGTGGACCCCGGACTCCGGAGATCCATAATCTGCACCTTGGAACGTAGTGCAAGGCCGAGACGCCTCTATCAGAACTTATAATGGCTGCCCAAGCTCGAGAAAGTTTAAAAGTATAAACCGAGAACCAATAAATTCCAATAGCATGAGCAAGCGGCCAACGACTCGGCCAGGTGACAGGAACAGGGTGTGGGATTTCGGCTAAAGGATTTTTCTACTCCTTGTCCTCCGCACTTGGGTCGCGTTCTTCTGCATCCTGGTCTGGGATGTTCGACATGAGGGGGGGAGGTACCGTCCTTGCGTTCGTTCCCCCACCACTTGTCAAGGTTGATGATGCATCTCTAGAGCAATCGCCCTCTGTGCATATCCTTCAATATATGGGCTTCGAATTCCCAAGTGCTGGATTTCAAATGCCAGCCAATGCTTCAGCCCGACATGATCTTCTTGTACGGAGGAAAACGGAGTGGCATCGCCTGATCCCGCGACCTCCTTGCTATAATCAATGCATAGACGCTTGGCATTTACTGTGTATGTCAATCGTGATGGAATAAATACTAGTCCCCGAATACCTGTTTCCAGACCCGTGGTCCAACGGTATATATATTGCGTCTTGCTCGAAAGTTCATATGCCGATTGTACCAACTACCATCATCTGCAAATGTCTTCATGATGGCAGGCTAAAACAAGGACTTCAACGAGAGGTGCGGCCGGGTAATACCACAGAAAAAGCAAACAAACACAAAAAGATATGCGATGACCGAGACTCGAACTCGGAGCCTAAGCATGGGAAGCTTAGATGTTACCCCTACACCATCATCGCTTGCAATGGGTTGTAATGCGTTGGAAGCACCTCGTTGTCTTGAGTTTATGTACGAGTGCGGGGTAACAGCCCATTGACATGTTCCCGGACGGGAAGCTAACAATCGGTATAATGTGAGTGCTCGATTTGGCCACATTGCCTGAGAAAAACAAATGTCCGTGCCCAGACGCAATGTGCTGGCCAATTCGACGAGTGGATAGTTGAATTGAGTGTTGTTAGTTGGAAGAAAATCGGTGGTAGAAAATTTGTGCAACTATTATAATCATCGGGGGCACTGACTAGAACCATGGTCTGTGCCCCCACCAAGCAGGACGTCACTGGCCCTGGCAGTGAGACCCAGCCGTTCAGCAGGGAACATTGATCGCCAACTTGTTGCTCTTTTCCCTTGGTGCCTTTCCATCCCGGCAAACCCAATTTGCCTACTCATGGCTTTTCCTTTTCGGTTTATGTCAATACGTTCCATAGGACACTACTGATTTCCTCTCGAACTATCGTGTGGTGGTGCCACAAAACAAAAACTAGCATATCGCCATTTTGATATGAGACTTCAACAAGGATATCCAGCTAATTCTGTATATAACCTTCATGCGACTAGGATTTTATCGAAGACGAGCTTTGATGATTGCGTCATAGTCCATGGTTCGAATCGGCATTGTAAGCTGCCAACGATGAGTCGCATAAGTTCCTAGGTAATATTCCTGGGAACAGGTACGTCTATCTACCTCACTCGTCGAATTAGGGCTAACAGCTTTACACGTTGCGTGTCGCAAGTCTGTATTTTCTGATGTAGAGATGAAGCTGAATATGTGATCATAGAGCAATTATTCGCTTTAATCTCAAAACTACCGAGTCTGGAAACCCTCCTAGATTCTTTCGCAAGTTCAGAATCTGATAGTATTCTGAAAAGCTTGGCCGATGGTTTGAGTCTTTCCACTGCAAAAAATAAAGTACTGGTCAGTGCACCGCTTGTGAGCCACCACCCCGACCCTTGCTCTGCAGTCTGAGTAGACTGCGTTGCCCGCACTTTAACCGAAGAGGATGACAGAATGGAAGCGAAGCTCCCCCCAGGCCTGGGCTGAGGGGCCAAGGTACCTCCGTAATCCCCCCACCATCTCGACTCCCAAAACCACCAAGCTACAAAACAACATCGTCACCTCTCTAATACGCTCAGTGCCGTCTGTTCCCCTCTTCCTCTCCCCTCCCTTTGAACCGCGATCTCGAAGTTTCAATCGCACCCATATCAACACCTTCGAAAATGGCAGCCAAGGGAGACAAAATCGAAAAGATCATCGCGCGGCTGCAGGCCCGCATCGGCGAGGGCCAGTTCTACGAGGCCCAGCAACAGACGCGTGTGGTCGCCGCCCGCTACATCAAGACCGCCAACTGGCCCGCTGCCACCGACATCCTCTACAACGTTGCCCAATCCCTACTCAAGGCTGGCCAGGGCGGCAGCGGTGGTGACCTCGCCGTCATGCTCGTCGACGTCTTCCGTCAAGCCGAGCTCAAGCCCGACGCTGCGAGCAAGGGCAAGCTGCTCACATTGCTGCGCCTCTTCCCCGCCCAGGAGCCTACGAGGAAGAAGTTCATTGGGGAGATGATTGCGTAAGTTATCATGTTGAAGTGGCCCGGGGGAGCCTAGGCAAGCTAACTACGGATCCTACAGGTGGTCTGCCAAGTTCGGCGAGTACCCCGCCGGTGACGCCGACCTGCACCACGTCGCCGGGTCGCTCTACGCCGAGGAACACGAAGCCTACGAGGCCGAAAGACACCTAGTGCTTGGAACGAAGGACTCGGCCGAGGTTCTCGCCAAGATGGAATACGTGTGGTACAAGGAGGACGATTCGCACACGGCCCCGCTCTACGCCTCCCGCGCCATCCTGCCCTACCTCCTTGTCGGCAACGTCCGCGCCGCCAACACGTGCTACCGCCTCTTCACCTCCTCCCTCAGCAACGATAACAAGGGCCTCGGCGTCCAGGACGTCAGCAGCAACAGCGCCGACCTGCGCATCTTCCCCAGCCTGCCCCTCCTCAACTTCCTTGGCCTGTTATTGCTGGCGGTTCAGCGCGACGCCCCCGACGCCTACAAGCAGCTCCTCGCAAAATACTCGTCCAACATCGCCGAAGTCGGTGCGTGGAACGAGGCGCTCGAGATCATTGCTGAGATGTACTTTGGCATCCAGCGTCCGAAGCAGAGCAACCCGCTGATGGACATGATGGGCAGCCTGTTTGGCGGTGCCGGCGCCCCGCAGCAGAGACGTCCCGCTACGAGACGGGTGGAGGCGCCCGCAGCTGAGGGCCTGGATTAGATGACTCGCCTATCTGCCGAACGTGCCGCTAAACATGCCCGGACTAGACGCTGAAAAGGGAGAAAAACATGGAGTCAAAATGTCGTAGCAGTGACGGCGGCTCCAGGTTTCGTAGATATGAGTGGGCTTCGCATCGCGTTCAGAAGGCACGGGGCAGCTCCGGCTCGGCCTCGTACATCCAGTTGTCTTCTGCAAGAGCCGCCACCTTGGCCCGGAGACTGACCCTGACAGCTTCCAGCAGCTCTACACCAAAAAAATGAATTCAGAAAACAGTTCGTATAGGGGAAAGAAGTTGAAAACATGTGAGAGATGGCGACTCACCTTCGGGCTGCTCACGAATCGCAGTGTGGTTAACCTGATGCTGCTTTACCGCCTCCGCAAGCCTCTGGCGCTCTTCTATAGAGAAAGAAAAATCATAGTTAGCATAACCCCATAGCTCTATACCCCCTTTTCCCCCCTCCGAAGAAAAAAAAGAAAATGAACATGAAAGAAAGTTACAGCTTCTCTCTCTCTCTCTCTCCGTGCTCGGCGAAAGTAGGGGGAAAACGTACTGTTGCTCTCTTCCCGGTCGTCCGTCGCCGCCGCCTCGTCAGCCTCATCAAAAACCAGCGTCGGCAGCTCGCCCAGCTCGACCTCGCCGTGCTCGTCTCGCACGACAATCTCCACAGGCGCGCCACCCCCATCCGATAGCACGTCGACGTCGAGGCGCAGCGTCTCGGCCGAGGCCCCAGACGACGAGCCGCCCCCGGCGGCCACCGCCATGCCGTTACCGCTGCCCGCGGCCGCGACCGCCGCGGAGACGATGCCCCCCGCACCGCCGGAACTCGTCGTTGTCGCAGCCGCAGACGCCCCCGTGGGGCCCGTCGGCCGCCTCGTCAGGCCCTGGAAGAGGTTCCTCCGGACCTGCCGCCGCGGGGCGCCCGGCGGTGGCGCCTGTCGTGAGGTGCGGTCGGCCATGGCGTTTGAGATCTTTCTCTTGTCTCTGGTGCAAGCAAGGGGATACGGTGGTGGATCTCGTGTATGCTGTCTCTTCTTCCTGCGTCTTATTTTTATTGTTGT
Source organism: Colletotrichum navitas (assembly GCF_030913465.1). NCBI lineage: Eukaryota > Fungi > Ascomycota > Sordariomycetes > Glomerellales > Glomerellaceae > Colletotrichum > Colletotrichum navitas. The sequence goes on along the minus strand of NW_026850548.1, from coordinate 1,277,991 downwards.
TGTCTTTTCTCTCCCTTCTGTCTATCTTTTAGGCGTCGTCGGATGCCGGTAGAAATGACGGTGACTCTGTTTTTTTTTTTCTTCTTCCCTTTTGGTTTATAATCATTGAGAAATGTCGATGCCGAGCAAGACAGAGCCGGGCGTGAGTAGGGATGTGGCTTGCATGGTCGTCATCGGTGCCAGCACCCCTCTGTTTACATTCGAGAGGACTCTGTCGTCCAGGCACCATGGCGCGCCGTTTCACCTTATCGATAGAGGACACAGTGCCGACTGCGTCGCTATCCAGGGAGGAACACAGTGTATTGCAACTGCACTACCCCGTACAGAAGTATTCATCACAACACCACTACAGAGTATTGAGACCAACAAATCATACATTATAGTTCTCATTAAGGCCATATACGCGTGAATTTTGTGTTACAGAACCATCCTATCCTCGACATGCATGATTCCCATTACGTATCGTACATTAGAAACTCCCACAGCCATGATATTGATGATGATGGAACGCATGCAAGCCGTACCCTATCCAGTCCCAAATACCGCAGAATAAAGGAAGAATAAAAAAAAAGAGGAAAGTAATACAAGATAAAACGCCGAGTTATGCATACCATGAACCGACCTGCTATGACCGCTTAAGTCCCCTTTTTCGACATTGTCTTTCCAAGCATGAAAGACCAAAGAAGTGGGACATTCCAGAATGCAACGCTCATCCAACACACACCCACTCGGCGAAGACGCACCATCGCGCGGTGCGGTCCGCCAAAACCAGTCCCCTCCACACACCCTTCTCCGAACACTTGATGATGGTCTCCCACGTACCACCGTCACCAAGGTCGTCTTCCACTGCTCTGCTGCCAATACTGATTCCCCGGCGCTCTTCCTTGCGCATGAGACGGAGAATCTTGCCACCAGGAGTCTGGATTGCAAGCTTTGCGGGCTTTTTCCCACCTCCAGCCATCGTACTGGGGTTCGACCCACTGGCGATGGAGGCCGTCATGCTCATGGCTGAGCCCGGTCTGGCGAAAGGTATCGGGCTTGCGCCCCCGGGATTCGACGACGGGGTCATCGCCGAGCCACTCCCGCCGACAGAGCTGGGATGTTGTCGAATCGCAAACACAAAAGTGTTGTTCAGAGCAAGCCGTTGGCACTGGGGCTGAACAACGTAAATGTCGTGACGCTGTGCATGCGGCGTCGGGTGTCGCGTCACGAACTCATACGGAGGATTCTCACCCGTGTGGATGATTGGCAAAGCGAAAGCCACTGGATGGGGAATGTCCTTGATGCTGTGCATCAGACCACGCTTGCCGGCGTAGATCTTCAAGACTCCTTGGCCTTCGTCCCCAGGCAGCAGAGCCTTGACCGTGTATCGCTTGGTGCCGTTGAACCACTCCGCTTGGGCCAGTGCTCTCTTTCTCACAACTTCGCCGCTCTCGAAAACATCGCCATCGGCGTCTCTTGTGTAGGCTCGGACCTCCACCTCAGCAGCCACTTCTACGTCTGGCGGGGCGTTGAACTTGATATGCACCATCTCCAGGTCTTCGATGCGGGTGGCTGCCGTGTTGTAATCAACCATCTCAAGCATGTTCTTGAAGAATGGAGGGCAAGCGCAAGGAAGGTTGAGCAAGACTTCATGGGCCTGCGGGGGGCAAATGTGCTGCTGGGTGTGGTGTTCGGGAATGTGCGTCCAACAGAGCTCTGTCGGCCGCGCAAGGAACCACCAAAAGTCGGCCACGCTACTGCTAGCGCTCGAGTAAAGATGCCTTCTGGGGTAGGAAGGGCTGGCCATGCAGCAGTCCATCATCCGCCATTCGTTGTCGACAAGAACAGCGTTCCACCAATGGTTCGCCCTAGGCATGATGTTATGCTCAGGAATTTCACCGGGTGTTTTGAGATAGCCGTGGATGACCTCACACTGGATGCCGACAGCGGAACACATCTCCATCACGAGGACGGCGTACTCCTCGGCGCTTGCTCGCTTCGACTGCACAATTCTCCTGGTGTCAACCACTCCTTCAAAGTCCTCTTCCCAAAGGATTTTCTCGGACACCCAAGTGAATATGGCCCGCAGTCTTTGAACGTCGCTACGATAGGGCCGGCAGACGTAGGTCGTTGCGACGCTTTGCGCTGTTATCGTCGCCGGAAGACTGCTCACAAACCTCGAGTTCTTGTCAACTTGTGTCAGGTTCAGCGACTGATAGTCGATGGGATCCTCCACAGGCATGCCGTCAGCCCCTTCGTCACCCTCCATGCCCTCAAACAATTCATCGACCGGGTTCAGCGCAGGGTAGTCGAGCATCTGACAGCGGTCTTTGCGCTCGTCCCTCTCGTTCTTACTTAGAGAGTTGGACCGGTTGACATCTCTTCGAACCTGAACCCAGTCGACTCCGTTGGCAGGACCCATGTCTCTGGCTGCTTCCCTACCAAAGCCAGAACTTCCCATGGCGGCCAAGTTGGAGATGCTGGCGTTAGCCCCGGCGGCGACATTAGGCATGGAGCGGGCGAAAGGCGAAGACCTGGGCGAGTCGGCGCCCATCGCAATACTACTGCGTCCGGAGGCCACTCCAGTCTTCGCCGTGTCGAGGAGTTTCTTGAAGATGCTTCTTTTCGCGGGTTTCGGAGTGACGAGGCCTCCAAGTCCTGCGTCCTCATGGAAGCCGACTGTAGATTTTGGCCTGGCAGCGTCTGACGCGTGGCTGCTGTGATAGGTGACGCCTGTGAAGGGGGTTTCTGGACGCTCGATATCGACGTCGCGCATGCCCAGGGCACTCTGGGCACGCTTTTGAGTCTTTCGAGCGAGACTTCCCGCGCTTGTAGCGCTAATGGCGCCGGCTGATGACCCACTCATCAAACTCCTGTCGCTGCTCTGCGTCGTCGAGCTCTGGTTGCCTGAAGAGGCGCTGGTGGAGTTGGTCTTGGTAGTAAATGTCCTGTTCAGCACGTTGCGGCCAATGTCGTAGGCTGACTTCCGTTTGTTGAGTTTTCTCTCCTCCGATCCACTCATTGAAGACTTGGGTCTCTCGTATAACTGGCCTTTGGGTGGCGGCTTTGGTGCCTCATCCTCAAGGTCAGCCATACTTGCGCTATGTTGATGCATTTTTTTGAGACGACTTTCCATACGTTCGACGTAGTTACTTAATTGAGGTAGCTGTTCCTTGTCCTCTCGGTGCCCGTTTTGGTGGGATTGGTCTCGCGAAGATCCGCCGCTCCAGGTCTCGTAACCTTCGTCTGGCTGTGCTATGCCCATGGATGTCTGTGGTCTTTGGTAAGTGTTCTTTCTCCTCGCACGGTCATTGACCATGTTGAAGGATTCGGGCGACCATGGATCGAGTGGCGGTTCGGGAGTTGGATCTCGAGGCATGCCAAGGGCGTCCAGCTGCTCTATTACGCCGTCCATTGCCTCCCGCAATGGTGAAGGAGTCATATGACTGGCCGAGGGGGAAGGCGGGCACGGCGAGTGCAGCCTGGATGTCTGTATCGGCGGCGGTCGATGAGCCTGGTAAGAAAGATGTGAGCCTTGCCTGTCCGAGGTGGAGTGCCGATTCTCGTATGACGCGGTCGAGTCTTGGCGCATAAAATCAAGTCGCTTGTCAAAAGAGTTCCCAGAGCCTTGTCTCCCCGAGTGAAAGCGGTTGTCGTGGGAGGCATTGGACTCTTGACGGGAAACGTCGTGTCGACTATCGTAGGATATGCTTTGCTTATGCCGCGACGCTGCTACGTGTCGATGTGGAGGTGGCGCTGGAGGTGGAGGAGAGTCCACTCTTTCTCGGGTGGGAGGACGATATGGCTTATAGCTTATCGAAGGAGCCGGCGAAACACCTCTGGAGCTGTAGCCTTGAGATGGTGGGATGGGGGATGGGCCTCGTTCCGTGTTGAATGAGTTCACTCTCGATCCGTGGCCGTAGTCGGGAACGGGTGTCCTAGCCCTTGGGACGGGGGTTCTCCCTCTCGGTATGTACTGCTGCTCGCCGTCGTTGAATGAGTTGCCTCGTGATACATAGCCGGTCGGGGCTGGCGACGTGTATGCTCGCATTCTATTCGAGACAGCACTGTTGAACGAGTTCTCCCTCGAAACATACGCCTCTGGGGCCGGTGACCGATCTCTCCTGCTTTGCTCAGCCATCGCGCTGTGAATCGATTCCCCAGAGTGCCCTCTAGGTCTCGGATTTGGGTTCGTCCGGTAGACTTCAGGCTGTTTCGCTGCTGTGTAGTGCGGCGCTTTGGAGTATGCTTCGAAGGGCTTTCGGAAAGTTCTTGACTTTTGAGGTGTACTCGGGCTCGGCGTGTCTGCGGGGAGCGGGCTGGCAGATCTGGTTGTGGGCCGGAAATCAGAGGGCAGAACCTCAACAAAGTTGGAAGGAAACACTCCTATCGTCCTTCGGTCGCGCCATAACCTGCCTGTCCACCAAGAGCCGTCGCCGGCATTGAGGCATTCGATTAGGTCGCCTTCGATGAAGCCGAGATCTCGCTTGGACTGTGGGACGGCAAGTCAGCATTCGGAAATCGCTCTTCTCCACCAAGGCCAAGGTATGCCAACATACCTCTCCTCCCCAAGAGTAGACGGCTCTGCACCAGCACGGAAACCGAGTGGGCAGAGACGGTGGTGCGGGCACCATGGTTGAAGGTGTGATGACGGTGCTGGCGACAGTGGTTGCGTGTTATCGGCCGCGACCAGTTGACAGTTGGTTTTGAGTGCCTTTGTGGTTGTTGGCGAAGCCCGGCACTCGGCTCGCGACGCAGCAAGTTTGTTGGGCGCGATGATGTAAGTTGCGATTGGCAAACGTGGTGGCCATGCAAAGGAGGGTCGGCGCAGGCAGAAAGCAACAACTAGGGATAATGACGACTCCAGGCTCTCGCAGCGAAGCGAGAGGCAAGCGAGAAATTGACTCTGAGCTTGTGGGAGCAGCAGGTCTTTTTTTTGTTACACTTGCCGGCCCTTGGACGAGGCCGTGAGCAGTGCAAACAAGTCTCGCGCGTCGTGCACAGCGACAATGGCCTTGTTGGAGAGCGGGTGGGTAATCAGGAAACCGCGGCGTTGATGTCCAAGTGCGTGCGGGATAATGATGGCAGACTTGTGGAATGGCGACTTGCCGGACACGACTTCCAAGAAAGGGATGCGGTGAATGTCAGTGGCGGCCGGGGTCGCGGACCCGGGGCAACCAACAAACAGAGGGGCTCGTTGGCGGGGGGATTCCGGGAAGTCTCCAAACACTGGATGGGCAAAGGCGATCGGGGATGAGGGACAATCCAGGCTCGAGCTTTTTTCGCAACGGGTTGCGACCTTCTTGTGCGGCTGGCGTATCTCCACCGGTGATTAGTGGGCCCCGCTCGGCGCCACGCTAAGCCCAGGGTGGCACCTCTGTGGCCCCTGGGACCTTGGAGAAGGCTTGGTGTTCCTCCGTCACCGCCTGCGATGCCGAGCCAGCTGCAGGGTGCGATCCAAGGTGGTCGTCCTGTTTTGTCGGTATTCCCACTCTTAACCTTTTCTTCAGCTTGCCTGATCCAAGTCGTCTTATTACCGCTGCCTACGGAGTATTATGCCGCCCACTCACACAGGCTCGACTGTCCCGAGTGCCGCGCCTCACTTGCCGAGATACGCACACTAACTATATCATGGTGCCCTTGGCTAGCAAATGCCTGTTTCCCGGTCAAGTGAAGCAAGCCTTGAAAGAAAACGGCATGGCAGGCGGGTATCCGTAGTCTCCTCCCCCGACTCTGACTACACTAGTGTAAAGCAGGCACTCTGTTTTAGCGCGGGTGACAACTCAGCGTCGTCTCAAGGGGTACGCCCTGCATACCGTCTATTATCTCCTGTCCACTTGCGTTGGCAACCAGATTCTGCAAGGCAACGCGGCTAGTGCACGACCCCCTCCGCGAATAAGGTCGCAGGAAATCTGGACAACACCAAAGAGAAGAGATGGAAAGAGACGACAGAGACGTCGACGGGCGTCTCTTCTCTATTGCAGGCCGGATCAAGGTCACGCTCGCACTAGGCTGGTATGCGAACGACGCAACAACTCACACAACAGTCTCAATCCGTGACCGCACACTGCATTTCTCTCTTGCTCTCCTGCATATCAGCCATTAAACATCACCCACACACACATACACACCTACAGACTATTACTACTCTCGGCCTTTCCCCCTGCGGTTGGCTTTTCTTGTTTGCGAACCTCACGATGCTTCAGAAACAGCCGCTTTTGATCGGCTTCCTTTCGTTTGCTTTTCCGTCGCAAGACCGGCTGACTCGTCTTGGTTCATGGAACCCCTGGTACTAATTGCGGTACCCCGGAGCTCCCCCAGCTATACCAAAACGGAAGAAAGTAAACAAAGGGCCCGAGCTTTGCGACGAAGCACACCAACAATCGAGCCCCCCGACCGACCGACCGACCGAACGTCCACGGCCAGGAAAATAGAGAGCACCTTGGCTTGATCCCAGACGCCCGCCCGAACGGACAAGCGAGAAGCCCGCCTGCTGTCCCAAGCAACCTTGGTTGCGTCGATCCCGCTTGCTTTATTGTGTTAGACCCATTTGCTTTTTGGTTCGGCCCAAATATTACAAGCCAGGCCGTCCTGACTGACAGACGACAGCCCCGTTCCTATATCCATTTCTTCTTTCGAAACTGTCTCCCAACAACCCGCGGTCCTGCCTGCGCCGACTCTTCCCTTGAAACCCCTCGTCCTAGGACTCCGGGTCCAACCTCGCCAGCTCCTCACTCTCTCATACTCCATCTCTGCCGTAGGTAACTCGATTGAGCGACCACGCCGATTCAATGACGTCCAGATCGGCCGCGATGGCGGACGAGGGTCTAGCCGAACATTATCAGGTACTGGAGGAGCTTGGCCGTAAGTCTTGCCGCTGTCGCGTGGTTCCTCGGGCCGCAGCGCTGATATGACAACCAGGTGGAAGCTTTGGTGTCGTTTACAAGGCAATTGAGAAGGCCACCGGCGAGACCGTCGCCATCAAACATGTAAGTCCGACCCTATCCTCGGTGCTGAGGCTCCAGGACTCCGTCTAATAACCTCGCGCGCAGATCGACCTCGAGTCGAGCGAGGATGACATTCAAGAGATTCAGGGCGAAATCGCAGTCCTGAGCACATGCGCGAGTTCTTTCGTCACGCAATACAAGGGCAGCTTTCTGCGTGGCCACAAGCTCTGGATTGTCATGGAGTTCCTCGGCGGCGGTTCATGCCTGGACTTGGTAAGCTTCCACGCCCAACGGGTCTGCCGGATCTTCTTTAGCTGACATTTCTCAGCTCAAACCTGCCAACTTCGCCGAAGTTCACATTGCCATCATCTGCCGAGAGCTTCTTCGCGGCCTCGAATACCTGCATGCCGAAGGCAAGATTCACCGAGACATCAAGGCCGCCAACGTCCTGCTGTCCGAGGCAGGCAAGGTCAAGCTAGCCGATTTCGGCGTCGCCGCCCAGTTGACCAACATCAAGTCCCAAAGAAACACCTTTGTCGGCACCCCTTTCTGGATGGCGCCCGAGGTTATCCAGCAGGATGGGTATGGCTTCAAGGCTGATATTTGGTCCTTGGGCATTACTGCTATGGAGATGGCTAATGGCGAACCTCCCCTGGCACATATTCACCCGATGAAGGTTCTCTTCCACATTCCCAAGAACCCTCCCCCCCGCCTGGAAAACAACTTTAGCAAGGACTTTAGGGACTTTGTCGCCCAGTGCCTCGTCAAGGACCCCGACCATAGGCCTTCGGCCAAGGACCTCCTTCGCCACCGGTTCATTAGGTCGGCAGGCAAGATCGAGGCCCTCCAAGAGCTCATTGCTCGCAAGCAGATGTGGGATGCCAACCAGAACCGCAAAGCACACCCTATCTTTTACCAAGAGACGCTACATACCATGTCGCATAAGGACGACTCGGATGAATGGGTGTTCGACACGGTTAAGTCGGTGGCTCCCAAGCGACCGAACGGTCATGCGCGCAAGCCGTCCTACTTTTCGGCAGAAGAGGCCATGCGCCGCCTCGACCTCAAGGACGCCCCGCTCGGCCCCTCGTCTCCCGCTTCCGGAACCGTCCGCCGGTCGACTGTGCGTCGCCAGCCCTCGGGCCGCCAGGCTTCGGGCACACAGATCCAAGCGAACGGTTCACCCCCCTCGACCGTCGCCAGACGACCCCTACAGCCAGACATGTCGTACGGCAATTCTGGCTCCTCGGTGCGGCTCTTCCGTCGGGTTCCCTCGGACGGCTCTGTCACGGCCTACGAGGACACTTCCCCTGAAGGAACGTTTGGCAATGAGAACAAAGCACTGCCGCGAGCCTCGGCAGTTGAGCCCAGCAGCAAAGAGGCGATTCTCGGCCGTCGACTCTTCAGCAAGGCCGTCGAACCCACTCTGGCCGAACTCCACGCGCAGACGTCGGGCATGCAGAGGCGGGAAGCGCTGGCAAAGCTGACTGATGCGTTTACGCTCTTGGATTCGGTGGACCCGGAAGGTGCCTATCATTTGATGCAGAACCTGATGGCGGCTGTCTCGCAGGACAACAAGCTGAGCGCGGCTTTCATGCCCCAACAGTCAATTAAAACCCCGTCTGACGGTACGCCCCAGGGAACGGTCATCATCAGGAGCGCGGCGGCAACACCATCGTCAGGAAGCCCCACAAAGTTGATGATGGCGTCGAACAACCCGCACCTGAAGAGCCATAGGCGGCGCAACGGATCGATTGCCACGCCCGAGTCGGCTGAAAAAGATCCCGTGAGAGACAAGGCGGCGGTGGAGGCCAAGTATCCAGGGCGCCAGCCTCGTCCTGGCATGGAGCACTGCAAGCAACTGTCTGACGTGCTTTACGGTCGTTGGACCGAGGGTTTGAGGGTCAGATGGCCAGCAGTCTAGCCGCAGCCTCGACTGGCTCAACATGATTGATTGCTGAGGGACATCTCAGAAGACCGAAACAACATCATTATTCACGAGGACACGCTGTATGATGAGAGTGTAACGATCACGTCACAGCATATTGGTTTGGACAGCACACAAAAAAAAGCATCGGTGGGGTGAGAGTTCGCCCCTTCTTTTGACAGTCGGTAAATCGAAAGTTACCTAGGGTTGGGTTTATTTTGTTCTGATGAAGACGACGATGGGCTCCCGGTTATGTAGCTTTCACGACTGATGATATCTACACGGCCGGTGCGGGGTTTATCTGCGTCTCATGGGTTTTAGGCGTTGCGGGTTTGCTTTGGCACTAGTTAGATACCTCGTAGGTAGCATTGAGATCGCGTTTACAATAGATTGGATTGCGCAATACCTTCCCCGGCCCATCATCGTGTGAAATTGGCCTTGAGAAAGGACGGCCAGCCGGCCGGCCTCCTGCGATTGATTGTCGTTTCGATACCTAAAGCTCTGGCTCCGGCTCCGGCTCCGGCTCCGGTTCCGGCGCTGTGCTTCTCATCGAGAGCTTGATCCTCCAGTTGATGAACTCGTCCGTCAAGACATCCCCGTGGCCGGCCTCATCGATCTTGAACACCTCAATGTTCGGTTCCCCGGCCCGCCTGCGTATCCTCCACACGCCGTCGTCGTTGATGGTCTGCCGCAGCCCTGTCATCTTGTCAACGGCCCGTTCGTCGCAGATTAGATTCCCCTTTCAAGCGCCTATTCCAGGGAGGGACGAAGAGAGCAAAGAAAGATGGGAGGGGGAGGACTCACAGACGAGAAACTCGGCGGCAAAGTTAACGCACATGTCGGCGTTCCACAAAGCCTTGCCGCGGCGCTGCACCGTGTCGGGAATCTTCTCCGTCTCGATCTCCTCGACGCCCGTGAGGATGCCCTGGCGGTTGCGGAAGCCGACTATGATCTTGGGAACGCCCAGGAGGAAGGACTGTATCCAGAACTTCATGAGCTTGCGGTGGAAGTTGTCGACGTCGCGGTCGTCGCGGATGGCGAGGCTCGTCTTGAGCTCGACCCAGTTCGTCGGCGCGCCGGGCTTCGCGGGCTTGGAGTCCCAGACTTGGATGCGTCAGAGCGTTCTCGAGCGATGGGGAGGTAGAAATTGGAATAGGGGGAAGTGAGGAATGAATGCTCACCGGCGTCGACTTCGCCGCCTATGCAGATGACGGTCTGCCCGATGCCTGTGCGGACTACGGAGCAGTATTGGGCTTTGTTGTTGACGATCTCTTCGTCTCTCCTCTCGATGTACTCTCTGGGTGTGTCGCCCCAGGGGGCGGGGAGCGTCGCCAAGGTCTCAAACTTGTAACCTGTTTCCATAGTAAGCCTTCTTTCCGTGAGGGTAAGGTCTGCCTCATACCCCAAAACTGCATGACTTCAGGAGGTATCGGCCCTCGTCGCTGTGATGCGTTCTGTTGCTTCTGAGACGCTACCTTGTACTGGTGGTTCTCTTCAATGTATCTAGCTGAAAGTCAGTTTCATTTCAAGGGCGTGGCGTTGCCCAACAGCATACATGCAGTCCTGGGTAGGGTCAGCTCAATCGACGGTCAAGCTAGGAGGGGTTTTCATGCGCACTTGGTACAGCGTTGCGTTCATCTCGAAGCTAGCTCTTCTATCAGATCCTGATTATCAAATCTGTCATGAGATATAAGATACTAACCCGTCGCGATCTTCAAAAGGGGTCGCCATGATCTGAGTCAAAGTTAGCTAGAGGGACGCAGTAACAGCTGAAGACTCCTACCTTGGTCATCATGCCACGCCATGTCACAATCTGCGCGTCAATCTTTTGCCCCGTCTCTTCCTCATGGGCTTTGATGGTTTTGAGAAGTGCTTCTAGGTGTTCAGGCTTTGAGTCGTCATGCTTGATGAAGGTGTCGTAGCCTTTGGACAGGTCGGTGCCGAGGGCTGGCGTATAATAGTATCTCAGTGACGAGTCGTCCAGATGAAAATCATGGTTCTCGTCGTATGAGAAGCAAGCAAATTCCTGGAACCCGTTAGTCAAAGCGCTCAAATGAATTCGGGTGAAAGTGTAACCCAATGCGAATAAGACGTGAAGAAAGAACAAAAACGTGCATACCTTTGGTCGTTTGACTGGCTGGCTTGCAGCATAGAACCGCCCAATGGGCTGGATGGAGAAATGATCCGGCATAGCAATAGATACTGTGCAGCAATATACTACTTCAGATGATAAGAAAATTAAGCAAGACTTTCCTTCAGACGCGCTCTCATGGTCAGGGAGTCGGGATGGAGTACGGACTCGGTCGATAGCTCCGGTCTCAGCATCGGCGTCGGAAGTTGCGAGAGGAGCGTCTGCGGCGCGAGAGGTCGGCAGGGTGGGTGAGTTGCATTGCATGGGGCCGTCCTGGGGCGGTGGGGCACTAACTTTGGCCGCTAAAGCGAGCCACTAAAAGCCCCAGACCAGATCCGAACATCGCTGAAACGTGCATGCGGATGGTTAAGCTAGAGCCTAGAGCCGTCCGAACCCCTAGCAAAGCAACTACGGCGGGATGGGATGCCAGCACCTTGACGAAGCACGGTGCCCAATTCGACCCTCAACCTCCAACCTCAAATCCGACTTGGGCCTTGACCTATCGAGAGCTTCACTTCGATCCAACCACGACTGCGACAGCATCAACGACACGGAATCTGTGGAGTAGCAAGCCGCTGCTCATTCGGATTCCTTCCACCCCTGATAATCACCTCCGAGCCCACCGATCCTGCGATACCCCGATCCGCGATGCGATTCCCCTCCCTCCCAACCGTTTAAACCGCTACATACACCCGCACTTCCACCATGTCGAACCGGTACGCCGGCAGCGGTGGTAGTGGCCACCGCAATGGTAACGGCTACGGCAACTTTGGCAGGTGGGAAGAAGACTATGACCCGTACGGCAATGGCTACAACGGCAACGACAGAGGCGACAGAGGCGACAGAGGTGACAGAGGCGACAGAAGCGACCGAGGTGACAGAGGCGACCGGTACGCTGTAGGGCCCCCCCCGCCGAACACGAATGCCCGATCACCATCTTCTCTTCGAAGTGGCGGACCGCCGCCCGTCCGCGCCCGGGAGCGTGCCCAGGAGACGAGCGCCGAACGGCAGATCGTCCAGGTTCTCGAGCATATCAAACTGGAGTGGCCGTCTATGTGCCAAACCGACTGCGTCCCCGTTCAGCTTGCCCTACAGCTCCTAGACACCAGCTCCGTCGGCCGCGCCCACGAGTATGACAAATTCCGACAGACTCACGACTTCTTGCAGAGCTCTCTCAAGGGTATCGTTCATGAGCACCATCAGGGCTTCAACAGTTCTATCGGAACCTTCCACAAGATCCAGGGCAGCATACAGGCGTCGCAGAAGCGAGTGCGAGCGCTCAAGGACTCCCTGTTGGCCTCTAAAGTGAGCCTTTGCACGTCGGATCCCGAACTCAAAAAGCTCTCGGCCACATCACAGGCTTACGATGAGCTTCTTACATCCCTGAATGAGCTGGAAGAGCTGCGCATAGTGCCGGACCAGCTGGAAGCACGCATATCTGAGAAGCGGTTTCTGAGTGCAGTTGAGGTGTTGCAGAATGCGCTGCGCAAACTGAGGAAACCAGAGTTAGATGAGATCGGCGCATTGATCGACCTGCGGAGCTATCTCGCCAATCAAGACACGGCTCTCATGGATATTCTCGTCGAGGAACTTCACGAACACCTATATCTCAAGTCGCCGTACTGCCAGGAGCGGTGGCAGAACCTGGCCAAGACCCAAGGCGCATTCAAAGAGGGCAACTACGAATCAATCACCATTACCCCCTTCCATCAAGCACTGGATGCCATGGACTTCGAAGGGACAGTGGCTGAGGATCCGGCCAAGAACCCAGAGGCCGACACATTCTCCTACATCGCTCTGCTGGTGGAGTCTCTGAACAAACTGGGCAGATTGGAGATGGCTGTCGACACTCTCAAGCAGAGACTGCCTGTCGAGCTGTTTACCATTGTCAACGAGACGCTTAGGGAGGTCGACCAACGACACCCTAGCTCATTGCGCGGCGGCTCGGCTAACGCCCAAGGACTACACATCTATGGTAACCGGGAGACGCAAATGAGGGCGGATGTTATCTACGACCTGCTGTGGACGTTGTTTGGCAAATTTGAAGCAATTGCTGAGGGACACCGCGTATTCCACGAGTCGATCAAGGCGCTCATCCGGCGAGAGGGTGCTGGAAACAACAGCGCGTTGCTGGGAAGCTTCAAGGAGCTGTGGAACCTCTATCAAAACGAGATCCGCTCCCTCCTGCACAACTATGTCACAACGGACGCCGATGTGTACCAGTTCAGCACATCACCGACACTGGGTGCGAACAATGGTAAGAAGGACGCTGTTCGGGAACATCTTTTCAGGTTTGCCGAGGGCGATCCGAAGGCTGTGGACATGACTACTGAGTACGAAGCCTTGGAGAGCATCATTCGGGCTGCTGTTCCTGGTCTGACGGATACGTCTCGCAAGTCTGGCGCTGACAAGAAGCGGCCGACGCTTGATATTAGCAACACCAAGAGGGGAGGTTTGGCGGGTTGGGAGAACAAGCAGACGACCGGCACATACAGATCGATCGTCGAGCCCAGTGTCTTCAACATGAGCTTGCTTCTCCCGCCTACGCTCGTCTTCCTCCAGCGGTTGAAGATGATTGTGCCTCCAGGCTCGGACCTCGCCACTAGCACATTGACATCTTTCTTGGATAACTTCCTGGTCAATGTGTTCCAGCCTCAGCTGGACGAGACTCTGGGCAAGCTGAGCGACACCATCTTTGGCGAAGCTGACACATTCTTGCAAGACCAGGAATGGGCACAGGTTGCCAAGCGCCCCGTCTTCAAGGGCACAACCGCCTTCTTTGCTATTGTCACTGCTTTTTGCCGCATGCTTGGCACTATCCCCCACGACCAGGCCCTGAGCACGCTCATCATCACCCAGATGATGAGATACTACGACCGCTGCTTCGGGTGGTACAAGTCACTAGTGAGCAAGACCCAGGCGCAGGCGGGCGAGCCCACGAAGCTGCGCATGTCAGCGGCAATGACTTTGGAAGAGGGCGATGTCCAAGAGACCATAAAGCAGCTGTGGACCTCCGAACCCCTGGACCGCGAGCTTTTGGAGAAAGAAGTCGGTCTGCTCATTGTCCAGACAAATGAGAAGCGCATGGAGATGGCCGACATCATCCAGGATAAAGACACCATCTCGTCTCTTTGTCTCTTGTATACCAGCATGAAGTGGCTCGCGGTCAAGATTGCAAGCCTCCGTCACATAACCCGCAATGAAGCGGACTCCTCAAGGCCACAGCTGAACCGGGGGTCGAACAAGAGGTGGACGCTCATGAACGACCCTAACAAAGCCACTAGTGAAGATGGACCTGTGTATCTCCCTATGACGCAGGAGACTGTCCAGTACTTTTCCCTACCTAACCTATTCTTACATCTTGATGCTAACCGCGCCAACAGGGCTTTCGACGGCATCGTCACCTCCTTCGAAGAGCTCGCGGCCACCGCCCTCCTAACCCTCCATATGGAGATCCGCTGCGAGATCATCTACTCCCTCCGCACCGCCCTCTCCACAGACACGGCCCCGTACCTCCTCGATCAGGAAGTCACCGAGCCGGACCCGCAGATACTGACCCTCAACTCGGATCTCGTCCTCTACGACGAGACTATAGCGCGGTACCTCCGTGCCAAGGAGACGGCCTTCATTCGCACCGGCCTGGGCCTGCTGATCAACGCCTACCTCGTCACCAACGCGGCCTTCGTTTCGCCCATGAACGCAAAGGGCTGCGGCCGCATGCAGCTCAACATCCTTGTACTGCAGCAGAACCTCAAGAACGTGGAGGAGGGCGTCGACCTCGCGCGCGCGGCAAACTACTTTGCCCTCTTCGATAAGGGACCCGACGCTATCGTCGACAAGGCCCGCGAAGACAAGGACAAGGACGAGCACGCCGACCGGTCTGACACGTTCAATTACGAGGAGCTGCGCACCTTGCTGGAGCTGTGCTTCAGTGAACAGATCGCGAACCCGGAGCGCGGGATCGCGAGCGCCGCCAAGAGGCAGATGGCGGACAAGATGCTCGGCCTCAGCGAGCACATGTGGCAGACGTAGGGTGGATGGGAAAGGGGATTGGCTTCTGGGATCGATGTTCCGCAGGGGGGGGGGGGAGAGGCTGCCCGCCTGCCTATAACGGCTGGACACTGAATGAGTTTAGACATGCTTGCAACTTGCGAGGAGTTTGGGAAGAAAGGGGGGAAGGGTCGGCTATCATTACGAGATACAGACGGTACGACAACCAAAACCTCGCTGTCGGATGCCTCCGAAAGCCGCCATGCGTGCAATGCAGTCTTGATCAATTTTAGGGGGTATTATTCTTGTAGTCTATGGTTTTTTTTCCGTCTTAGCAAACTTTTCCCAACCGCATGTACAAAAACACGAATCCGTGAACTTTTTGCATCGTCCTTCTTTTCTCTCTCTCTCTCTCTCTCACTCTCTCACTCTCTCACTCTCCCCCCACCCACTTACGCCCGATTTCCTACGAAGCGACGAGATCCCTCCCCCTGTTAATCTGCACCTTCTTGTCCTCGCCACCGCTGACGATGCCCCACGTCTGATCCCAGGCGAGGCCAAACACCTTTGCGCCCTCGCCGCCCGCGAGCGCCTTTTTGCCCTTGAGCCACTCCCTGCCGATGCTGTAGACGGCCTCGCTGACGCTGCCGCCGCCCTCGTCCTTGGTGGCGGGCCGCACGCTCCGCAGGTCCCAGATCTTGACGGCGCCGTCGTGAGAGGCTGATGCCAGGCTGTAGTCGTTGTCTGGGGAGGGGGCGAGGGCCGAGACCATGTTGGTGTGGCCGCGTAGGGTGAGGACCGAGGTGGCCGAGGCTGAGGCGCGGGGGTCGAGGAGGGCGACGTGGCGGGCGGCGGAGCCCGCGGCGACGAGGGACGAGTTGCGCGGCATGGGCGCCAGGCAGAGGAGCGGGTGGAGGGTCGTCAGGGTCGAGACGACGGAGCCGGTCGTTAGGTCGAGGGTGCGAAGGGTGTGGTCGGCCGAGACGGAGTAGGCGACGGTGGCGTCGGTGGGGTGGAAGGCGGCGCCGGTGGCGGAGGCGTCAGCGTGGGCGGCGATCATGGCGAGGGCACCCTTCTGCGGCACCGTGACGGACGAGTTGGAGAGCTTAGCACGCTTGACGCTGCTGGCATGCGTGGCGGGGATGTCGTCGGCGTCGACGTCCGGGCTGCCCTTCTTGGACGCTAGCCAAAGGCCGACACGGCCGTCGGCCGAGGCCGTCAGCAGCTTCTTGGAGGGACCGTGGACGTCGAGCGAGTTGATCATTTTCTTGTGTCCGTGTAGCTCGAGCGTAGGCTTGAGCTCGCCTGAGAAGCCGTCGGCCGACTCGGTGTACTTCCAGACAAGGACCTTCTGGTCCAACCCGACGGAGGCGATCTGCGACGAGGAGAGGAACTTGGCGTCCGTCAGGAGCTTGGCGTGGCCGCCGGCGCGGGCCGAGGGGGACGTCGCCAGACACTGGCCGGAGCCATTCCAGACGCGGACGAGACCGTCGTAGCTGGCCGAGAGAATGCGATCCTGGCCCTGGGGGAGAGCGTCGCCGGACCAGCGGCCTGCGGCCGACGTGACCGAGAGGACGTCAACGGCGGCGACCCAGTCGTCATGCTCAAACGAGGCCTCGTAAACGGGGGGCAGCAGACTGCGGACATACTGCAGGGTGATAGTCGTCTCGAGCGAGAGGCCGTTCTCCTTGAGATATTCTTCGATTGTGGTGCGCAGGAAGGTTCCATTAACGAGGAAGTCGAGGGGCACGGGCGACGACGTGTTGAGCATCGACTCGGAGTTCAATATCCTTGAGAGGCCATATCGCTTAATGTCTAGGAGGGGAGAAGGATGTTAGCCGTCAACGTCACAGACCAACAACTCATTGGGTCCCCGGGAAGATCATAGGGCGTACCTGCGGGCACAATCAGTTGCCTCTTGCTCTCGTCCAACTGGAGATCTTCGTGCGTTGTCGTAAAGTTAACCTTCACCTGGGCCGCTGAGGACTCCATTGTAACTGGTTTGAGCTCTTGGGATACACCCAGTGTTTTTCTTGTACTGGTAAGGTTTGATGGCAGATTTGGAGAAGCGAACGTAGACCTGGTCTCCCTTGCGAGAGGCTGCGTGTTCGAAAGGCGGTTGATCGAGTGTAGATTGTACTGTTGAGAAATGCTGAATGCAAGCAAGATGGCACCTTTCCCCGTCCAAATTTTTTTGAAGCTGGCTGTCAGCCTTGCAGAAATCCTTAACCCCGCCGTACCGACTCTGCCCAATCAGTGCTACAGCGCAAAAAGGAACCGGTGTTAGGCTGGACGATGCCCCGCACCCGCCCGATTACCCAAGTACCAGGGCGGCAGCGAGAGCCACTAAAGTGGGAGGACCCTGGTAGATCAACATCCAAGACACAATCCGTCGTCCATGCCAGGAAGACCATCCAAGCAACGTCGAGAAAATCTAGGAAAGTATCTAGTTCCGCATTGAGTGCCTGACATCGAAGGCCCGATGATGATATCTTGTCTGCCAGGCCTTCACCCGATATATTCCAGACCATGCACATTTTGTGTAATCATACAAATTGAAGACATATTTCCTAAACAAGCCGACGAGAAGGACCAGCGTTTGGACTCCGAGACGACTATGACCCTTCTTGAAAGAGCTTAGACTTCGTCTACAGCGACAGCTTGCTCCTTGTTAGCCTCCACAATGAAGGCCTCCTCAATGGCTGACCGCCGTCGGAATACTCTCAGCCACCTCTCCCCCCATCGGCGGAGGAGGGCGTCGCGTTGGCCAGCGCCATCCATTTCCTCCATCATCTCGTCCTTGCTGCCCGAAGCCCAGCTGATCAAGGCATCATCCATCGCCCTGAAAAGATCACGCATAGCCTTGCACTCCCTTTCTTTCGCTTCTTCGTCCGCTTCGGCTTCTTTAGTCAACAACTGTCTGACCCGTCCTGTCACCTTGGCCACGGTTCCAAACACCAACTCGAAGACGTGCGGCTGCGCCAAGGCATCGCCCGACGACTGTCCCTCGACGTGGCTGCTGCCCACAAGGGCCCATTCGATAACCGTGATGGGTAGAAGAATCGAGTAGTTCAATAGCTTTTCGACGATCGAGATAGCAACGCCGGGCTGTGCTGCCCAATACGACATGACTGCGGTGATGATTTGGGCCTTAGCCACCTCAGATGCCGCGCCGACATCCAGCAGACGGTCCTTGGTGCGCTCGATACATGCCAGGACGTGACTGAGCGACTTAGAGCCAACCCAGCAGACAGCCGTGACGAAGATGTCGGTACTTGTCACCAAAGGATCCAAACCGCGTTCTATCGCAAGTGAGTGAATTCGTTCAATGATTGGCTGGAATTCTTCGTCGGGCGCCTTGCGTCTTAGCAACGCAGCGATCTCGCGACCCTCGGTTGAAAATGGAGTGGCTGGTTTTCATCTGTTAATACACGGATCATTAGGAGAAAGATTGTCACTCACTGTCGTCATTGAATTTGAAATCCGGAACATCTTTTTCCTTCTCGGGCCCAATCAAGGACTGGTAGGGTTCAGGAAGCGTTCCCTTGATACGTTGTGCAAAGCTGAGTCGGATTTCCTTGTCCAAGGCCCCAATTATAAACGCCTTTTGGGGATGCAGGTCGGGAAGGTAGACGTCGTCGACCCACTCTGTCCACTTCCAGGTGAAGCCAAAGTTGCTGAGATGATGTGAGAACCAATCGACGAACCTCTGCGAGAGTTCAAGGTCGATGCGGCTGGAGTTGCGGTACATATGCCGAATCGCTCTACCCAAGCTAGGTGCGATGGCTGCAGGCGCAATCTTGCAAGCCTCGGTAAGGACTGAGTGGTAGTAGACAAGCTTGTGCTCAGGTGTTGGTAGTTGGAAGAGCTGCGAGAAAACGGCATCAACAGCCACATCCTCGGGCTTCCATGTTGAGCGGCCAGTCTCAATATCCCTGAGTCGATCAAAAGGCGTCGCTCGCTTGACGAAGGTGGTGTCGGAGAAGTAGCAGTCCAGGTCAATGAGATATCGTGCAGTGACGTTGCGGTTAAAGTCAAGGATATTAATCGTATCAACCAAACCATCTCTGACCAGTGAGGCAGCGATGTCCGTCACAGGAGGCACAGACTCGACGTCTTGATTGCCGTATACTGAGAAGTAGACTTCGGGGAAGAGGGGCCGAGGACCAGCGATGATCTTCTCGGGGACCGTGATAGAGGGGAGGCTATGCTTCGTGGCATTGTCCAGCTTCTCCTGTGCCTCGATCTCCTCCAGTGGCAGTTTCCAGGGTCTAGGAAGGCAGGAAAGTTCCCAGCCATTTGCTGCTTCGCGCTGCAGCTGCTTCTGGAGCAATGCGATCACGCTCATAGAGCCACTGGGCTGGTCCTCCTTCTCGGAAAGGTACGGATCGATCAATGCTTGCAGGGCGTGGGGCTCCGAAGCGATAATTTCTGTCTTGTCCATAAGATCGGCGGCCTTCTGCTGCCACTGACCGGGAGCCGCTGCCATTATGTACGGGATCGTAAGAAGAATGATCTTGACCAGCTCCGTGCCAATTGTCTATGATCTGTTAGCCATCTCAAGAAATGTTAATGAATGCTGCACCTACGTCATCGGAGCTTGCCGTCTGCAAGTCAACAGCCCGACCAAACAACTCCTCTAGAACGGGGAAGATTCCCTCGCCGTCTAGAGAGCTCTGCAAGCAAGCAAGCAATTTCAGATAGAGTTTTACATCCCTCCATTCACCGGACTGAATCTTCTCTTGCGTCGTGGCGCTGAGCTTCGCAAGAATCTCGCCCACAATGTCGGGCTTGAGCGTATTCACCAGGAGAAGTACGCCAGCTACAAAAGGTGTCTTGAGTGGCTGCTCCAACGAGAGCTGCAAGACAAGGCCGATGAAGCTTTCGCGAAGCTCGGTGTCCTCTGCGTTGTCGGCAACGACGTGAGCGATGGCCTGGACCTCCTCGTGCCATCGGCGAAGAGGGGATTCGGCAAGAGAGAGGAGTTGTCTGCGAACCCTTACGTGCAGGGGCGCATTATCGATTCTTCTTCGCGATTGTCGGTGATCGTGTTCATCGTCGTCTGTCGCCGCCAGAGGTGGTTGGTGAGCTCGCGCCAAAACAGACACATAACAGGGGAAGCTTACCTCGATATCTTCTCTTCCTGTTGTTGTATCCACCACCACCACCGCCGCCGCCGTGGCGCCGTCTCTCGTAGTCCCCCATGTCAATGAAGCGTGGGTATAACGATTGAGTGAGGTACTGGATACGGGCAAGATATCTGTAAAGGCCAATGGGTCGGCCGAGGTGAAGCTCCTGGCAAGTGTACGAAGCCTCGAAGTAGGAACCTCAAAGAGTTATGGCGGAAGGAGACAAGCTTCCCCTGCTAGTAACGCCTGCACCCCGGGGCACTTACTTGGAAAGACGCGATGCATAGCTGCCTGAGGCAGCAGAGTATCTGGGGCGCACAGTGTATTTACCCGCCTCAGGTACTAAACCAGTTCTAGTTTCAAGGTACCTAAATACCCAACCAGGTACCAAAGATCAATTCAACCCTTGTTTCTTTAGCAGCAGGATATGAGAGCATCGTCCCAGATCATCTTTTGTATCCAGGCCCACGAGTAAGGGGATGAGAACCGTGACAAAGCAGTGCTTTGAACGAAATAGTGAGCTGCCTAGCATTTATCCTGCTCGGCCACTCTAAACAAAATTTCATAACAGCAGCATTCTTTCCCATTGTCTGAGCAAAGTAGCCAGTCCCAACCCTTTTAATTGACCTCCTTTGGCTCGCCATCGTTGCGTCGCCATGAATAAACAGAGAAAGCTGAAATCTTTTCCTCGGAATCATGCCCAATACCAATCCAGACCTGCCGCTCGCACCTCGCAACAAGCAGGAGAGGACATCCCAACTCCATGCCTTCCGCCGTTCTCCGCCAACAACCATAAAAGGGTTCACCCCCCCACAGCATCCTTAGCAAGTCCACCATGCGTCTGCCGAGTGCTGATAAGCGATGAAGCCCCGCCGGACCTTACGAAGTGATGAAAAGACGAGAAAAGAGTAGGCTCGGGCCGTCCAGACAATCGCCTGCCGTGGCGTAGCGTAGGGAAGTGTTTTCGGTAACATGAGGAAGAACAAAAGTGAAAGCCATCTCGGGTCATGTATCAGGATGTGGTCCAGAACCTAAGTCTTTCGCGAATTACAACGACGCAGCTTCCCAGTGAAATGGTTAGCAACATGTCGCGTAATCAATAGACATGCCTCGGGAGGCCCAGTTCTTGCCACGCCTCCTCAATGTCATCGTGAGACAGTTGACATCGCGAGAAGCGCAGACACTTCGCACATCCTCACCAGCAAGCCACTGCGCTTTGAACGATCGACGCAGCTCAGCTTCTGGTCGGCATTGCACGTTCAACATCTAATCATCATTTGGCCGGACCTTGGGGTGGAAGGCGAGCGCCCCTGCGCTCCATGCACGAATTCCATCTCGGTATGCGCTGGTCAAACAATTGGTTTGCGGACGAGAATAGTCGGGGACGATCCACGAGTGCACTGAGTCCCTGGACAAGGTCTCGGCTTGCTCAATCCAGTTTGGCCATCATATCTGCCTTCGGGATCGGAGTGAAGTTGTCAATGTCCAATCCCCTTCCAGCCAGGACGGGCTTCATGTGAGGCGGCACCAGCTGATGATTCAGGTTCGGCGCAATCGAAAGTTCTATTATCATGTTAGACGCGGCGCAGCCAATGCGGTCTACAAACTTGGCACGTACCATGACGGGTGAAGTCGAACAGAGGGGGCAAGTCCCTAACTTCGCCGCTCTGGTGACGGGAGTCGGGTAGTTTGGTGTTGGGATCTCTCAGCTCGTCAAAAAACGGATGAATCATGGCTTCAACGGCAGCTTGTCTCTCTGTCGGGGTATACTCGAGGAGGCGCGCGATCAGATCGATCGCATTCGCGTCCGCCTTTCTAAAGACCTTAGCAAAGGGATGGGGCTTGATCTGCGGGAACTTGTGTTCCATGTAGTTCGGGTTCATCGTGCGGATTTGCTCTCGTGTAGGCGTGCCGAGAACCTTGATAATCTCGACAAGCTGGTCGATGCCTGATTCTCCGGGGAAGAGAGGTTGTCCGAGCATGAGTTCGGCCATCACACAGCCGGTGGACCAAACGTCTGTCAAGCAAAAGAGTTAGGGCTGATACGCCATCTTGTTCAAACGCGATTAGCTTACCGATCTTGGTGGTGTAGTTCGTGGCGCCGAAGATGAGTTCTGGCGCTCGGTAGTATCGTGAGCAGATGTACGACACATTTGGCTCGTTCTCGACCAAAATCTTGGCGCTGCCGAAATCGCAAAGCTTCAAAATACCCGACGCGGGGTCCAAGAGGAGGTTTTGTGGCTTGATGTCGCGATGGCAAATGCCTTGAGAGTGTATGTAGGCGAGAGCGCGGAAAAGCTGGTAGATGTAGAGCTTGACTTCCAGGATTGGCATTGTCGTCTTCATCTTGTTGAAAAAGCGGGACGCGCGGTAGACCGTCTCGGGTACGAACTCTTGGACGAGATTGAGATACACCTCGTCTTTCTACGCTGGGTTAGCCAGGTGGTCGTCTGCTGCTGGGCGAGGCTCCTTACACGTTCGCCATTGGAGTAGTAAAAGGCCTTCAGTTGCACGATATTGGGGTGCCGGACAATCCGCATAATCTGCAGTTCGCGGTTCTGAAGTTGCTGTCAGCACGCCGCGGCTCGAGGGCCAAAAGGTGAGGGTTACAGACCTTGAATCGCTTGTCTTGGAGGACACGCTTGATAGCCGCATCCTCTCCTGAAGGCGAGAGCTTGGTCTGGAAGACGACACCGAAAGAGCCGTTGCCCACAATCTTGCATTGAGTGTACTGGAGATCTCTCGTTTCTCCAGTGATTCCATCCTGGACCTTCTCGCGAATAACCTCTGGTGCAGGCGTTAGCATGACAGGAACAGGCTGCTCGTGGGAATTGCCGCTGCTTACCTCCCATCCTGAGAGTGTTAAAAGCGGCGGGGCGATTCTGCGCCATGGCTCGGAAGGTGTTGTCAGCACGGCAAAAGCCCTGCTATTGTAGGCCGACGTTGGGCGAAGTGAGGTCGACAGGAATGAGGGGTAACGAATCCGTTATTCGAAGGCGGGCCGTGATGGGCAGCGGGGAACCAAGGCTGTTTCGCTGGTATCGAAGTCGTGCAGTTATGATTGCACGAGAGCCAAGTTGGAAACCGACGAGTCAATCGCTTGTTTCGAGGGCCTCAGCTATGGACGTGGTTGTGGTCGTGAGACGGGTTGAGAAGGGGAGCGGCACCGGCAGCGGATTCGTGTCGGGTGTCGGTTGAGGCTTCCCCAAGGACTGAATCCAATTGCACTATTGAGGTCGATGGGCAATCTGCAAGGAGCTGATTGATCTCATTAGCAGGGCAGCCGAGAGATTTAGGAAGAGAGAAAAATTCGAAAATGTTGATTGTGGTTAATAGGACGAGGCGAATATGGGCAAAGTACTGGTGTGCCGTGCAACGAACAGTGATGAACGAGGATGACGGACGAGGGGTGCGGGGCGAGAGGTATTTTGACAGGGAGAGGAAGAAGGTGGCAGGGCAAGGGAATATGAATGATGGCAACGATGCAAGGTGAATGGTGGCAAGTAGAGGAGCGAAGGAACCAGAGGTTATTGGCAAGGTAGGTAAGGTAGCAGAGCAGGGCCGGCCAAAGCAGGACAAGACCAGGACGGGACGGGACAGAGGACAGAGAATAGGAGGGGGGTGGGCAGTGTGTATATGCGTAGCAGCGCTATGCATGCAGCAAGTACCTAGTGAGGTGATTTTTCGCTCAGGCAAGAGGGAAAATGCCAGGTACGTGCAGACCAGTAGCGCGAGGCAGCTACAGATGCCTTACATGGGGGAAATAGGTCACAGCAGGGCAAATACCACGCTTCGTATGTGGGTGAACTGGTGACGACGGGCCGAGAGACAGGACAAGGTACAGTAGGCTGTGGTTGTAATGCTGGAGGTGGTGATGGTGGTGGTGGTGGTGGTGGGTGGGAAGGGGGGAAATGGTGATGACGGCACAGCACGTCGCTGAGGGGCAGGTCGACCAAGCTCAAGGATCGTGATGTTTCTAACCCCCGTGCAACGCAAGCAGGGTAGGCTGGTGGGGTTGGAACGTAGAAGACAAGAATTACTCACAAGGACTGGCAATTGTCGGCGAAGGCGGGATTGCGGAAAGAGACGACCGAGACGAGAAAGAGAGTGTGTGCGTGTGTGAGAGGGAGAGAGAGAAAGAGAGACAGCGCAAGAGCGAGAGGGGGAACCTCTTGAATTCGAGGTAGCTGCGGCGGCTGCGAGGTGCAGTGAGAGTGGGAAAAGAGAAACGGAGCAGAGGCGCTGGCCGCTCTGCTTGGGTGGCTGGACCGAGACAGCTGTCCTCCAAGCGAGAGCAGAGACGAGAACGGGTCGAGGACAGGGCGGTATGAGCGACCGTCAACGATTCGGCGTAGGACGTTTTTTATCTTTTATTTCTGGAGAAAACGGATATCGAGAGCGGGTGCTGTTGATGGCAGGGAGAGGCAAGAGAGGAAGCGATGCACGGGGAAACTTGGTGAAGTTCGGGTACCCGAGAGGTGGGAGAAGGAGGATGTTGTCACGCCGTTTAGAGAAGCGCGAGGTGGGTTGGTTCCAGTGAATGGTGGGAAAGATGTCGGACAGTGGTGGTGGATGGATGAAGTACTGGACTGGGGAGCAAGAGCAGGAGAGAGAGGTAGGGATGTACTTTGCAAAGAGGGGCAACTGGGGTGGTTCGTGCTTCTTGTTCTTTTGGGCTTGAGGTCTCGCGGACCATACGGCAGGGCAGACTAGCGCGCGCAGCTGGACAAGGAATGACGGAGTGCATCTCAAGTCCCCAAAACTAACTAGTCCAGGGGGTGTGAGAGACTCTGAGAGGGAGGGAGAGAGAGAGAGAGAGAGAGAGAGAGAGGGAAGAGCAGTGAAGCATCCCGGAATCAAACAAGATGAAAACAAAAGACCAGGACACGGGAATAAACACAGGAGAAAGTCGACCTGCTACTTGCGGTTGCTGCTACCCTTTTCTACAATCCCATTTTGCACAACTTCTGGTCTGTCCCCGACCTGCGTTCTTCACCTTTCGTATGTCGCCTGACCAAGCATGGCGAGGTTCCTTCCTTCGCTGCCTTCGCCCCTCTTGCTTCTGGTTCCCAAGACCGAGTGAAGCGACTGCTTGACATTAAACGGCTTTGATAGAGTCAATGGCCAAGGTGGATGGCAGTATCCCTAATCCGCTGCGAGACAAGAGTGCCATTTTGAGGGGGGAAGCAAGCCGCGTGCAGTGCCGACTAGGATCTGTCGGGCGAGTTCAGTCCGGATTTCTCTGAATAAGGCCATCGGTTGAGGTAAAGTCGAGACACCACGCAGGGACAGTATGGATAGATGGACACTCATGAAAGAGGACAATGTGATTCACTTCGAGTCGGGCTCAAGGTCAGGTCAAGCCGAATCACTCAGACACTCAACCGTCAACAAGACAGTGGAGGCGTGGTTCTTCTCCCTTCTCTCCCCTCGGATCAACAAAGACAATCGTGCGTCATCATCATCATCGTCGTGCATCATCATCATCGTCGATGCTGCACGCCCTTGAGACGGGGAAGGTCAAGTTGGCCGGGAACTCTGAGATCTGGGAGACTGAATATGCGGACTCAAGTCTGGGAAGCGCAGGTAAGGACACCAGCAAGAAGAAGTAGTACACTTCAGGCTCCGGTCTACATTACATAGGTCTAGGTCTAGGTCTAGGTCTAGGTCTAGGTCCGGGTCCAGGGCCTCCAGGTCGGGATCGAAATTCGGTGGGCGAGACATGCAGAAGGAGAGACCAGAACAACGGCGGGATGCTGCTCGACTGGGTCGGCTGGTTAGCCTTTCATCGTCGTCCCCTCTAGACAAGGACCCGCTGCACCAGGCTTGCTCATGTGCTCAATTTGAGACGGGGAAGCAGGCGCTAAAACTCGGCAAGCGGAAGTCAAAAACCCAATGGGCGCTCATGCTGTTACTCCTGCTGGCTCCTGTCAGGCACTTTCCCAGGTTTCTGCCAACCCGGACGACAAACACACCAGGAGATCAGATCGGTACGTACCTTGCCGTTTTCCTCTCTCTTTTACTGGGCCTGTGCCTGTCGCTGTCGTCTCGACGTAAGGTCGTATGCGTCTGCGTGCCTACCTGACTTGAAAAGAGACCTTGGGTTTAAACCACCACTTGTTTTCTGCAGGCACTAGCTCTTGCTCGTCCCAAGACAAGATGACCCTACCGGGCAACTTCGTCAACAAAGACGCCGGGTTGGGATCTCTGCCATCGGTGAGTCTGACCGAGCACTGGGACCGGGAGAGAAAGAGGTGGCTACCGGTCGATGTTTCCCATGCCAGGAGAGACAGACAGACACAGGCTGGCTTTGGTAGCAACTGCCTTGTTCCCTGAGCATTCAATGTATTTATCGCCCTATGCATCTTAGTCAGCCTATTTCCCTTTTCCCTTCAGGTCTTTCTCTATTTCGTTTTGCTTTGTTTTCCTTTCAGTCGTCTTTTCTGTCCTGTAGCTTCTCTTGAAATCCCTTGGGCCCTCACGATGATTGGTGACTTTACCTCATTGCAGTTAGCTCTTTACCTGTGCCTGCAGTCTCTCGTCTCCTCAATCTTGGGGTCCCACGTCTTCCATGCCTTGAGTCACCACGGACCCGTGTCCGTCAACATCGGTACTGCCGGGTACCTCTCTAGGCCACCTGACCAGCTGGGTCTTCCATGCGTACCGGCCCAGTACCATAAGACGCTAGTCGACCGAACATGGTACACACTAACCGAGTACCAATGCGCCTCAAGCCCGAGGACTGACCTGCTGAGCGTCCCCAATTCTGCAGGGTCCAGTACCTATGTACTCGCACGGTTCCTCCACATTGAACGTTGTATTTCCTCGATTTTGGTCCAAAAAATCCGCCTCCCTCGACACTGGACATTTTCCCTGCGCCAGTCTGCTGCTCTTTGACCGAGTATTTGGTTTTGACTTTCTCCTCACAGTCATTGGCCTACTGCTGTGCTTCTACGCGTACGGGGAGGGGAATACGCAGGAAGACGGAGTTCGCTAGTAGGATCGGCCCTGTACGCTACTGAGGGGTCATTCCCTTCATCAATATGGTTTTTGCAACGATTCACCCAGGGGCTAGGTCCGAAGATCAAGGCAGCATCGAGACAGCCGCAGGACCAGAGGCTTGGATATCGTCACCTCCGACAACCGGCGAGCACTTGACTAATCGTGGATAGCATCGTCTTGAGGACAGATGAATCTGCTCGAGAGAGAGCCTCCTCGTGGAAATTTACCTTTGTTCATCTCTCTACTGATCAGTCGAGGGCGATTCTACCAACAGCGAGTGCTGTCTTTTTTTTTCTGTTTTGCGGGACGGTACCACACGGTCCTTACGGCATAGATATTTAGACATGGAGTACGGATACTATGTTGCCAGTTTCCCGTCTTCGTTTACTCATGAAAGACGAGGCATGCACATCTTTGCTGATGCCAGTCTCATCTGTACGTGAAGACTGGGTAGCTACTGACAGCAGCTCTTTCGGCCTAAGCTGCAGACAAGTGAACAAGCATAGCCACTAGTCCAGCAAAATTGCAGACACGGTCCTAGTCATATGCTGTACAGGAGGAGTTTTTTTAGTCTTTTTTTCTACTTTTTTTTCTACTTTTTTTTTCCTACTTTTTCTTTTTTGCTTCCTTTAATGATAGTATTCACCTGCAGCACATGCTCTGCAATATGATGGAGTCGCATACGCCCTGGTCGTTTCTGGCGATTTTCACGACCGTCTTGGAATGCGCGAGCAGGGATGCGTCCACTTGGCTAGACCTTGCTGAGCCTTGAAAAGAAGAGGGGAGGGGCTGGCGGGACGTGGAGGGATATTGCTGGTTCTATGCACGGGTCAGAGCTCCTGTGGCTTGCGCGGTGGTGGTGTTTGTTTTCTTATGGACTGGTAGCCAAGCACGCGGGGGCGAAGGGCAAAGGAAGGAGGCAAATCGGGCTCCTTGACCATTGATGGAATTGCAAAAAGGCTCCCATGAGCCGGTTGCGGACTCTTCACTATTGGCTATGGAGTCTCTGCAACTGTTCTGGACCCCCTCCCCTCCTCGTAATGTCCTCAACCCCGCCAAAGAGACTTATCCAAAGGTCCTATGACGACGTGCACATGTGTGGAGGAGACGGCCAAGTGCGGGGCACCGGGCCCAGGAGGAGAGTCGTGGTTGTGGCTCGTTTCTCGTCGTGAGGGGGGCGTCCAGCAGTAGGAGTGGAGCCTGGTACATTGATGTTTCTCCAAGACCGAAGTACCACAGAAGCAATCCACCGGGTCGCCAAAAAACCACCCGCGGTTGTCTTTTGTTCAGAGCCAAGTGGGGTTGTTGCGCGGGTGGTTTGCAATACATACTACGTGGTAGGTATACATTACATGTACTATCCATAAACCACCGTCGTATATATATGCCCCATTATGGCAGGGTCTCCCTCTCCGTCTAGGCTGGGTTTCTCCGATAAAATTGAGATGCGCAATGCAGTGGAGAGCCGTGTAGCGTAGTGTTGCATAAGGCTCTGCGAGCAACAAGTGAAGGCTGCCGAAGGCCAGGATCAGGAATCCTACCGCACTCGATGATGTCTGGATTTGGACCATTCGATGAGAAAGGAGGGGGGCCAAAGCCATTGACTTTGAATAAGCATTGCAGTTCAGTCGTCCGACTGCTGGTCCGCCGCAGATTACTCAAGTGACGGACAGGACAGTCTTGGTTGATTTTCGTCCAACGTCTATCTGGCCGTTGCTAGAGAATCAGCATTGGGATGGCTGCAGGCCGCGGATAAGCCGATGTGGCTCTCACGTACGCCGCGCTCTTTGATATCCAGTGCAATGCTTCGCGGACGTGGGCAGTCATGCTCCACTCCACAGGTCTTTCGCGAGAGGCCTCTACCAGTAAGTCATGGTCAGTGCAAACTCCGGCTCCTTGTTTGGGCCTTGAGTTTCGACGGAACGTGCGCGGAAACCTTGCGGTGGCGGCAACCACAGAAACAATGGCAGCATCGAGAAGGACTCCACGGGCTGGGCTGGCTGGCTGAGGTCCTACGTCGTTGAATCATGCGGGTTTGAGCCGCACTGGTTCCTGAGCCTCCTAGCCAACATTCCAGGTCCTCTGCCATCAACGACGTGACTATTTTCGTCCGCTTATCCGTCCTGACGGCTGGCCGACCCTCTCAACCGTCCCCGACTCCTGGAAGACTTGTTCTCATCACGCTGCCATTGGGGTTCTTGGCCCCCTCCCCTGTCCTCGTGCCCCATAGTCGCGTGCTGGTACTGTACTTTTTTTCCTTTTTTTCCTTCTTGTTTTCTGGTATGACCGGTCCGAAAAATACGTATTACCTAAGCGCTCGAAGCATGTGACTGCTTCACCCAGAAACGGTTAGACAGCCCTGCAGCAGGATGTCATCCAATGGCAGGGCCTAGCCTAGCCTGACGGCGGGAACCTGGGAAAGGACATGGACTGGGTGGGCATTAGAGCTCACCTCCCCCCCCCTCACCTGCGGCTGCACCGCGGGGCTGTGGGCTTGCAGGCTTGCAGGCTTGCAAGGCAAGTTGCACCTGGAGTGTGATGGATTGTGTTGTGGGAATCGTTAACAAAGGTACCTACCTACCTCTCTCTCTCTCTCTCTCTCTCTCTCTCTCTCCTTCTCTACTTGACCCGTTCTGCGGCGCAGCTCCAGGGTTCGGTCTGTCTTTTTCTGGATACAAACAGGTCTCATGACCTCCTTATGCGACGCTAGTGACAGATTTTAAGTTCACCTGGACCACGAGAGGTCAGCAGCATATGATCATTCCTCCCCCCTCGCGTGGCTCCTGCCTGCCCTCGCCCTCCTCCTCTTGCTTCTTTTACGGCCATGCCTGCTGTAGCCTGTAGGTATTGAACCTGGCCCACTTGGCAAGCGAGGCTCGGCACGACAGGGAAAGAGATGCACAGCCCAATGACTAACTACCTACCTAACTCCCGGAACAGTTGTGCAATAATTTAATTGCGTGACACCTACGTGGCTTCCACCTCGAAGGTGCGTGCGTACACCGCGCCCGTAGAAGGAGGGAACCGGCCGCTGCGCAACTACCAAATTTCCCGAACAATGTAAACCAGAACCACCGTGCGGCCAGCAAGCGACTCAATAACTCCCCGTTTCCCGCTCCGGTTACCTGGGGCTGTCACTGCCGGCCAGTGCGAGGTTGATTGCTGAAGCGGCACCCGAACTGGCAGCAACGCTGAGGGGAGCAAGAGCATCATCTGCTACCTACTGCCAGCGTCGTTGCCAAGACGCTTGCGTCTCGACCTCTTCTCGACTACAACAGCCACTCGCCACATCATCAAACCGAGCCTAAGGATGAACAGCCTCTGTCACAGCGGCCCAATGTGCATCCTGCTGGCCATCGTTCATCATCCTACACACAGCCCCCTATGGAGAGACAGACCAACGGGGTCAAACGTATACCGTCCACCACCGGCGACCCCCGCCGCCCGGGCATCCATTCGGCACCCGGTGCCTTGCCTCTGCCTGCCGAACTGAAACCTCCGAAGCGCGGGACAACGCGAGCTACGTTCGGGGGTACTACAAACGCGGATGGAGGGATTCTAGACTCACATGAGCCGCAATCTCCCAGCTCAGCTACCGCAGCTGCTTCCTCTTTCTCTCTCCCACCTTCGTTCTGATGAACTCCCCGGCTAGGCTGAGGTCATCGCCGCACGACCCATTGTAACAGACCAACAGGCCCTGCTCTCAGAGAAACCACAGCGCATCTTGTCCCTTCGCTGGGCTTGCTGGCTTGCTGGCTGGCTAACCCATTGGATGGCACGAAGCGTGTTGACTATTGAAGACCCGTGAGCCGTCATGACTAATCCCCAGCTTTTAAGTCGCTGTTGGCGCTGTCATGTCCCTGTAGTCGTGCTTGTTGTCTGGGCTGATCGGCCAGCCGGCCTGCCCTAGTCTGGTCTGATCTGGCTATTGTTGCCGCGCATCTGTTGAACGAACCCGCCCATACGGTGCGGTATTAACTGTCAACCACGGGTTCGCGCTCAAAGTTACATTCGGGCTGCGCAACGAAAGGCCGATCATGATCCGGCTACCGTGGCTGGCCCGCCACCGACCCCGAACCGACCTTTGCGTTGGGTTTTTCCATCTACCTGATACGTCCGATCCGATACCTTTTTCGTGGCCACGTGAGCCCTCCAAGGCCGGAGTACCTACTTAACTGCGTGATGCGTATCCGCACATACACTACGTCCGGATGCGTGTATGCACTTCATCACGTCCTTGCTTGACTTGCATCCTAGGCCTGCAGGGCATCGTTGAGGGGAGAAGGGGGCTCCATTCCTGTTGGTTGAGACGCACAGACGGAGCTTGTCGTTGGACCGCCGCGTGCAAGTTCCCATACCGGGCCCCTGTCACGCATGCACCCGTTGACTGGCCTGCCCGGGCCCTTCTTCGAATCCCTGAGCCGAGCGGTAATGCACTACCATACCATGGTACATCTCGTCACCGTGTTCCTCTCGCCGCAGCCGCATGGCCCTAGCAGCATCCGCCCGCCAACCTACTTTGCCTCCCACAGGGAACGGAAGGGGATGGCTCACTTCCAAAGTGGCCCATTCTGTCATACGCCTAAAGATATCCTACTGAAACCTCTCCAGCTCGCACGCCGCAGCGAGGAGATATCCGACAACAGCTACGTTGCTACGCCAGTGCACCATCTTGACCCTACCGCAGCCAGAGCTCACGTTGTTCAATCATCTTCGGGCTCATCCAGCCAGATTTTCCCCTTCTTCGTGTGTAGACCAACACTGAGTGTAAGGGTGCTTGGCGAAACCCCGCGTCACACGCTTGACAAGTAGGAACTCAAATGCCCCAAAACAGCACATTGCGCCAAAGGATGGGAGTCACGATGTAAGACAGAAAAGCGAGTTGTCGTTATTCGGCGATGCTGCTACCACTCCCTTTCGTCACACCCTCTCGGTTGGAGGTGGAGTGATCTGAGTGATCTCGACCCATCCTGCCTCAACTGCAGACATCATATTTGATGCTTGTAGACCCAAATCGCTAGCCGGTCTGGGGCACGAGCATCAAACTGGCCTGGGCATCTTGTGTAGCCCTCGTCATTGGGCAGCTTCGTCACCAGACCTCTTCCTTCTACCATGGATATACCAAGTTGCAACGGCCGCCTGCAGCCGCAACACTTCAATGGGGCGAAGGTTGCTGCGTGTGTCGAAAGGATGTCGGAACATCCCCTGCCATTCCAACATCTTACCCACAATAATGGATCGACTTCTCATCGGTGAGGGTCTCACACGAGCAACGAGGACACACTTCGAGTCACCGGTTACCTAGGATGCCATGATCATAGACATGTAAATTGCCGCCATACCAATTGGGACAAGAGGTCTCTACAATGCGCGGTCGCAAATACCAGGGAAACAAAACTGACATGGGGAACACCGCTTCGGACTGCAACATGCGACTGCTAGCTGTTATCTCATTGACAAGTATCTTCACACTTGCTCGATTCAAACGTCGATGCTGCAGCTTCAGCTTCTTCTTACTCCAAGGCGAAAGGTTCTCGGACCAATGTCCCCTGCATGTACCTGCGGTTGGCTAAAAACGTAGATAAGGTCAAGTCAGTGAGTCGCCTTTCACTTTTGACTTGTCGACCTCTGTGCTGGTGTTCCACCTGTGTAACTATACAACACTGGCCGGCATCAAAGTCGTCTGTCCAAAACATGAGCTCGGTTGCAGTACTGTCGGTGAAGTTCCCAGAGTTCCCAAAGCATCGTCACATAGGTGACCTCTGCTCGGTTTAAGCGCCAATTCGTGTAAACCAAAACTTTCTAAACAAGGCTACAGCAATCCGAAAACTCGCCTAGGTTGAAAGACTCAACCCCAACAGTGACCTTTGGAGGCTGGACTGCGACATCCCGAGATTCCTCAACGCACCTCCGACGGTCACCGTGATGTTCGGTGTGAGAACCCCTTGTCTCCGCATGGGTCGTGCAGCAGTCTTTGCTTCCTCGCCGGCCACCGCTAGCAAGCCGTGCGGAGGCATATCGGATGGAATAATACTATTGTGACAGCAATGCGTCAGATGGGACTCTCCAACAATCGCGAAAGAAGCAGGGCACCCAGTCTGGTGGGGGGGGCTATCAGATGCAACGTCAAATGGTTACCATCTCCGGTCTGTCCAGGAGGAGAACGGCGTTCCTCTACCCCCCTCTGCTGGCAACGCTTACCCAGTGAACCTCCAACCAGAGGCCAGTCTCGATTCTCGTTTGGTTCAAGCTTGCAAGGGCCTCTCTCTGCTAGGTTACCTTGCCATATTAGGTGCTCGATCTTCAGCCCAGGTACATGCGTCTTATTATTGGCATTTCTATCATAATCTATGCCGGCCAAGCTGCCGAAGCTCCTCAGGATGTGCACACCAACTCAACGGTGCAGTCTTGCAACGATCCTCGTCATCTGATGGCAAGACTCCAGACTCCTCTTTTCTTCGATCCCCGTCATCGTTGACGTTTTCTTACGAGTACACGCACAAGGCCCGGCACTGGCTCGAACCGTACGAGCTGTCAATGACCTTGTCCCTGGCGAGGCATCTTGTAGAGAGTAAACCCATCTTGTTGACCACAGGTGCGGGGATCGCTAGTCTTGTCATGGTCACAATGGGCCCGCCAACCACGAAAACCAGCTGCAGGTATATATGAGAGCGCCTGGAGCAACAAAATCTGACTGGTTGCCTGCGAGCTGCTGTACCTCGTCCACTTTGGTCAACTCGCATGCTGAGCTAAACCCGGACCACCATCGCCCAAATCGACCCTAGCATCGGTACGATACAGGTCGACATGGCGTGTCTGCTTTGCCCTCACTGTGAAACTGTGCTGCAGAGCTCTGTGCCATAACCGCAGAGGTGTTTCGTTCACCTGCATCATCGAGTCGCCTCAAAGACGCCTCGTCGTAGTGCGCTGCCAGCCTTTCGGGAAACCAGCTGGCTGTCGCGCGCCCCATTCACATGGTGCTAGCGACTCCCTACCGGTGGCTTCTTGTTTCACTTGCTGTGGAATCTTCAGCTACTTTGTCGATTCGCTCTCACTCTGATCTGATGGTGCACCAACTGGCATTGGATGTAAGCTTCTGAGCGGCTGACTCTCCACCTGACACCGGTGAGACCCGAAAGGAACCGCCCAATCACACCGGTGTCATCGAACGAGCCTGGCCGTCTGTCGCAGCACAAGGAACTTTGGCCAGGAAAGGTGGCTTGTATTGCTGATCAGGGATGCATAGATAAGTCGGGCACCGGCTCCATCGACTGACTGAGGAGGCCCTTCCACGCGTTTCTCGGACGCAGTCGCCGTCGCTGACAAGCCGCGTCTTGTCGTGGCACCTCACAGCAAGCCGTCTCACGCACATGCCCGGTGCCTCTAAGGACGCATCTCCCGCTCAACGGGACCGGCAGGATGAGGTGGCTCCGGGTCTAGGGGGGTTAGTAACGATGTCTGCCGATGGGCGGTTCTGCAGGGCCCGGGCGCGCAAGGATGATTTCCTCGTCTCGGCGCAAAGTCGCAAGCTTCTGCAACTCTTTCCCGCAAAATTTTCTGCCCTATTGTTGGTGCACAACCGTTGACCGTGGCTCACCGACTGACGGGTTGCCGATGGCGAGGTGACGAAACAGCGTCGAAAAAATCTTTTCCTCCTTCTTTCTGGTTTTTGGGATTAGGTTACGTTTGTCCCAACAAAATATCCCTTTACCCATTCACCGCCAAATTGTTGACTGAACTTTGGGACGAGACACTGGCTCTCCTTCGCGTGTTACGAGCCTATGGCGGCTCCGCTACCTCAGTGTCATTCATTCTCATTGAGACAAGTGTCTAAGGGGCTTGACTGACCAGGTTTTAGAGTACACCCGAACTCCTGGTACTTTTTCCTTTTTCTTTATCTTCTTCATAACCTTTATCCGTAGTCGAGTCGGAAAGGATCCGATGTCTTGCTAAACCCAGGGGCACCCAAACATGCTTGAGGTCTGGGCGTAGGTAGGGGAGACTGTCGGTGAGTCTGGTTCGGGCCGGCAACGTTGCCCAACATTCCGTCACCACGAGTATGATATCCTTGGCCGGGTCGGGCCGTGGAAGCTGTATGGTTTTCGTGCGTGGCATAATTGCGTTGGATTCTATGGTATTGGTTCTGCCGGCGATTGCCGACTCTAGGAGGGTCATTACTGTGAGGCTAGTATCTCATCGCCATGAAGCAACCTCGATCGGATGGATATACCAGGACCTTTGGTAACGACACAAGAGATGCAATGTCGGGCAGGCTATACGCTCCCAATTGTTGACAGTATCGAGTGCTGTAGATATGATGAACCTGCTGCAACTGGGCACATCTCTACAGGTACTCGAGTACTAGATTTCGCCGTCCTCTTCATGGATCGCCCTCTCCCCGATGGCTGTAGAGGGGCGACTGTGCGGTCCCGGTACATGAACCAAAGGGACGACGTCGGCCGTCTTTATATGCTAAAGGAAGGTTCCGATAGCAACAGCGCCGAGCCCGGATATGGATGCGCGTATCAGATTGTGGTTCTCGTCCCGAAGGGTCACTTCTCGACGATCTTGGGCAACCTCGGCAGAACCGAGGAGATGGGGACATCAAAGCAGCGTCGCCGAAGGGTCGACCGGGGCTGCCCGCCCCTTCCGGAGCAGGGACTGCTGGTGATAAACTCAGATAGCGGCCGTTGAGCACGTCTCCAGTTCGTCTTTTGTTGTCATTGTTGTCGTAGCCGCCCCTCGGGGGGCCGGTCCGTACAGTATAGTAGAAACGGGTCCCCTGCACCGGAAGCCGAAGCCAGGGAGCGGTGGAAAAGGAAGGTTTCTGTGCCGGACACCATCTCATCTCAACTCAGTGAGGTTGTTTTCTTGCTTTCGTGAAAGGCAGAGCGGCCCGGGATCCGACTGTGGTTCTGCTGTTGGTATCGAAAGTCAAAAAAACGTACGTTAATTATGACGGCAGTTCGCACCGCTAAAGACGGTTCCTCCGCCAAAAGAGAGGCAATCGACCACGTAGGTTTTCGAAGAGACAGCCCATTCTTCTCGCCTGGCAGCC
This sequence comes from Colletotrichum navitas, assembly GCF_030913465.1. Taxonomy (NCBI): domain Eukaryota; kingdom Fungi; phylum Ascomycota; class Sordariomycetes; order Glomerellales; family Glomerellaceae; genus Colletotrichum; species Colletotrichum navitas. Next base: position 1,241,825 of record NW_026850548.1, on the reverse strand, counting down.
CCTCTCAGGTAGAGCAGAAGAGCCGTAGGCTTCGGATGTCGAAGTCTCGAGGGCAACAGGAGAATGAAAGCTTGCTCTTTGGAGCTGTGCGAGGAAAGCTCTCGTCATACCACCGGACTGTCACCCGTTCGTCAAGGATGCGGCCCTGGGCTGCCCATGAACTCGGACAGTTTCTGGGGTAAGTCGTCACTTGATCCCCCCCCTCTCAATTGCCGAGGCTCCCTTATCGGGTCAGATGCTTCGATGCTGTGCCCGTGTGGCATAGCTATCCTATTCGTCGGTACTTGTCTCTCATGACGTTGTAAACAGACTAAAACATACGCAAGAGCAACAAGAGAAAGAAACGCAGTGAAGTGACAAAACAGATATGGAAAACCCGAGACGCGGTGCTTCGTTCTACCCGATAAACGCACCCTGTGCTCATTGACAGAATACGCGCTCCACGATCTAGAAAGCCAGCTCGAGCCGTCCGTTGACATGACGGTATGATTCAACGACATGCATTCGAAGGCCTCGTATAAGATATTAACCGCAATATTGAGAATAAGTAATAAAAAGGGGGTATGGGGAAGAAATAATAAGTTTCTGGGTGATCGGGAGTTGAATCTCCAGCTCATACACGGGAGCTGAAGTGACATTGAGGGAGGGGCTTCTTCCGTGTCTTGCATTCAAGAGAGACGTTTCCAACGAGGGAGACTTCGCGCCGGCTCGCTCCGGCAGACGAGTCGGACCCCGTCAAGGCTTTCCGCGAGTCCCATGCCGCGTGGCTGCGTCTCGAAATACCAGCGACGACCAAAAGTCCGAGTAGCCCCGAGAAATCTGCGACGTGCAACATTCCCAGTGACCCCAGGCCGCTATTTTTTAGGACCTAAGCCTCGGCAAGCACACGCAGGCCATAAACGCAAGGGGGGGATGGGAGACAATGATTGATGTCGTGGATCACCGGGGCCTCTTGCGAAGGCAAACTGAAGGCCTCTTGCGGAAGCACAAACCGTACGGACCTTGCCCGCCGGGCCAAAGAGCGGTCCCATACCGGCGGAATCCACCGGTACTAGAGTCGGTCGGTTTCTGTACCGAGAGGTCCGCCACGAAGCCTGAACCGGCAACCGCTTCCCGCTGCGTACCGTATGTCTCGCGGGGAGCATGCACCCACAAGCACACCCGAAGTGACGGGAGGGGGGGGGCTGCTTTAACCCTCCTCGGAGGTGGAGCTCGTCTTCGCTGCTTCGTCGCTGCCGCCTCATACGTTCTGATACAAGTGAGTGAGGACGAGCAAAGGGATTCGGATATCAGCTCTGCCCCGACCCTTTTTGTTCAAGTCCTCTCTCTCTCTCTTCCCCTCTCTCTTTCTCTCAAACCCGACGCATGACCCTTTGACGGAGCGCTCGGCTGCGGTTCAAAACTGGAGAATAAGATAGCCCCCCCTCGCGTCAAACGCTAACCTGCCTGGAGGCCGAACCAGCTTACCCCTCGTTTTTGATCATCATCGAACTTGTATTGTCCTCGAGCCGTCTTGACCATCTTATCACGGGAACAGTATAACCAAACGAAGCGTTGGCCGCAGACAGCGATGATGTTGTCTGATAAATTGCAAACAAACATCGCTGGCATGTAGCAGAGCCCTGAAGGAAAGAAGCAAGCAAAACGCCTCGGGAGGAGAAAAAACAAAGAAGAGGCTCACATAAGAACTGTAGACCTATTGCCATACCGCCAACGTCAAACCCCATATACGCCCCCCCAGAGTTCCTAGCGTTATAATTACACATCCGCCCCTTCAGATTCCAATTCCTACAATCTGCCTCTCCGTCCTCATACCACTCGTCGTCGCTTCGAATGCCAATTGAGTCTCCAAGTATCTCTCAACAACCGATCCCGATGGCTGAGCAGGAAAGAAAGTGCCTCTCTCACAAGGCGAGATTGTAGCTGTACTCGTCCTCCATGTTCTGGCTGACCCAGAGCACGACGCTGCTCAGCCCGACCAGCGCGTTGGCGACCACGTTCTCGATGCCCATGCCGAGCGCCGGCATGCCGACATCCCGCACGACGAACTTGAGCACGAAGACGGTGACGCCGCCGGCCATGCCGCCCGCGAGCGCCGCGAAGCCGAGGAACAGCACGACGCGCGCCTTCCACGCCACGCCGTTGCCGCTGTACGAGAAGCTGTCCGCCGACAGCCGCGCCTTCTCGACCGAATTGATGATGAGCATGCCCAGCGACGAGAAGATGAGGGGCAACCAGTCGACAAAGGTGACATGCGTGTCGGAGCCGTTCTTGGCCGACTTGGACCAGACGGCCGAGTCCAGCATAACGTAGAATGCGATGGAGAACTGGGAAGTGGAAGGAAAAGACGAAAGTGTTAGCCGTGATTTTCGAGTTTTGATAGGGCCTGGATGGTCCCGGAGGATGGGGAGGGTTGACAGGCATCGAACGAGACCCGGGTAGATGGTAGGCTAACAAAGGGGGAAAGCTTACCAAAGCTCCGGCGCCGTAGACGCCAGAGTTACGCGCCCAGATGCTGTTCAGCCATTCCGGCTTGCTGAATTTCCAAAGGCGCTCCTCCTCCATGTTTGCGTGTGTGGTGTTCGGGGGTGAATGGGTAGGTAGCTCAAGTCGGCGACCGTCGCGGACGGTTCGTTCGGGCACACTTCGGGGGCGGGGGGCGGTGTTTGCGTGCTTTGACCAACGCACGAAGCTACAACTGCAAGGGAAAGTAGAATGTGTTGTTTCGAGATTGGGATTACGGAGGGTGTATGGTTCGGCCGGCGGCGTGGTTCGTGGGTGGTGTCGTAGGCTGCTCGGCGTAAGGCTGGATGGAGGTGACGAAGGGTCCGGATGTTGGCCGCCTTGACGTTGATCCGGCACAGCTGAGGCGTCACAGTCCCCACCACCCGATCCCTGTTCCAGAGCTCTGCGTCATCACGTGATTCAATATCACGTGCGTACCCATCTTCGGTGTGCTTGCTGGTCATGCATGGGTGAGAAGCACCATCGAACATCTGATGAGGCGATAAGGACGACCACGTTTCGAGATCTCATTAGCAATGACTAATGTCACCTTCCAGTAGTGTGGCGAGTTGTCAGTGCATTCAGACTGTTTGAAACTCTCGACAGAGAATCTGCATTATGGGCTCTTCGTTTACCAACTCCATCTTGAACTCCCTTGCCTTGGACTCGACACGAGCACCGGCCCATAGACGAGACCAGACATGAAGATGCGGCGTGGATCTTCCGCCGTGAATCCGGTCGGTGCGGACCGGATGTACGTGATGTTCTATGTTCATTGGACACCCGGTCAACATGAGTTGGTCGCAATGCATGGGAAACGAGGGAATGAGGGGCATTCCCACCTCACTCCGCAACTCAACCAGGCAGGCGCATAGCCGCTATACAAACACGACACGGGGGCCCTGGGAAACACGATTTGGCCAAAGCCGTCACGGCCGACCTGCATTGAGGACTGATCCTATCCACGCCCGTCTCGGAACGCTTGAGATGAAAAAGTAGACAAAAAGGTCCTAATAGTACACTAACAATTACTGGCACACCTGCCATCATCGGCCCACGAAATCGTCGTCTCATACTTCTCCACCAGGAGACCATGGTCGGTCTGCGACGTCCGTCCAGAGACGACCGCAAAGCCGTCGCCCTAGGCAAGCCAACAACACAGGTTGGTGCAAATGTACGTATCCGCGCATCTATGTCCATAGACAGCAGGATATTCGAGATGGAGACAATGCCCACTCGGTGTATCCCGGTCCCGGCCCTTTCCAAAGAGAGCCAAAAGAGGAAAGAAGAGACTTTCGAAGAAAAAAAAAAGCCCAGCCGCCGTGTTCCTTGATGCTCGAAAAAAGAAGAAAAACAAAAAAGGTTCAATGTTGTATGACCCCCTGCGGACGTCCTCTCATAATGATTAGAGCCAAGGACGCCTCAAACGCCAATGTTTTGATGTATGATGAGCCTTGTCGCGTAATAAGGCCACGAGAGTAGGGAAAACCGTATCGTCGTTCTGTCGTATCCAGTTTTGCACGCCTTTTATATCTCGATTTCCTTCATCGGCTCCTCCGATACCTCGGCCTGCTTCCCGTTGGCCTTGCCGTTTGTGTTGCTGACGGGGTTCTGGTTCTCCTTGCCTTCGCCCTCGGCGGGTTCAACGTGCGCCAAGAGCGACGCGCGGGAACCCTTGCCGTTGTCCTCGCTCGGACGTGGAGTTTCGACTTCGACGAGCTTCGTGGGCTGCTTGAGGCCGTTGGTCTCCAGCTCCGGTAGGGCGGATTCCTCGGCCACTCGTGCGAGGGGGCTGGACTTCCCGTAGCCAGGGCGAATGGGGCTGGCCACCGGAGAGGTCCCCCCCAATCGCTGCATCGATCTTCCTCGTTGTTCGCCGTTGGGCTCGGCCGTCGGGCTTGTGTACGGGGAGTTGGCGCCAGATCCTGCCGGAGAACCGCCTTTGTTGGAGGGTACGACGGACTTGCGCTTCGCGGCTCTACGGCCATACTTCTGGTCCATGCGCCATCGCAGAATGCCGAAGTAGGGAGGCTCAACACGCGTCTCCTTAAACTCCCGCAACTTGAGCTCGTTGGTCTCCTCATCCACAAACCACTTGCCACTGGAGAGGTCGTCCGCAACCATGGCAAGGAAATGGGCCCAAGATCGAGCAATGACGTACTTGGTATCGTAATCGCGGCCGAAGAGAACAATCTGTCCCCATGTTCCGTTGGGACCAGGAGCGAGATCCACAGCCAGGTTGTTTCCACCCCAGTCGCGCACGAGAGGGATCCAAGCCGGGTGGGCATAAGAGCGCTGGATGGCGTTGGGAGGGACGCTCTCCTGGCGAGCGATGAGGTCCTGGCGCCACGAACCGTTGTTCGCGGCAGCGGGCGAGGCCGGTGTCTTGGAAGACGAGGCCTGGCTACTGCTGCCGAGAGCCTTGGGCAGAGCGGCGGGCCTGGCGTAGGCCGCTTCTGAGAGAAACTCTTGGTTGACCTTTCGCCATTGATCCCATTCCTGAACCATTTCCTCGCAGTCGAGCAGCATGGAGCCGAAAATGATGCCGGTGGGCATTCCCAGTCGTTCTTGGCCGTCATGAATCATTAACGACTCTCTCACATCCAGGGGCAAGGAGCAGTCCAGTTGATGCTCCAACTCGTTGAGATCGTTGTCCGTGCAGCCCTCGCAGAGCTGATCAAAAAGCTCGGGATAGTGCTCCTCGGCCCATGCATCGATCTTCTTCCATGAATGGGAAACTGGAGGCGGAGGAGGGGAACCGTCTTGGAAAGACTGCATGGGGACATCCCCCGGACTTTGCAGCTCGAAGCCATCCACCTGGCTCTCGCGACGGGCAGATTGAGACCTCATGCCTGGAGAGTAGGGCGCCGAAGGGTTGGGGCTGGTCGGGGTGTAGGGCATGCCACCGCCTAGGTAGTTGTTATCGCGGGAGAATCTGTTGTAGTCTTCTGTGAAGGGGGAGGAGACATCGGCACGGGACTCGGAGGCGGTCGCAACGGAGGTGAGGATGCCACTCTGGCGGTTCAGAGGAACGTGTCGACCGGTTCGGTGGGGAGAGTCAACGGTAGAGTCTGGGATGCGTCAGTTTGATCATGATGAACCCCTAGTCTGCAAAGTTATTTTAAACGTACGTCGGTCGTAGCTGGTCAGGTCGTGCCAGAGGGAGCGGAAAGCCGCACCGAGCCTGTAGTCGCATAGTCAGTGTCTCGGCCCTCCTTTGCGTCCCAAGAAAAAGGGAAATGAACGGCAAGAAGGATTGGATGTCAACGTACGAAGACGCCATGATTGGCGATGGAGCCCCTGGCCTGTTTGACGAGACAATGATCCTGATCCGGGTTGTAAAAGAATACAAAAAAAAGACGCGTGAGGCCGGTTGCGGTTGTGCGAAGGCGAAGAAAGGGCAGCGAAGATTGGGGGTTGAAGAAAGTTGATTTACCCCCTTTGGTCGCTGGCGTCCAAGTTAGGGGTAACGGCCGAATCGTCAAAGACAGGAGAGAAACGTCCTTGATGGGTTCCCCTAAGGGTGGCGATTGGGGGGGGGGGGGGGGGGGGGGGAAGAAAACGGTCGACCACCAGTAAATTATTGGCTGGTAACCAAGTGAACAGAGCCTAGGGCGACACAGCGAGAGGGTGAAGATTGGGCAATGAATCGTGAGTTGCGAGAGAAAGTATGGTTCCGAAGAAGCGCAGTCAGGTCAGGGGCGGGTCGCGAGGGTTGGATTGTGTTTTTGTCCGACGGGTGCGTGGAATTTTTAAAGTTGGGGACGATGGCGTAGTAAACCCGTCGCGCTTCCACAGTGCCTAGTCGGGGGGTGAGGAGGATTGGATAATGGCAAGCGCAGCGGTAGCTCCTAGTGCAACGTAGAGAAAAGCAGTGTAAGTATAGTAGGTAGCTAGCTGTACCTTAGTGCCTGAAAGTCCGATGGCATTCGTGCACTAGGTAGGTACCCAGATAGGCAGGTAGATGAGCCAGCAGGAACAAGGCCAAAGTGAGAGATGATGAGGTGGGCGACGTTTTGGTGTGGTGGGTAGTAGCGTGGTTTGTGGTACTCCAGAGGCCCCGTTGTCAGCGTTGTCTCCTTCGAGAGCCAGAGAGAGGCGAGAAAGGGACGGTGGGCGTGGAAGAGGGAGGGGGAAGGGAGGTCGAGTGAAAGTGTGGGACCTTCAGAACGGTTTAGGAGAGAAGGGGGACCCCTGGTCTCTCCTTTCTCATTAAAAATGCTAACTGGTGCCTTCCTTGTCGGAGGGAGTAAAAAAGGCCAAAAACCAGCCAACAAAAAGCAAGCAAGCAAGCAGTGCAGCGGGTGGTCCTAGACAAGAAACATGCGAGAGACAAGCCAGGACGCTGCTTCGACGGCCTGTTTCCCGAGCGAGGGGAGGGTAAGGTGAGGGACTGAGACTTTGGCGGTGCAAAAGCGAGTGTCGATGTGGTCGGTGATGAGAGTGAGAGGGGTTTGATGTAAGGCCATGTAACGGCTAAAGAGGAGACGAGAAAGATAAACCAGGAAGAAAAAGTTGGCAGAGATGTCCATATGGATGATGACGATAAGCTTGGTTGGATCTTCAAATGCGACTATGTTGGAGTGCATTGCCTGCAGATACACTTTTGTCACACTCAAAGACACACGTAGCTCCGGCACGTATACCTACAGTTGTCGAGGTACGGCTTTAGCTGATACATCCTTGCGTCTGTCTGTGGAAAAGCCTTGGCCAAGTCACTTTAACGGCTGGATGATATTGATAGGGCAAAACGGGGTAGGATTGTCACTTTGGGATTAGGGGGGTGGGTGATGCGACGGGCTTTAGTAATGTGATTGATACGTTGGCAGAAAGGGAACTCGAACACGCACGTATTGAGTGGGTGTCGGCCTTCTATGACTCTCATTCCCTCCATTTACGGGCTTTTTGGAGTAGCTTCTCATTGGAAAGGGCAAAATAATAGGAGACAGGGGCGACCGAGCGTGTAAAGGGCCGCTAAAGAGGGGCGAGTGAGAGTGGAGTGGGTGCTCAATATCATGGTGAGGTGGTGTCGTCGCTGCTCAGGAACGGCGCTGGTTGCTGCCGAGACCCCTGACTAATGGAATTAGCAGCAGGAGCTGATAGAGAGGTACTTTGAGCACTGCGCCACGACTCTTCGACATGGAGTAACCGCCTAGGACGCCATACACGCACGACTGCCCGTTCCTTTTCGTCCCGCTGCATCGACTGGAGCCCGACGCTAATTATTCGGCATGAGGAGGGGTCCTCATCCATCCATCATCTTAGCACGAACAAACGGCTGCCTTCAGGCTCTTCTCGTTCCTTTGTCATGGCCACGGCCCGGGTTGCGGACAGCACCTCAGTCCATACAGACGTGGACCATTGGCCATCATACAAGAGCATAAACTGCAATTAGATTGGGGGGGGGGCTCGTCCCCCTTTCCGAGCGCATGCAATTCTCATTACCAGCAGGCTCGGTTCAGTGCCAGCCCCCCCTAGGCCGCATCAATTTTCCTCATCTCCATGATTACGGGAAATGGGCCCGCTTTATCTACCGCCCCCAATGCTCCACGGAACAGGCCCTGCCTGGCCTTTTCCCATTCCATTTGATACATACGTGTTCTGGCTCCAAGCCCCGAGGGGGTCTCTGGACTAAAGGTCTCGGACATGGGGGTCAGATGCAGAGACCAAGGAACGAACGTACACAAAACACAAAAGAACCAAGGGCAACCCGTTTTCTAGGCGAGTTCCACGAACCGGTAGAAGGAGGAGAAACATTCTGCGTCGACACTTGACCGTTGCCTCCACAAGCGGCCGTCCGAAACAAAACTAAGGCCGGCGAAACCCTGGATTTGTCTGGCGGTCGCTCGTCTCTCTCTCTCTCTCTGTTTGCTTTATTGCCAGCTTGCCTTGCCTTGCTGCTTCACGGGCCAACCGAGAAGAAGCATCTTGAAACATGCCGGGCTCGAGATGAGTGCCGGCTTTTGGCCGTCTCCTCTCCACACTAGGACGTTTCCGACGAGCGCTTTACGTCAAGCAAACACCCTTGTTCAAATTTCATCTTGTACTTCATTATAGCGACTCAAGGGCAATTCGCCCAAGTCCAAGTGCGAGATGCGCGCTGTCGCGGAGGTAAAGTAAGGCCTGTGAGACGTCAGCAATAGCTGGAGCGCGTGGATGTAGATGCGCATGTAGATCTGAATTAGGGACATTACCCCGACGTTGCGCACGGCAACAAGTAGGTAAAGGCTCTGACGCCGGTGGCGGCTGCACGCCATCTTGATCTCACTAGGTACCGTAAGTAACTTATCAAGGCTTGATGATGGAGGGAAGCAGCCACCTAGGTAGGAAAGAGAGAGATTGAGATTGAGATTGGGTGGGAGGGTGAGGAGCAGGCTGCGCTACACTAGCACTAGCGCCAAAGACATGGGGGTCGGCGGCAGTTTCGTGTGGCACCTACTCTCCGTCATTCGACTACTACCAGTAGCCAAACGTTTCTCAGTCTTTCTTTTCTTCGCTTTATATCCTGTGCACCAATAGCTTCCCTGCGCTATTTCTGTTGCTTGAATCGTTCGGTCTCGGGCAGTTGCGACTCAGCGTGTATGGGTCCCCGTTGCCACATTCGCCAATCGTTTGAGGCCTATCGCGCAACTAGGTAGAAATCGTCTGCTGAGAAAGGCGCCTTAGGGGGGAAGGGCCCAGCAGTGACCAAATACATTCGCGACATCCAACGGCTAGAACGGCTTAAGCCAATTTAACTGATATTCCCACGGTATCTATTCCTGTCTGTCGCCTCCCCTCGCCTGCCCTCGCCTCTTCTCCGCCCTCTCTTCTGCGCCAGTGGACGCCAGCTGTGTGACTCTCTCACTCTGAAATGCCATACGTGTACGTGTACATACCACCTGAAGTTGGCGTTGTACCAAGTGGACGGCCGAGGCTTTGCACCTTCTCTCTCTCCGCGCACACGACCAAACGCCTTCTTCCTGTTACGCATGTCCGCGATGAACGGCGATCAACCGAACCCTGGTCGGATCGGCTTTCCTCGTCCCGCTCCAACATGCCGCTTCATTGATCGGGCCCACCTCATTCCAGCTGGGCTGCGGCCCGCGGAATCCCCGATACCAAGCAGCAGATCCCAACTGCACAAGTCATTACTCGCTGGCGCTAGTTTTTGGCGCCAGTAAGTATGGCGGAGGTTTTCCAGCCCACAATTCGGGTCGCGTTGATGCAACCTTTGTTTGTCCATTGGTGCTCTTTCCTTTACTTCTCCTCGCTACGATCGACGTGATGCCTGCACTTGGATCAACGCGGGCCTCCCAGAGAAGCGGATCGCCGAATCGTCAAGTCTACCTACGGAGCTTTCACGAATCGAGGCAGCAGCTCTCTCCCCCGGTTTGCCATCCTCTCCACGCTTCTCTTCAGCTTCACCACAACACTATGACTCCCATTCTGAGACGGAGAGCGACATCGTCAGCTCTAGACACTCGCCATCTCGAAAATTCGAGAACGGCCGACGACATGCGGTGCGAATTGGGTTTGGCTTGAGCTTCTATTCGCCCCACATGGTGCCACTCATTTGCTGCTCCCATCGCTGTTGGTTTTTCCACTTGGTATGCCCGATGATCGTTCTTGGGCTCACAAACCGGCCCGCCTGGCGGCTTTGATTTGGGGTGGCTTGGCCATATACTAGCTGTCGCGACAAGCCTTCACCTTCCATGGTCGATCGGCTGGCTGCATCCGCACAAGCTTTTTGATGTTGCCTGTGTTTGCTCAACGTCCAGGCATACTCCATACGAGAGCCCTCTGGATGCTGTTATTACCAAGATGAATCGTTCCGACCAATTACGGGCACATATAACGCGGGTCCATGGAGGCCTAGGCATACTTTTCTGAGAAACACCGTCTCCCTTGTCATCGAGCCATGGGATTGTCAATGAAGCCGCACGCCGCAGCTCGGGCACAGACAAGACCGACGCCGACCCTGTCGAGCCCCATTATTTCCCTGCAGCAGAAGCCTCCTGAAGATTCGCGGAAAGCGGACGCAGCCGCAGCCGCACCGTCGAATCTGGCCGAGCGCGGTCGCAATGTCGCTGCACGTCCGAGACGGACGTCTACAGCCTAGAGAGCTATCGAGACAAGACAGCCCTACGAAAGACCGACTTCGGACGAATGGGCCTATCTTCAACGCTTTATAACATCACGTGGGTGAGTTGAGACGATGTGCCGCTTAGAGAGAGATACACACGCAGATATTACTTTCTGTCAGCAACGGCCGCAGACGACTGAAGAACTTACTTTGCTTTTTTGGCACTGTGCCCCCCCTCCTCGTGGCAACCTCTTGTGCAAACATGGACGAGCCACATTGCTTCCTCATCCAACGATGAAATGAAGTCTTGCCGTGACGGGTTGGGAAACTTGGCGACGCCCCCGAACAGGTGCGCCGAAGCCGCCAGAGAGCCCGGCCGCCTTCCTGCGCAACCTCCTCCCAGACCGCCAGCCACAGCCTACGCGCCGCGCCCATCAGAGAGCGTAGCCACGCCCGGAGCTCGCAGCTGAGCGCCCGTCCCAAGTTCAGAGCGGCGCCCAATGGCTGCCCGCGGAGAGCAGTCCGCGAACTCGTTCTAAATCCCGTCTGCAGGACCTCCACACCCTCATCGGCCGACGTGGGGTCCGGCATATGCAGCTTGACGCGGCGGTGAAGAACCTGTGGCTAATCGCGGTGTATTGGAGGTGGGCGTTCACGGGTATGGGAGTCTCGTGACAGTGGGGAGCGGTGTCTAAATCGTAACCAATGCGGGTATCTTTATTACGGTGAATCCAATGCTGAACTAAGAGCAACTTCCCCCCTCCCTTTCGACTGATGGACTCGCCACCCCCCCTCCCTCCACGTTATGCGCGTGCGCGTCGATCAAGCCACCGACGACGTGTCGGTGTCGGGCTTGTGAGCCTCCAACATCAAGGCTTTGTACCTGCCCATGAGGACCTCCTTTGGCAGAAGATGCAGAATCTCGTTCCGCAACCTCTTCTTGTCGAACGGAAGCTTCTCTAGCTTGATCGCTTCCAGAATGTAGCTCACCACCGTGTTCGTCTGCAGCGGTGGGTCCCGCAGGATTTTTGCGATGGCGTCGGGTGCGAGACCCGCGTTGTTCCTCCAGATGTAGTATGACCGCACGGCGGACGGCGTGGCGCGTAGAGTCTTGATCGTGGTGCGGTACCTGGCCAGCTGTTCGTCGGCAGCAGCGACTCTGGGGTCTTTCTGACGTTGCTGGGGAGAAACAGCTGGCGCGGACCTGACGCTTTCGGCAATCGACTGCCCTCCGCCTTCAGGCTCTATTTCGAGACTCGCTTTGATAGCCTCGACATGCTTGTATGACAGGGCTGTAGTTGTGCCGCGGTCATCGGAATCAATAGTCTCTGCGTTCCCATCTGCCGCTGCGATGAATTGTCCGTCCGCAAGCCCGATGGGTAGATTCAGCTCGGCGTCGTGCGGCCGTGGCGGGGTAGGGTCGAGGCTCTCACGCTTCTCCTCAAGGACGTGGTACAACTGGAACCCGGCATACGCATCTGAAGCGGAGTCTAGATGGAGTTAGCAAAAGGCATATTTCAAAAGACTACCACAAAAACACTTACACATTATCTGGCTCATGTTGAGGGGCTGTGACCAGTCGCTCGACCTGACGTCAGACCCCTTGAACATGGGCAGGCCCAGGTGTTCCTGGACCAGTAAAGCGAGAGTTACTAGCCTCTTGTTGATCAGGTCCACCCGCCCATTCGCCGAGTATTTGATCAGTTTGTACAGATGACTGAGCTCAAAGATGCCTTTCGTGTCGACGCCCAGGTGGGTCCGCATCCGCGTGCAATCCCCCTTGATAGCCACGCCGACCTTCTTCACGTCGGCGTTTCCCATAATCTTACGGAAAGTCGGCGCTACAAAGTCATCGTTGGGAAACAACGCGACGTGGAAGAGCGCTATCCGGCTCTCGTTGGCGACCTGAATCAGGGAGACATTCTTCTTCGGGCCCGAATCTTTCCTGGCATCTGGGAACCATTCGAGATCGACTCCGAGCACCTTATCGTTCACAAAGTACTGGCACACTCTCTCCATCGTGTGCTTGCTTTTGCAGTAGTGAACCTTAACCTTCTTCTCGACGCCGTCCTCAGGAGGACCTCGGTAGAGTGTGTATGACCAGAACGACTTCGCAGACTCTTTCGCGGCGCTCTGGGCTTCGTGGAAATCCTTCAGAGAGATCTTGAATTCCAAGTTCGTGCACGGAGGCTCTGAAAGCTCTGCAGGCCCTGTGTCCTCAGTGCTCGTGGCTGCACCCTCACTTCCCTTTATGACACCGTTCACGCCTGATCTAGATGGTTGACTGATGGGCGTTGTGTCCAACGTCTCTTGGTATTCCGGAGGCGTAGAGAAAGGTACGTCATCGTCTGATTCGAAAAATTCCTCGTCCGATCTCACTGCTGCATTGGTCTGGTTGGCAGCTGGTCCAGTTGTATGTAGAGAACGTAGCATGTCGACCCGCGGGTGCGACGTCTCGTCTTGCCTCGCCGAGGCGAACGCAATGCCATGGCGGGGGTTCCAAAGATTGCGGTAAGAGGAAGGGTACATGGTCGATCTGCAGCGTCTATGAATCGTAACGGCGTCAGTCAAGAGCGAAAAGTGAACAGAACGGAGAAGCGACGCACATATAGACGAGCGGCTGCAGCAACGAACGGGATTGATATAGTAGTGAGCTGCTGAGTCTAGGAAGTTTTATCACTGCCGCTGGCAGGTATCGGAAAGCCAGTGAAGCGCCATATTTGCCACCGGGCATTGGCGCGACAAGTGAAGATACGTTTTTTGTTAGGCAGACGCGTCGTGTAAACGATGGAGGGGGTTAAATTGGAGCAAAGCTTTAAGTGATTCGTGACGCGGAAAGCGGGACCTCAGTGGTAAGGCTGCTTAGTCATCAATGAGTGGTCGCGCAGTCACCTGACATCGCTCCTACGTTCACCCCTCCGTGCCCTTGTGTGCGGCGTCCCATCATCTCAAGGCCCGAGAAACGAATTGGCCGCCGACAAGAATATCGGTACTGAGATCGGTATCAACCCCTTCTGACGAAAATAATCCCGGCGATACTTCACAAAGGAATCTGAAGAGCGGAACTGCTGTACACCTGCCCCAGTAAACGAAATTTGAGCGGCAGAATGGCGGCACAACTCCTCCCTCTGGGTGAGTGGGCGAGCCGATATGTCGACGCGCGCAGTAGCTGACCAGCTTAGAACTGATCGACAAGTGTGTCGGATCTAGAATCTGGGTTGTCATGAAGGGCGACAAGGGTATGGCGGTCCCGTCCGGGCTCATGCGAATCCTGATACTGACTTGATGGGACGGGCAGAGTTCAGTGGCACACTCCTCGGTTTCGATGACTACGTCAGTGAGTGAACCACAAGCTCAATCCGATAACTCATTGCAACATAACTAACGAACTCATAGACATGGTTTTGGAGGATGTCACAGAATTGTAGGTGGCCACTCTTATGAGATGGAGCTACCCATGCTAAGCCCAGGCCAGCGACTACTCGGGGAATCACACGAAGCTGCCCAAGATTCTTCTGAACGGCAACAACATTTGCATGGTAGTATTCACGTTATTCTGGCGTTCAGCTTCACAAGACTGACCGGGCAATAGCTTATTCCTGGAGGGGAGGGACCAGTGAACGCATGAGGCACAGTTGGGCAAAAGACAGCATCGGGCTAGAGGCAAACGTCCAGCCTATAGAAAGTCTCAGGCAGCACATTTGAATCCTATGGAGGACAAGATCTGCCGCGCAGGAGCCATTCGCACGGAACATCCGAACGGAACGCAGTATGAGAGCTGGCTTCGAGGAAACCCAATCAGTCAGCATATTTCACGAAGCAGAATCATGTTTGAACTGGACATAACCTGTCACAGATGTCACAGTAGAGGCCTTGGGGCATAGCGTAGTGGATGACGTAATTCGCAAAGATCAGCTTCTTATGCGAGAGCCATCTTCCGTCGTCTCAAGGTCGGGAGATAAATCTACGAATGCGAAAACCACTTGACAGTTTTTCCCATGCCAACTTTTGGTATCAGACCGTTATTCCTTAGTGACCATGTCCGCCCCAAACGCCGACAAAAACAAATCCGATGAGTCGTAAACTCATTCATGGTTCGACAGCAGAGCTCGACTCACTGGCCCTGCTGGTTGGAACGGCCCGCCTCGACCATGCGACGCAGTTCAAATTCACGGGTGAATTCGCGGCTGAGGTGGGACAGGTCCTGCATCAGCTTTTTGATCACCTGGACGAGTGCCTCCTTGGCGGTGATCGAGCCATCCGTCTGGACACGAATGAACATCTCAGGAACATTAGGATGAGAGACTTTAGAAACCAGTCAGTTTAGGTGACTCCTAAAAGGATTGTGTGACATACTCTTGTAGCCCGCCATGAGGACGTTCTTGTGCATCTTCAAGTGCTCGGACAAGAGGTTACCGAGGGTGTGGTCCTCCTTCTTGATTATGAAGTCGGAAGTGTTGGACATGCCTGTACGCTGTTCAGTTCATCCGAGTCGAATATTCACCGCGGCAAGGGTTTAAGAGACGTACCGGAAAAAACCTTCTCCTCAATCTTCTTCTCGCCATCGGCGAGCAGGAAGAGCTCGAAGCTGGAGACGGATTAGCCTCAGGGTCCATCATGTCTTTTCTTCTTTTCTTTTCCAAGCTAGGCAACTTCGCACGGGGTGACGGTAGCCTCTGAAGGACGAGGCATGGCGATTTCCGATATTCAGAAGTGCTGATGATGATTTGATGCTTGAGGGAGTTGGTAGTTTGAGTTGATGTGGTGATTGCAATATTCGTGGGAGGGCACAGGTCTGAAGAGGAAATCAAGTAGAGAAATGGAAAGACAAGAAGTCAGGAAGGAACTTGGTCAGGAAAGACCAGAGAGCGCAGACCGTGAAGCCATCGAGAGCCACAGCCAGCCAGGTCCATGAGCAGCCTGACGGGTGCTCTTTCCGTGTCAAGCCGCAGCGGCTTAGTAGTACTGACGTTTTGACCAGCCAGACTACACTGTTCCCAATGACCCCAAAGAGTTTCATGATGCCAACTTTGACTTACCGATCAGGGGCGTTCATCTTGGCGAGTTAGAATGTGGAATAGTGAGGTCAAGCCAGTGGTGATGTTCAACAACGAATATAAGGAAGACGCGCAATCAAAAACGATTGAAGCACCAGCGAGCGGTGAGATCCTAGGAGACTTGTGAGTATGCTGGCTCCTTGTGTTGTTCCAGGAATTCACCCTCTTGTTGCGGGTGCGACTTGGTGTACAACGGTGTTGTGGGATGACAGATGGTTGGTGAGTGAAATAGGCGGCGGGTTAGGCATGCTTGAGAGGTCGATAGATGAAAGGTGGAAGCCATTAGTGGACCCACCGAGGTGAAGGCAGGTGAGCTGCGCCACACATCTACAAGCGGGGTGTGGCGGTGCGCTCGTCTGCCCACGCCAACAGCTACCATATAGAAACCATCAAGTTCATGGACCACCAGGATCAAGCCATTCACCAATCTTTGTTTAGCATGCCCATGTGAGAGTACCGCATGTTGTTGTTAGATCAGAATCTTTTGCTACGTATGCACATACAGAACTATAAATGTGGCGATGAGCCGTCTGTTCTTCAGTCTATTTACAAGCCCACGCTCATATGATGACCAACAAATGCTGTTGAAACCTCTTGAAAGACTGAGAAGAAAAAGAAGAAAATCCGCTGGAATCCATGCAATGACTGCCCAACGCTTTTCGGCTAGCACTTTCATCATACAAAAAAAAATTCGGTGATTGTATGCGCTTCTGCACCGGCCTCCTTGCCAGTTTAGTGCCCCCTGCGGTCGCAATATGCTGGAGGGCTAGGCTCGCTGGAACCGCCAGCCCAGCTGTAGACAGTCAAAGTGGTGGTGTATGCCATGGCAATGAATCCAAAGACACAGAGCACAATGTCAGAAATCTTCCAAAGTTTGTTCTTTGCGACCGCCTTGTAGTGAAGTAGGGGCTGTTTTCTGGTTAGCGAAGGCATATAAAAAGGAGATCTTGTCCGCACTGACCGGGTAGATGTAGACAAGGGGAATGCAAGCAAAGTTGCCAACGAGGGCAACAAATTTGTCCAGGTCATCTGCGCCACCCCATGCAATGACTGCACAGAGGATGACAAAGAAGAAGCGGTACAGGTTCTTCTGCCATTTGATGTAAGGGTTGTACTTTCCGCTCTTGGTGAACAATGCATTCTCAGTAATTTTAATGGCAGGGAAAAGCTGCAGCGGGATCGACAGCATGATGGCAATGGAGTAGAGAAACTGGACGCTGTTGACCATTTTGTTGTCCTGAGGCATGTTGAGCAACACCACGGTCTCCGTCTTGGATCCGTAGGCGGCGTAGGAGATGGCACCCATACCGATGAAGACGACCGAGATAATAATCATGACCGCTAGCATGACGCCAGGGAACTTTTTGGGGTTCTTCATCGACTCCTGGATGGGAATGATGAGGCCAATCCCTTCAAATGTGAAGATAGCGGTGCCTATGAACAAGGTCCAGTCGTTGCGGTTGAACAAGATTATATCCGACAAACCATTGGTACTCAAGGTGAGAATGTCGTAGTAGAGCAAGTAGGCCAGCCCGAGCAGAATGAAGGCATCCGCAATCAGAGCAGTGAAACTCAGCTTCTCAATGTCTCGCAAAAGAGAGAAGGGCAGGAAGACCAGGACCTGCAGGAGGATCAACCACTTGACGGGAACGTTCGATTTGCAGTCAGACACCGCCAGGATGACGGCCTGCAGATTCTCTGACGTAAAAACCATGTAGGCAGCCACAAATCCGATCTGGCTTATGACGATAGACGTGAGAATAATGCCCCTCATCCACTTGCCATAGAGGATGCCACCAAGGTCACCAAACGACCCCTCGACCTTGAGACGAGTCGTGACCAGAAGCACGAAGCAGTAATAGCTCAGCGCAGCCACACCCAGCAAGACAGCGTTGCTGAAGGCCATACCACCATTCAGGTACGCCCGAGGCAGGAAGAGGACTCCGGTACCAACAAAGGACTTGAGCAACAGGAGCGCGGCGCTCATCGGGCTGTTTTTCCCACTTCCTCCACGTTGTCTCCGTCTCCTCCGGTAACGCGATGGCGTCAGCAGCGCACTGTCCTCCATGGGCTCTCGATCGTCCTCGCTGTCCTCGCCGCTGTCGTAGTAATCCTCGCCGCCGGAGGAAAAGTATTCGCCAGGCCTGAGCGCCTCGTCGTCTTCTTCCAGCTCCTCGCCTGCAAAGTGACCATAGATTGTGAGAAACTCGAGGAAACTGGACGTGAGTAGCCGGGGTTGAGGGCCATCGCTGGCTTCGCCACGCTCGCCGCCATCTCGGACCGTGGAGGGGCTCCTAGCCGCACGACGCAAGTAGTTACGACGGAAACCTCCGGGGACCTTGATAGCGTTGATATCGAGAATATCGGTCTCTGGATCGGGACGGGAGATGCTGAAGCTCTTGCTGCGCTGCACCTTGTTTCGAGCCTCGGCCTCTTCGGTCCACTTGTAGATGCCTCGAGTCACGTCTCCACCCTGCAGCCGTAAACTCGAGAATTCGTCCTCGTTTAGGCCGGTCTCAGTATCAGTATCCGCCGCCTGCTTGCCTTTGACTCCATCGCGCACACTAGAGTCTTCGGAGGTGGCGTCGGTAGGCTGGACCAGGTGCCTCTTGACGACTTCGGGGTCTTCGTAGGCGCCGGCATTGCGAGAGCGGGAGTCGAAGGAGCCGTAGTTGGTTATGGGTGTGCTCGAGAGCTGAGCACCAGCGGCAGCAGGAGACAAAGGCCTTGCCGGGGGAGGAGTAGCAGTGCGCACCGGAGGAGTGCCGTGTCTCGGCGGAGAAGCGCCCAGAGAGTTGGAAAGCGCAGCGGCCAGGGCCGAGACGCCGGGGCCTTGGGCGCTTGAAGGCGCAGCACCAGCCAAGGGGGCGAGGCTGGCCGTCTCGCTGTTGTCGCCCAGCCTGCTCGATCCTGGGCCGACGAAGCGGCCTGTCTGCGGAGTGCCATATTGCTGAGACGGGACGGGCGAGGCCAGGCGAGCAGTGGCGTCTGCTCGGGGAAGAGAGCCAAATTGTCGAGAGGGCGAGTCGGCTCTCGGGATGCTGAGCGGATCTCTTGAAGGAGATGCCATGATCCTGTTTGGTGAAGCTGTTGGGGGACTATCGGACACCAGTCTGGGGAATATCGAGGAGCATCCAAGCACACCGTCGCAGGCTCCGATCTGGATCAACAAGAGATAAGAAAAGTTAGCAACGTGCCATGGG
Organism: Colletotrichum navitas; assembly: GCF_030913465.1. Taxonomy (NCBI): domain Eukaryota; kingdom Fungi; phylum Ascomycota; class Sordariomycetes; order Glomerellales; family Glomerellaceae; genus Colletotrichum; species Colletotrichum navitas. The sequence goes on along the minus strand of NW_026850548.1, from coordinate 1,222,995 downwards.
AAGCAGAAGACGAGATGGAGCCGACGGAGGAACGGAAGCCTATGATGGGAGAAGGTAGTGATCGTTGAAGTACGGAGAGTGTTCACCTGGGACTCGGTTGTAAGACAGCTGACGAGATCAATTGCAGTGCACGGCTCAGTAGGTGTGTGTTTGAAGCTGTCGGTACTGGGAACGCGTGATAAGGACGCTTCGTATGCGGGTCGGGTGACCTAATCTGGCAGGTCTCTCTGGAGGGCCGGTGGATCATACTGATAGCGTCAGGTAGATGCACCACATAATCCAGGGTACCTACCTGCCCAGGCTGTTATGGGTGTAGGGCAGTGCTACCTGATATCCTACCCACCTTAGGTAGGTACCTAGTATGTAGGTGGTGTACTGTACTTATTTAGGTAGCTTACCAAGGTACCTACTTAGGTACGAGTACCTATGTGTATGTGAGACCGGGCTCTGTCCAGGCTCTTGAAAGGTGTGCCACATGTGCTATGTCTTCTTGCCGAAACCCGCCGCAGGAGCTCTCGGGGTGTTCAGTCTTCCGCCAGGACACCACCGCCATGTTTCTATGCCTGTGTTATCCGACCCAACCCGGCCGCGGTGAGGCGACCAAACACACTTGGACGCCCGCTGTCCCGGGTTCTTTTTCTTTCCCCCACACTCTCTACGTATATATGTGTGTGACTCGATACTCTAGGTAATTACCAGGCGGGCCCGATTCTCACACCGCGACTTTGACTTGCAAACACCAGCCACCTACCTACCTTCACCCGACCATGCTAGGTGTGTAGGATGTCAGCTTGCGGATTTGGCGGGGCCTCTACCTTCTCGAGTCGGCACATGAGAGAAGACAATTCTTCAGGACAGGCGTGTGCTTGCTTTTCGGCCATCCTCCGACGGTGCTGGGGTTCATCAAACGCAGAGTGATAGACATGAATCCCCGATCCCACTCGGAATCGACCGAGTATTTCGTCTTGTTTGCCAGCGCACATGGTCACAAAGCCCAGGTTCCGATGGATCTTGCCAGCTTAGGTAAGGCAACTGTATGGATTACAGAGGCAAGCGAGCGGCCATCATTGGGCTGTATGTATGCACCTTCCGCCTCACTTGCCGCACATGCTACGATGGTACGAGGGAGAGAGAAAGAGATAGAGTGGGGGGGGGCGCTGATGATAATCATCATCCCGGCTACCCAATCACGTTCAACCACCCCGCGACGAGCCCTCTTCAGCGACTTCGGGGTGGGGAGGGGCGGGGGCCACGCGCATGGAGCGGCAGGCGGGAAAACTTTCCTTGGGCAAGACAGACAGACGGAGACACCCCTTCACCTTTGGTATTGAAACCCTCATCGAGTCATGGACGACGGTATGGACATTAGACAGCCCCCATGCCAGATAAGCCACGCCATGCCACACCACGCCACGCCGCACCCAGGCCTGCCACGGTAACGCCAGCCAATACTCCGGACCGGTATCGTCGATCTACTTGAAATCTCCAACTTTGCTGCTCTCATGCGCTTGGGTCAAATGACAGGCTTCCTTTTTCTTATTTTAGAGCAGTGGTCCTGGCAGCCAGCCCTGTCATGTATGTATCGGACGAAGCAACATCAGGCCGGATTGTCGGCGTTTGAGACGTATTCTCCTGGTCGCTGTTGTTCTCGCGTTGACCAGTGATGCCCATTCATGACGATGAGACGACGTTGTCATGAAAGCTGTCGCACAAACCTTGTCGAGCCCATTGCTGCACAAAATCACACATTGATTCCGCGGAGTCTACCTACCGGTCTTTTGACACAAGGTAGGTGGATAGCGAACCCACCGCCATCACCAACCATGTGTACTGCCTCCCTGGTCCGAGCTGTCGTTCGCTGCCAGATGACGTCGGTCTGGCTTCTTCCTTTGAGCTTTGTCGCCTGCATCTTGCTGCATCTTGCTGCATCTCGTTGCATCTTTAATTCTTGAAGCTTGGTGGTGTGAGTGGATCACCAGTAACACGGCACAAGCATATCGCAACTTTCCAATCGGCACGCGGGGTAATAATGGAGAGGCTTGCTTGCATTGGATCGGCCCCCAGGCGTCCCCTCGCTCGCAGAAACCGTGAACCCTGAAAACGAGACGGTAAGAAAGGACGCGAGACATGCGCCAGGCCAGCTAAATGCCTGTGCGGCCCGCCCATACTTCAGTTAGACAATCCTCCTACTGGTCGCCATAATCAACCGCCGCCGTCGTTCAACCGCACTTGGACGCTTCTGGGAACTGTTCGAATCAACCCGAAGCCATCATTGCAAACTGGTGCAATTGCGCGCGGGGATTTATACCGAGACTCTCCCACCTGTTGACTCCCTCGCCCAATCCAATTTCACATCAGTGCTCCTTCTCCCTGTCGACTCTTTGCTGTTGTTCGACCAAGGGCTAGGTAATCAAACCAACAAGAGAGAGAGAGAGAGAGAGAGAGCGTGGAGGCGGCGTTTTTTTTTTTTTTCTCCCCCTTTCTGGTGAGAGTTTCGCAGTGCTGTGCCTAACGGAGGACGACCCCCTTTCCGCCCAACGCGCCCTTCACCATGGGTGGTGACGACAGACGAGCGAGTCTCTCCGGCATGGAGCAGCAGGCCGGCAGGAAATCCAAGCTGGGAGTCGTGTCAGGCGTTTACATACCCGTCTGCCTCAACATCTTCAGCATCCTCATGTTCCTTCGTTTCGGCTGGATTCTCGGCCAGGTCGGGCTCTTGGGCATGCTTGGTTCGTCGGCTAATAGCACAGACGCCCTTCACTGTCGCACCGCGCTCACTAACACGAACTTTAGGATTACTGGTCACGGCCTACGTTGTAGACTTCTTGACGACCCTCTCGTTGTCTGCCATAGCTTCAAACGGCGAGGTCAAGGGTGGTGGCGCCTACTATGTCATCTCAAGGTCTCTCGGCCCCGAGTTCGGCGGTTCTATTGGGGTGCTGTTCTACCTCGCTCAGGTTCTCAATACTGCCCTCAACGTTGTTGGCCTGGTTGACTGCATCAAATTGAATATCGGAGAATCTTTTCCCCAAGGATACTGGACTGTCTTCCTTCTGCAAGCCTTGGCCTTGCTGCTCTGCGCTGGATTGTGCTTGGCCGGAAGCGGCACATTTGCCAAGGCCAGCAATGCGTTACTCGTCATACTCACACTTGCCATCGTCAGCATCCCAATATCTGCCGCCTTCAGATCTCCCTTTCACGATCCTGAGCTCGGCGTGCGCTTCACTGGCTTTAGCATTGAAACCCTGGTGGACAATTTCGCCCCCCACACGAGGAGCGAGTCGTACAAGGGACTCGAGACTTTTCGGGAGGTCTTCGCCATCCTGTTTCCCGCAACGTCGGGCATCTTCGCAGGGGCTTCAATGTCGGGAGATTTGCATAACCCCAGCAAAGATATCCCAAAGGGGACTCTCTGGGCCATGATGACCACCTTTATCGCGTACCTGGTTGTAGTCTTCTCCATGGCTGCCACCACGACGCATGCCTCCTTTCTCAACAACACCAACATCATTTCGGTCACTAGCCTGTCAATGCCGCTGATCCTTGCTGGAGAGTGCGCCGTCACCTTCTTCTCTGCCGTAATGGGACTGATAGGGGCTGCCAAACTCATGCAAGCATTAGCCAGGGACAGGCTGCTCCCTGGCCTGTTGCCCTTTTCACGGGGCACAAGAAAGAACGACGAGCCGATCCAAGCCATTGTTCTGACGTATGCCCTTGCTCAAATTGCCATGTTCGCCAATCTGAACCAGATCGCAACTCTCATCTCTATGGGATATCAGGTAAATTGGCATTGCCCTCGAACCCGGGCTGGATTCTTGATAAGCTGACATGCATTAGATGACCTTCTTTGTCATGAACCTAGCATGTTTTCTACTCAAGATAGGATCGGCCCCCAACTTCAGGCCCGCTTTCAAGTTCTTCAGCTGGGAGACGGCCTTCGCCGGAAGTATCTTGTCTGCGGCGGCTATGTTCTTCGTAGACCAAACCTACGCGGCTACTGCAGTCTGTCTGCTCATCTTCCTCTTCTCCCTGATCCATTACCTTAGCCCACCGAAGCGATGGGGCGATGTTTCGCAGAACCTCATCTATCATCAGGTGAGGAAGTACCTTTTGCGACTACGACCCGAGCACATCAAGTTCTGGAGGCCACAGATCATCCTGCTCGTCAACAATCCGAGGAGGCAAACCCGACTGATCCAGTTTTGCAACTCGGTCAAAAAGGGCGGTCTGTACATACTCGGCCATGTTATTGTGACCGACGACTTCAACAGCGGCGTTCATGAAGCGAGACTCCAGCAGGCGGCGTGGACCAAGTATATCTCGGAATTCTCCCGCATCAAGGCATTCGTACAACTTACAATGTCTCCTTCCATCACCTGGGGCATCCGAAACTTGATTCTTTCAGCCGGCCTGGGAGGTATGCGCCCGAACATTGCCGTCATGGGATTCTACAACATGGACGAACTCCGGAACTCGCGTCCTTCGGTTAAGGTCCCCAAGCCTCCGGGCTTGGCCAATTCCAATCCCTCCCATCCACCAAAGGCCAAGGAACGACCTGTACGGAGGAGGCGAGGTGACACATCCGCACGCCTAATGGACAGCTTTCTTCCTACGGACGTCATTAAAACCGAGGACCAGATGAGCGTGACCAGTTACATGACAATTTTAGAAGATTTGGCTTTGAGGTATAAGCTCAACGTCGCAATCGGAAAGGGCTTTGAGGAGCTGGAAACTCCGCGTAAGGACAAGGCCAATAGGAAGAAATACATTGACCTTTGGCCGATTCAGATGTCGGCAGAGGTCCTGTCAGATGGGAAAAGCGTTCTTACGACTAACTTTGATACGTGTATGGCATTCCTGTGGCTATTTTAGGAGGTCGCTAACGCAATCGTAGATACTTTGATTCTCCAGCTCGGCTACATCCTCTCCAGTGTTCCCACGTGGCACCGAGTCTACAGCATTCGCGTTGTGGTGTTCGTGGAATACGAGAGTGAGGTCGAAGAAGAGAGGGCGCGCGTCAAGGCATTGCTTGACAAGCTGAGGATTGAGGCCGAGGTCATAGTCTTTTGGCTGGCCTCTGGCCATCTGAACACCTACGAGCTGATCATCAATGGGCAGTCCAATGATATTGAATCCCAAATCATGGTACACGACCTCCTCAAAGACGAAGAATGGTGGGATGATCTCCAAAGATTTCGGGGCCGGGAGCCTAACCTAGACTCCACCGAGGAGCTCACGTCCTTCGCAAACATCATCGGGTCCACGGCAGGACGCCCTGGTGTATTTAACCCGCATATACCTTTGGAGGATATCGAAAGTGGACGGCGGCCAAGTCTGGTGCACTTTGGAGAGATCCCCAGAAAGCCGACGGTATCCAACCTTTCCCGGCTTGGCGTCAGTGTTGGAATTCACACGTCCCATCTCGGAGATGAAGTCTTTGAGGAAGAGTCCAACTCCGATGGTGAAATTAGCGAGCAGGAACAGCCGCCGTCCTGCCTGGATTCCGATTCCGAATTCGAAAACGGCGGCAGCGAGTACAGCGACGACGAAATGCCCGACGTCGAGGCTCCGCGGCGCCCGTTGCTGGTGGCGCGAGGACGTGGGCGAAGCCAGAGCGAAGACCTGCTCACCGGGTCGGCCAAGCATCAGCGTGGTGTGTCCAGCAAGAGCGCCGCACCGGCTACGAACACCTACGGTACGATGGTGTCACAGGCCAGGACTGAAGGACAGTTGGGGCCAAGCCACGTGGTGCCTGTCGACAGTGCGTCGGTACCTCCCACTCCGCCCGAACGGCCTCTGCTGGATCGCAACAGCACTGCCCGTTCTATGGGTGGGTTTCGGTCAACTGGCGTCAACACATTCTCCGATGTGACCCAAGGAAGCGCCTCTGGATACGCAACTCCGGCAAGGCCAACTCTCTCTCGTCAGTCGTCCGCAGTACGCTTCTCCAGCCGGCCGATGCCAGAGACGAGGACAGATGTCGAGGGTACCTCTGGGCCGACAATCATGTTTGCGGACACTACAGAAGAGGAGACGCCGAGAGCGGAACGACCCGCATTCTCTCGGCAGTCCTCTACAGGACGGTTCTCTAATCGCCCAGTGCCCGAGATGACGGTCACCGTGCCTGAAGAGTCCGAGCTCACCGATACGTTTGCGGAAGCCTCGAGCAAGTCCCGCAAAGCTTCCGCCGCATCCGCCACCGACCCTGGCTATGTTCACATGGACATGGCAGAACTTGTGGGGCGTTACAGGCTAGACTCGAGGGCTGACGGTAATGGAGAGGGGTCGCCTTACTCAACACAAGGCATTGCACTTTCGTTCAACGATTTGCCGTCTCGGGCGCAGCATGTCATCCTCAATGAGCTCATGCGGCAGAACAGCAAAGACACGGCAGTGTTGTTCACCACCTTGCCTGTGCCCACCGAGGGAACGTGCCAGGATGAGCAGGCAAGCATTCGGTACCTGTCGGATATTGAGGTTCTGTGTCACGAGCTCCCACCAGTCATGTTGGTCCTGAGTAACAACATGACTGTCACGGTTGGGCTCTAATAAGCCGTAGGGTGGAAATGTCTCGAATCCTGCGAGGGGCAAACATGGTCAGATCAGGCTACGCGGGGGTGGTTCATACTTTGGCGTTTATTCCCTCCCCTCCCTTGAGGGTCAGCTTGGGACGGGGATTACCATCCGGACAAAGGAATGTGGTGGTAAACTTTGCTAGAGGTGCCACATTCCTCCACGTCTTTGGCCGAAATGAGAAGCTATCAGGCCAAGCATTCTTTGTCTCCGACCATCCGTCAGCTGCCGAACCATGATGGCTTTTCACCTGCGGTCTTTACAAAGAGTTTCCCTCGACGGTGCATGCGCGGCCCAAACCTTCGCCCTTCCAAGTGTTTGCCTTTGCAGGAAGACTTTGCCCCGCGAGTCTTTGGAGTCATGGACATTAAATCCACCGTCCCGTCGGCGTTGCCTTCCTCGTGGGAAATCCCGCAAACAGTCAACATGAACGACCACGGGAGGAAGTTGAGCTGGACCGCGCAGCTGTCACCATACCTTCGGGGTCTTAAGATGAAGAACATCAAGCCTTCTCCGAAACCTTCCAAATCGCCAAAGTCGCCGAGAAATTTCCGTGAGGATGACTCGGGTTTCCGAATCACCCACACGCCCGACAGGCCAGAACGTCCAATCTCACGGACGGCGATACCAACCGATGAACAGTGCATGGAATTCCTCATGTCTTTGCAGAGGCAGGAGGAACATCGGAGAGGCGGCATCAAGAAGGGTCTCAAGATGTGGCCATATTCCCAAGAGGACGACCCTGAAGACCGCAGGTATCTCCGGAGCGTAAGGGTCGAGAGCGTGCAATTCGAGGAGGCACGACTCGCCAGGACAAATTCGTCTGGCCCGGCCAGGGTGGTGGACGTCGGCAGAAGCTCGACGAAATCAACGCTGGCGACACCCAGCGTCAGCGACGCGGGGGAGGAGGAGGAGGAGGACGACGACGACGACAACGAGTCGATCGTCGAGCCCATAAGATGCACCCACGCAGCTCTCTCTCCGCCACCTACTTTGAACCGCAACCAACCATATCTCGAGGTTCATACGCCGAGAGCCAACACCTCACGCTGGTCTGATGACAGCCTCGAATCTCGATTATCGTCAAGAGAGCACGACTCTCCTTGTGCACAGCGGTGCCAGCGGGTAACCCTCCGATCATCGACCGAGGCATCGTCGTCGCCTACCGTCTTTGGCGATGACTCGATGGAGCCTTCCACACCGTCGCCGCTGACGCCGGTAAAGATTCAATCCGCAACACCGTTCACCGATTCTCATCTCCGGGCCGAGACTGGCCTGATTACCCCTCCGCCATCGGACCAAGTCGCTCACCTGATGCACATCAACCCGGCACCGGTGCCGCGGAAGTACTCATGGCGGTCGTCTAGAGACACAGTCCTCAACGCCGAGGCTCCGGCATCCAAGTCCCCATCTTGGCTACCCGAGCCGTGGCCCAGAGAAGAGGCCAAAAATCAACAGCAGGGTGGCGAGCCGGAGGTGTACGGCGACTGGGCGGATTACTATTTCGAGGACGGCAACTTTTGGGACGGGTACTCAGAAGAAGACGACACGAGGGTAGAAGGAGAAAGCGATGCGGATGATGAACAAAATGAGCACAGTACCGATGAGGAAGACCAACAAGAGGAGAAAGATGAGGACCAAAAGGACAGGCGTCAAGCTGATGGAGGGGTGTACCCGCGGTACGAGAGCTTCATCAAGGACTATAAGAAGAACATCATGAGTATCGAGGCATAGGCGCAGGCTCGGTTTCTGCTGGGTTTACGTCGCTTCCTGTCCTTTTGAGGCGTTCATCGGTTGGATACGATATCTCATTCCTTTTAGGGAGTCGTTGGCCGTGGCTTTGTAACATCACTTTACTGTTGTTGTTTTTCTTTTCTTTCGGTTGCGATTACCCATCATCTTTCTTTTCTTCTCGGAGTCACCGTCACTTTTTGGTCAGTCTCGATGGCGTTACTCGCATATCTCTTTGGTGCTCCTCCCTTCTGAGCCGGCAATGCCGGACCCGAAGATGTAGGTGAAGCAAATACGAGGTCAATTTCATTTCCATATTGGTGGTTAAACTTGCAATTACACTGACGAGACGTGACGGGACCCCTTTGGCATGCTGGCTCCGAGACATGGCATCCCGCGCCGTGGGATAACAAGATTATCTGCCGGCAGGAGAGTAAACACACTGTATCAGTAGCCCCCGATGTCTTTCCCTGGCACGCATTCCGGCGCAAACCCCTTGGCAGCCCATTAGGAACGCCACGCTCGCTTATTTCTTCCAAAGTTTTCTGTCGAGGCCGTGGCAGGGTCTGCGGTGGTCGTCCACTTTCCGTCCGGGGAGAGAGCTGGCCCCCTTTCCCCCCCTTCCCTTCCTTCCTCCCTCCTCAAGGCCTGGGCTTCTCCTCGTCTTTCCAGTCGGGCGGGCCGTCGATTCCGGGGCGACAGGCGACGCGGGAGAAATCGCTGTTCTGGCGAAAGTCGCCGCAGCCGGCCATGCTCTTGCCCTGCCTCCAGGCCTCGTCGCAGATGCGCCAGCGCTCGAGGCCGACGCGGCATACGTTGTTGTCCGGCCACTCGCAACACATCCGACGCAGCCTCTTCCAATGGCCCGAGCCAGCGTCGGCGGCGCCGAAGAGGGCGGCGAGGAGCAGGATGACTTGAGGCACGGGAATGCGCATCTTTGGCGGTCGAGGATCGGGGTTTGTCTGGAGGGGGCGTTGAGTGCGAAGAGTCCTTACAATCCTTGTGGCAGTGGCTGGTTTGCTTGCAGTGTGGTGTATAAGTCAATGGTGGTGATGATGATGATACCCAGAAGGAAATAGACGGGGACTATGATATCGTTTCTATATCATACATGGCGATCCGGGTAACGGAGTTAGGTTGACTGTTCTTTATTGCTCGTGGTCCTACCTGTTCGCTATCTATCACGGTAACGAGGCTTCTCAAGCTCCATGGACCCGCCAGAGCACCTTTATATGGATATCACGGTTCCCTCCCCCGTATAAAAACTTCCTGTACACACAGGATAATTCAGTCCTGCTGCAAGGCCCAGATTCTCTGTGGTCGGCCTTGGTCGCGTAGGCTCTTTGTGGTTCGAAGCCATCGCCGACGTCGGCAAGGTTCGCCCGTCTAAGTTTCTTGTCGGAAGAAAAACCCCGAGGGTCTTTCTCGTTCGGCACTCCAAGCCGAACCCGCCGCTTTTTAACTTGGTGCTAGTGTTTTGATTAAAGGATGACGTGAGTTTGACCGACTAATCCTTAGATGTGTGTTCTTACTTACAGCCCATATGCCAGATGCGCCAGAAGGAATCCCCCTAATATCCGTTCATCCATATATCAACTGATTGGTAAATGAAGGGAGCGACGGTATTCTGGCTCGAGATGATATGAATAATGCTTCTCCCGAATTAGATCATTGGACTTGGCTCGGAACACCGTCTCATTTACAAGTGTGGCCCAAGCGTGAATCTCTGGGGAGCAATGGCAAAAAAAAAAAAAAAAGCTTTACCAAGTCCTTGGTCACACCCTCGTTGCTTTTCTAAACAAACTTTACATCATACACGCTACCCATACACCACCATTCAGCCTTTAAAAGGGTTTTTGCGCAATGCCGTGAGTCAGCGCCGACCAGGAAACCCCTCAACGCAGTCAGTCCGTGATATGCCCCGCTTGGCCGTAGATGCCTCGCTTGCCCCCCTCTCTCATCCGCCGCGCCCATGCCGTCTCTTCGCACGTCGCGACCCTCTTGCCGGCGTGTCGCGACATCCCCTCCGCCGCGACCGAGCTCCGGTGGATCAGGTCGCACGTTGCCAGCGCTCCGGCGCGGGGTGGTGGCGCTGAAGCCAGCGTTGCTCGCCTCTGCGCGCGACGCGGCCGCGGCGTGCCGCTGCAGTACGTCCTCGGCTCCCAGCCCTTTGGTGCGCTGGACATCAGGTGCCGGCCCGGCGTGCTCGCCCCGCGCGCCGAGACCGAGGCATACGCGCTGCACCTGACGGAGATGATCGTCTCCGGCCGTCTGCCGCGCCTCCGGGACAGGGAACTGCGGATCGTGGACTTCTGCACCGGGACCGGGTGCATCGCGCTCGCGTTGTACGAAGGCCTTGCGCGGCGAGCGGCGAGGTCGAGTGTCACTGGGGTGGACGTCTCGCCGACCGCGGTGCGTCTTTCACGGGAGAACCTGTGGCATAATGTCGGTGCCGGTGCGTTGCTCCGGCCTACGGAGGAGAAGAACGTTTCTTTCCAGCTGGCAGACGTCTTTGACGAGGCGGCCATGGCAACGATACCCCATTGTGATGTCCTGGTGTCGAACCCGCCGTACATCTCGCGCAAAGTCTGGACGTACGGCCGCGGCCAGATGGGCTACTCTGTGCGAAAGTACGAGCCAAGGCTGGCTCTGGTGCCGGGGGACACGACGCCCACGTACGACGGGTGCGACCATGCCGACGTCTTCTATGCCAGGCTGCTGGACGTTGCACGCCGGCTGCGGCCAAAGGTTTTACTGTTCGAGGTGGGAGACCAGGAACAAGCAGTCAGGGTTGCGAGGCTGGTCAGGCGGAATGAGTACACCAGACAGGCGACCTGCGAGCTATGGAGAGACTGGCCAGACTTGACGCCTGAGGAGGACGAGACCACTGAGCTGGATATCGACGCAGAGTGTGTCGCAGTGAAGGGGAGCGGAAATGTACGATCTGTGTTTGTGCTACTGTAGGATACAACACAGGGGTAAATGTCACTCAATCCCGATTACTGGAAGCAAGCAAGCGAATCAAGTCCATTGACGGTAATCGACAAAAAAGAGTATTTCAGACAATTTTTGAAAATGCTAGCAAAACGCAAAAGTGTAAACTGCCCAGAGGCGGATTCGAACCGCCGTCAACACGGATCGCTGTATAGAAGAACCACAACGTATCATCCTAACCAACTAGACGATCTGGGCCAGCCGATGTTGTTGACTGTTCAACAGAAACTGTGACTAAGATGCACGATCGGAACGGCAGCCTGACAGGTAGCTCTGCACAGACCACTCGTGCACGGTACTCCCTGGTCAGGTCACTGTGCGTTTATGTGTAGAATTGGTTTCGCGGGCTTACAACCACCTGCTGTCTGTCTCCCTTGTGTCCTGCCCACCCTTCACTCCAGTTTCAACCCCGTCACCGTGAAAGTCATTTCCCACTAGGAATCGACCTTGACGCCATTTGTTCTACTCTAATCAGCCAGAGACATGATGTCTTTGCCTCACACCGAGCAGATGGACCCTGTTCAGCCACATGACCCTGAAATTTTGAACTTAGACAACGGGGTCCACGCGGGGCATCCCGTGGAGGCATGTCCAACGTGCGAGACTGGTGCCATGGACGATGCACATGCCTGCCGCTCGTCACACGTGTGCTTCACTGGAATGCTGGAAACCGAGTATCCGGATGTTTCGAAGTTGAAGAGTGCCCCCTTGCGAGTCTCGCAATACCCGCGCGTCGCTTGGCACGCGAGGCTTGTCACGTTCCCTCCAGAGTCGATCGGCAGAACAGTAGAGTCCAAGCTTGGTGATTGGCATGCTTTTGGAGATCGACCGAGTAGCATCGTATTTCGGGGCGCTCTCTGTCTCCGAGGATAGGGTTCTGAGATTCTCCTGCGCGAGGAGGACTGCCGTCTGCGATTCGATGGAGGCAGGTCTCGTATCGGGGGCATCGCGGGCAAGGTTCCCTTCCGTTCATGCTCTGAAGACCAATTTACTACTTCACATTCTCCAATTGCCGTTCAAAAGGTCGGGAGTTTGCCACAGTGTCTAGGAAGTCCACGAGGTTCCACCTCCAAAGGCGAGGTTTTTGCTATCCTAGTGTAATATGCCAAATCAAGGCGGCCATTGTGCCTTGTCAACCAGAACACCTGGCCCGCTGCCGGGACTGATGTGGCATTCAGTGCGTCTTCTTGCGCGCTCTTGGTCTTGATGACATCCGCGACCTTATGGATAACGCACTAGCAGGAGAGACAGACAGATTCCAGTCCCTGACTTGGAACTGGAAATCTCAAGAAGTCTTGATTTAAACTCGATACCGACATGGACGAACAGAAGCTTGCTCTACAGGCGTGATGGTCTCAAAACGCGAAATTCATTTCTTTCCCTCTCCCCCTCGAAACTTTCGCTACTTGCATAGAGTTGTCTAAGGCTGTGAGAAGTTCCATCGGCCAGCGATTCAAGTCCGCAGGCTTGGTCAGACCTGATGGCAAGCTCGTCACCAATTGGGCCACCTCACTCGTCTATCTCATGGCAACCGACGGGTGCTATCCTGGAAAGGAGTCATAATCCTCACCCTGACTTGCATGATGCTGCTACATGACTTAAGCGCCAAGGCAGTTGTATGCCTGGTCAAAATGGGCCGCGGTCTTGTAGACAGCCAGTTTGACTCGTGGTCTGCCACCCATTTCGCCAAAGCTCGATCCGAGGTGTATGCCGCTGCTCAAAAGAAGGGAACTGCGGCTAGGGTACTCCCCAATCCTTGCGGCCGTGCATACCCATCCGGCATCATCTTCAAGATGGCAATGTTCTGGTACGTTCATCTCCTTTCGAGTGAGGTCTGCGCCATGCCCTTAGACGCATTGTCTGAGGAGAGTGAAGCGTCGACTTCGTCCACCCCGGTACTCAGTATCCGAGCTGATCTTGTCCACGGGATGTTTGCAAACAACACCAACTGAAAACGAAGGCACGAGAAGGGACTTTGGCTATGGAGGCATCAAATTGGGTTCTTAGTAACACGCAACAACCTCGCCTGGCGCTCAGTCAGACGACTAGCATTGTTTGTTATTTACCTGGGCATCAAGCTTTCGACCCTTGACGTGCTTCTCGCAAGATGAGGATGTCGTTAGAGGATGCAGCATAAAGTATCAGAAAAGATATGTGACACAGTAAGCACCACGGCTAAACTTTTGATAGAAAAGGAGGTTCTTTTTGACCCGGTCAGTAGCGCGCTGTTCGCTTAAGGCTGACGGGTTGGACAGATTAAATTGAAAGGTTTAGAAAACCATGTGAGAGCTACGAGACGAGAAGTTGTCGCCACCCGATGAAGGAATAAAGTATTTTTCAAACTCGAGGAGGTAAGTGACGCCAAAATCCACGTTCTTGCTGGAGGCAGCAACCAGCATACACTAGACAATTGGACGCTGTAGAGCTTCCCGTCTCTTTAATCACAGATCAGATACCCTTGGATGGGAAAGTTCCTACCGCATCAAGAGCATCAACAGCGTATACCGATATATATATGTATATCAAGGTAGCGAGGGACACTCTTGAATCGAGAAGAGCACAGTAAGGGTTAACTGCGCAGATTGATTTCCTTGCAGACATGGAAGACATTTAAAAATGACAAAGCAAGAAGAGCGATTTGCTGAAGAGCAAAGGTGTAAAGTAAGTAAGTAAGTAAATAAGTAAGCAAGGAGTGAAAAAAATGTAAAAAAAAAAACAATATTTGACCAGCCTGGGGGTCGAACCCAGAATCTCCTGATTCGTAGTCAGACGCCTTGCCATTGGGCCAACCGGCCATGTTGAATTATCTACATCATATACTGAAACAAGTATTCATCATCGTGTTAATACTGTACTTTCTCTTTCTTTCCCTCCAAGCAACTATGCTATCCGCTACCAGTATATTCAAAACCCAATCTCTATGGCTTAGGTTCCTAAACCTCGCAGCTTTTTGAGATGTCACAGAAGTTGTTATCTTTTTTTAAGTGCTGCTATTTGGCCGTCGGTACTATGCCATTTGGCAAAAAAGTCAGATTTACCCCACAAACAGTGCACTAACACTTCCTTCCCCCATCTAGACTTACTCTCTAGAAACTAGCGTATAGAAAAAAGAGGAAAATATGTTAGATTAGATGCCATGGTTAATGGTCAATTTCAGGGCTAGAGTTAGGAGCAAGGAATGTGTTCTTCAAGTTGAGAGGAGTAAGAGGGAAGTGTGAAGAAAGTGTTAGTGCTACGGCCAAATAGCCGTGCTCATGCTTTTTGGTGGTCATCGTAGCGGTTGGCGGCAGGTTCCTCCAAATCCCAGGGATTGACTTCTGTGGATACTCGATATGCACTAAACCGATCCACGCAAATGGGCATTTCCTGCTCACTCGACTTTGGAGAACATCGTTCCTTGCTTTTCACATACGGGAACAAGATTGAAACCTGTGACTAAACTGCCTGGGTCAAGAAGAAATGCCATCTCACAAAGTTCCCTAAGAAGAAGAATTCAGTGATGGGCACATTGTTGACCATTCAAGATGTCGTTTCCTGACAGGCCGGTCGCTCACCTGCTGGGCTCGAATGGTGAGTGAGTTATGTCGATTTTCATGAGACTGGCATCTGCGCGAGGCTGCTTATCGATCAACATCTGGCCACAACTGGAACTCATACCTCATTGAATTTGATCCCTAACTTCCAATAGGACCAGTTCACGCCGTTACGTACTCTGCCTCTCCAGGCACCTATATCCTCACCGGCTCAGCAGACCGCAACATCAGACTCTACAACCCGGCATCCCACGACCAGCCCGCGCGCTACGGGACAACCATCACCAGCAAGAGACCGCCAGGGACCACCCCGGCAGTCCCAGAAGGCCGCCTCATTCAGACCTACGCCGCCCACGGCTACGAAGTCCTTGACCTATCCGTTTCATCGGACAACGAGCGCTTTGCCTCTGCCGGAGGTGACCGCGCCGTCTTCCTCTGGGATGTCGCGACGGCCACAACAACGCGCCGCTTCGGCGGCAACGCGCACGGCCACACGGCGCGCATCAACTGCGTCTCCTTCGCCGGCGAGGCCGACTCGCTCATCGTTTCGGCAGGCTTCGACACGAGCGTGCGCGTGTGGGACGCCAAGTCCAGCTCGGCCAAGCCCGTGCAGGTTCTCGACGAGGCCAAGGACGCCGTCACGGCGCTCGCGGTGCGGGACGCGGAGATCGTGGCGGGTAGTGTGGACGGCAGGGTGAGGAGCTATGACGTGCGCATGGGGCGGTGCGTGACGGATGTCATCGGCGCAAGCGTGACGAGCCTGAGGCTCACGCGCGATGGGAAGGCCATGCTGGTCAGCTCGCTGGACAGCAAGATCCGGTTGATGGACAGGGAGAGCGGAACGTGCCTCAAGACGTATGCAGATGGCGGGTGGAGGAACGAGGAGCTGCGAGTGCAGGCCGTGCTCGGCGGTAAGGAGAAGTACGTCATTGCTGGCGACGAGCTGACTGCCGGCACGGGGCCGGCGGGGCTGAACGGCGATGGTAAGATGTGGGCGTGGGATCTGCTAACGGGTAGGCTGGTTGCCACCGTGAGAGTGCCCTGTCCGGAGGGATTCGAGCCCAAGAAGATGCTAGGAAAAGACGGCAAGGCAAAGGAGAGAAGTAACGTTATCAGCTGCATAGCTTGGAGGGACGACGGATGGGGGGATCAGTTCTGCGTCGGAGGCACGTCAGGAGTAGCGACCATCTTTGGCTCACTATAGTGGCGGGTTTCATCGCGCATAGAAGCATCAGAATGCAGCAGCTACTGGAATATTATTCACTTATTTTAAGACGTACATGCTTCTAACCTCATCTACTCAAATCATACAGAGTCATGTCCGTTTCTGACCCCGTGGTACTTTACACACGTATGGATGTTCCGCAGACGCCCAACACCATTGTACCCAGATACCTCCTGGAAATCGCCCAATTGGTGCCAACCAAACAAATCAATATGAACAGCAGCCGTCCCTCACAGAAAGGTCGTTCAACTAGTCCATGCCGACATACTTGAACCAGTTAGGGCGGCAGTCGTCCTTGTGCAACCAAGCCTCACCGTCGGTAAAGCGACCAGTCACACATCCCTTGCACTTGTTCGAGTTGGGGCAGTTGAAGAACGGGATGTGCTGGTATCCGATATCACGGAACCTGACGCGTGTTAATCTTGCACCCTCCCGCGTTTAGTTTGGCAGAACTTACCAATGAATCTTGGACTTATCCTCAAAAAGACCCAAAGCGATGCTGTGAACGGGGGCATCGCCCCATCTCTCGTAGAAGAAACCCCCAGCGCGGTCCAGGTGTTGAAAGTAGTCCTCATACGCTTGGCTGCGCCAGAAGTCAATATCAGCGATTTCGAAGTTACTCCAGAAATGGCAGGTGGAGTAGCCATTTGCGTTCACGTTATTCTCGGGCCGGTGAGTCTTGTCAGTGAGCCAGTCCAGGGCGTTGTTCTCGTGAAGGTACTCGGGGTGCTGGGCGAGGAACTTGACGGTCTCGGGCCACAGCGTCGGGATCGACTTGGGTGCGTCGTACAGGTTGATGGTGAAACCGTACGTCTTGTTGTTATCCTGCATGTATCGGAAGACATCGTAATCGACGTCACAGAAGAAATGAACCTTGGGCTCGACGCGCCAGTAGTACTTGGTGTGCTGCAGGGCGGGGTGTCTGTAGAACATTCCACTGTTCCAGCGGCACATCGAGTGGTACGAGATCTTGTCGGCGTATTGGATATCGTTTTCCTTGAGGATCTTGACGGATTCTTCGTAGAGGTCCTTGTTGATCCATGACGGCATCTCCCAATGCTCCTTGGGAATAAGCTCTACATGCGAGGTTCAGTGCAAGTGTCCGCCGGGGATATTCGCAAATGCTTACCGTATCTGCATTCGGCCTTTGTGGCAGCCTGGGTCCTCCTCTTGAACTCATCGGTGAAAGGAACCTCGTTGAAGAAGGTCCAGGGGTAGTTAAACTTATGGTTCCATGTGCTCTCGAGATCGACCATCGACTGGATCATTCCATCCAGCTCCTCGTTCCTGACCAGCGCCAGCAAAGTTGCGTTGATGCGTGCAGAGTCCTTGGCATCGGGGGCGTATTTGTCGGAGGCGTACGTCAGAATACCTGGAGGCTCCCCGGTGGCTGTGTAGAGACGCAATGATTAACCAACTATGCAAGATGTCTGCATGCTTTGCAGGCGCAACTCACGATCAAGGTTGGGGTCCCGTCCATTGTCGTAGCGCACAGGCCTCTGGCCTATCGGCCTTTCAGGGCCAAATATCTGGTAAAGGAAGAAGCACCATAGCATCACGGCAGCTAAGGCCAGAGCTCGAACTGGCCGGGCGACCGCCATCGTGGGTGAAAGGTCGAATGCGAGCTAGTAATCTCAATATGGTAGCGTTTGCCCAGATATCGACCCTTCGGTTGCTGTCAGATCCGAGGTCCGCGCGAGTATCGATGACTAGCGGAAAGGCCAGGTCGTCGAGATCGGATAGTGGAAATTCTCGGTAGCGGCTCGTGCCGTCGTTTTTGAGGGTCGCCTAGAGGTGTGGGAGGAAGATTTGGCAACTACTAGGCTAGGTTGATTGCGACGCGTAAAATTCGAAAAAGGGGCTCGATGCCAATCGTTCCCGGGTCGTTGGCTCGTTGAGGCTGATGTCACCCCATGAAATTTGCCAATTAGCGCGCAGTATTGAGAGGATCGAGACCTATGGGCGACTGCTCCAGTAATCTCACCCCTGTACGCTAGCGATAAGAAGAGAGGGCAGCACCCCCGCCCGCCGCCCCTCCGCCCTGCATCCCGACTGCCTGTCGCGTATCAACTGTCGCAAGCCACAATGGACGCGTCTTCCGCCATGCGAATAATGTATGCGCATCTTCAATGCCCAACGTCGGTGATTTGAGCCTTGGAACCACTCGTCAGCGGTTCAGCTCTTTCGGAAAATCATGGCATTTGCTGCGAAGCTCGGCGCCTTGACCGACGAGCTTGTCGAGGTCATCGCATCGACAGCAGACAAGGTGTGAGGCAGTTCGTCTCATCTCGCATTTCAACTTAAGCAATGGGATGCAGCTCGGTCCGTCGCTAACATCATGCACAGAAAATCAGCCGGGAGAGGTTCAATGTATTGCGCGAGTCTGCACTGCGCAGCGTGAGGTACCACAGCTTCTTGCGGACCAACCAGTTCGATGTTGAGAGCCAGCTCGTTGGGCTCGAGGAGCGCTTTCGAGTCCATCATCGCGAAGGCTTGGCGGATGCCTTTAGAGAACGTCTCGATGCACTGTCACAGTTTCGAACGAAGTGGCATCCCGATATCTTACATTTCCTTCTCGAGCTAGCGGACCGACCGACGCAGAAGACTCGGCTGAGCGATCTAGACCTCCTGAAGGAACCCGAAAAGGATACTGAACCGCCGCTTAGATGGGAGGAGATTGCGAAAGAGGATGGCTGGAACGAAGAGGCTGACATATGGAAGTCTATCGATTACAGCGATAACTCTGGCGATGAATACGGCGATTTGAAGTCAGAAACATCGAGCGAATCCGACGACACGTCACTATCAACACTCGAACCCTCGCCTAGCAGGCGACCGGAGGACTTCGAGATTGTCTCTTCCGACGAAGCGGCTCTGAAAGAGGTTCAGGACAGCCAGGCCTGGAGAACAGAAGCGAAGACTGCATCATCGGCACGACAACACAAGGTACCCATTACCGAATTTCAAGCGGCAAGGGAAGCCCTGTTCATGCTCCAAGGTCTCCCGACGACACTATTCCTAAAAGATGGTATTCCCGATCCAGCATACCAAATCTTGAGCGTCGCTTGGGATACCTACAAGGCTCTAATCACTTGCTTCGCTGAAAGTGGACGTCAGCTTTTCCTACTGCGTTCATTCTCGAAGAGGGCGCAAACGGCGCCTCTTTTCCAAGTCTTTCGCGACAACGTTTTGTCTAGTCTGCTGTCGTTTGACAAGAAGATATCGGCCATTGAGGAGCGACTGGCAGTAGCACAAGAAGATACAGTCGTCAGCATGGCAGCAATCTTGGAAGAACTCAGGCCTCACTTGGAACCCCTGAGGTCTCTTTCCGAGATCGTGCGACAGCTCTATGAACCCGCAAATGGCGGCGCGTTTCGCTTCTTGGAGCTCATTTACGATGAGATTGGCATCGCCCAGCTTTCAGGACGAAATACAACGTACGAATTTCTGGGGAGAATATTCTTCAATTGCTTCCAAGTCTATCTTCGACCGATTCGACTCTGGATGTCAGAAGGGCAACTAATGCCAGGAGACAAGGTCTTCTTCGTATCGGAATCGCCGACCCAAGTGCCGCTTCGTCAGGTCTGGCAAGAACAGTTCAAGCTCAGAAGAACGTCTGACGGTGTGCTTCACGCGCCCAGTTTCCTGCAGCCGAGCGTCGGAAAGGTATTCACGGCCGGGAAGAGCATTGTCGTACTAAAACATCTTGGCAAATTCGAATCGCTTCGCGAGCTTTGGGATGAGGAAGAGCCCCCTCTTACGTTTGACACCATCTGCCCACCCGGGCTGGAACTCGCGCCGTTTCCTGAACTCTTTACCTCGTCCTTCAACCTCTGGATGCAAAGCAAGTACCGTGCAACTTCCGAAACCCTTAAACAGGCATTGTTTGACTCTTGTGGACTGGAGGCAAACATGAAAGCATTGCAACAACTCTACCTGATGGCTGACGGGGCGGCGGCGGACGAATTCTGCAAAGGTGTCTTTGCGCGGCTGGACGCCCTTCGTCCTGATTGGTACGACAGATACTCTTTGAGTGGGCTAGCGCAGGAGGCCTTCTCCTCGCGCGTCGACGCTACTCGGCTATTCGTCAGTGTCCGGCTTGAGGGCCAGAAAAAGTCGGTTATAGCTGCTCGGGATCTGATACGGACAGCCCTGCCAGAAGTTGTCTTGCAGTATCGTCTGCCCTGGCCGGTTCAGCTGGTAGTCACCGAGGACACAATCGCTCAATATCAGGCGGTTTTTACACTACTAATGCAAACCAGGCGCGCTGTCGGTCTTATCCAACGTAACCGGATACTTGATGAGCTGGCCTCCCGCAGAGATATCTGGGGCAGCCGAGCGCTGTACTATCTCCTTCGCTCCAAGTTGATGTGGTTTTGCAACTGTATTCAGACCTACCTGGCAACGCTGGTCCTGGCCCCTTACACGGAAACTCTGTATCGGAGTCTCCGGCAGGCCTATGACGTGGATGCTATGATCGGACTCCATGCCACTTTCGTGAAGCAGATTGTCGACGCAGCTTGCCTCGGCAAGAAATTGGATCCCATCAGGGGTGGCATACTGGACATCATGGACTTGGCCGCGAGGCTAGAAGACGCGCAGAGCGCTAGCGTCGCTGAGGAGGCGGAGGAAGCACAGGAACTATCCCGCCTTTCCATCATGTCCTCGCCGATGAAAGCGAGCCCCCGCCGGCGGAAACCAGTCGTCTACGCCGAGGGTAGCGACGATGACGGTGCTGTGGACTCCAGAGACAGGTCCAAAAGAGGTGCAATCAATGCAGGCAAGGGCTATAATGAGTGCCTACGGGAAATTAAGGCGGACTTTGAGAGGCATTTGAGGTTCGTCTGTGGAGGCCTGCGAGGTGTTGCCAGGGCTACAAGCGATGAGGCCGCTGTGAAATGGGACCTCCTGGCCGAAATGTTGGAGGTGGGTATCAAGGAAGGTGCTTGAAGGCCTTACTAAACGGTAGGGGCGTGGGTGGTCGAACTGAGAACCTGGTCTCAAGACCCGCAGTGCCATTATAGTTCACAAGTGCCAGGGCGAGATAGGATCGACATGGGATTCCTTGAATTGCATCCGTCGTTGAGCTGAACGGCCAACGCCAGGTGTTGTGTGGTTGCAGATGGATTCTGCAGCAGATTGAAATTATTGAAATCCTGCAGCGATGATCTGGTTAGTAGGGCGAGCGGTCAACTGCTGTGGATCGAGGCTCGGTGAGTGTCACGAGACGGCTCAACGCGTGAGTCAGATGGAGTCAAACGGTCACCGACTGTAAAGCAGCAGAAGCGGTCCTGCTGTCTAGGACTCTGCCCGACCTTGACCAACTGATGTTGTTCCATTGTACATTATACAGGTGAGCGCTAGCTCGGATCGCCGCCGCCGCTCAAGTGATCTCATACACACACACATATCGCAACGGGAAGTGTTCCAAGCACGGTAAATCATGATGCCTTGTCCATCCTGGGACACGCTCGCGACGAAGCCGCTCCTTCCAGAAGGGTTGGAAATCTGGTATCTTCCGTCTTCACGATGCCACACAGCGTTGATTTCCCATGTTATTGCAGCAGAATGCATTAAAGCACTGCCCATCCCTGTCCGTCAGGGGACGGACAGTGTCAATATTGCCAACTTTTTTGGTCCCTGGCCAGCCTTGAACTTGGAACAAGCAAGATCGACGGTGGAGCCCCGACGTTGTAGTTGACAAAGGAGTCTGAGGTCAAGGGTCCCATATCCAACTTTTTTTTCTCGTGCGGGGGGGGGGGGGGGGGGTTGCATTCTTTCAAGTACAGCGGTGGCACACTGGTACACTTGCGAGGGCTACTGTTGGTTACCTCTCCACTTCATCTCTGGGGAGCCCGGTGTCTCCATCTCATCAGGTCACGGTGGCCTTCGACGTTTTGAGTTGAGGTTGCATTGGTGCCAGGGAACTAGGAAACCAGGGCGAAAGAAGAGGGGCAACTTGGGAAACTGAAGCTCAAGCCAGTCTCTCATCGTGGCGCTTAATCAGGCCTGAATGGGAATAAACCTTCAACCGACACGCATGGACAGGAGAAGTAGTGGTTGTGGGTTGATGAGGCTCGTCAACCGTCGGCGCCAGGGACCTCACTTACAAAGGGTCTTTGGCGCCAAGGAGGCTAGCTAGTACAGGCTCGGCAAAATCAGCGCGGCACGGTATATCGCTTTCCAGATTGATCTGTCAATCTTCCGTGTCACGAAAAACAAAAAACCGAAAGGAAAACCCACGATGATGTTAGACAATCATGAATAGACGATGATCGTGAAGTTCCACGGTAGCACTGCGGAACGGCTGAAGTAAAACGGATGGCAGATGGTGGCTCACCGTATTGACCGGACTTTTCATTCTTCCGGAAAGCCGATAAGTCTCTATCAAACTCGGAGCCCCACCATCAGTGACATACGCCACCGCTGCGCGCTTGTTGCCTTCCACTTAGATTTCGCGACGACCTCGTTCCTTCTCTGCGACAACAGTTGATTCTGACTGCGCCAAACGTTCCACCACCCCTTCGCGTCTGTCTTTCTCAGCCGTTTGTACGATACAACTACCGACGGTTCTTACTCTTAATCAACAGACTCGCCCAACATGTCCGAACGCAAAGTGCTCCAGAAGTACTACCCCCCGGATTTCGATCCCTCTTCTCTCACGCGCAAGCGTGGACCGAAGCAGACCGGCCCCAAGGTCCAAACAGTCCGCATCATGGCACCGTTTTCGATGAAGTGCACAACCTGCGGAGAGGTTAGACTCTGAGCCCCTCCAAGTGACCTTCTAAATGATACTCCGCATACTAACTGAAGACGCAGTACATCTACAAAGGAAGGAAATTCAATAGCAGAAAGGAAACGAACCAAGCGGAAAGGTATCTCAACATTCAGATTCACCGCTTTCATATTAAATGCACTAGATGCTCGGCGGAAATCATC